>NC_140177.1:46898574-47378574 GCF_963971535.1 Notolepis coatsorum | reverse complement strand
TAATTTAAATATCTTGATTTGGAATACAGGGGGTCTTAATATGCATCATAAACGCACAAGCGTGTTAACATGGATGAAAAGACAACAGGTTGATGTGGCTCTTTTAAGTGAAATGCATCTTTTATTGGCTGACAATGTAAAGCTGGCGGATAAAGTATATCAAAACATAAGCTGCTACTCCTTTGGCACCAAATCCCGTGGTGTAGCTATAGTAGTGAAACGGAAGTTGAATATTAAATTGTTGGACGTATGGTCTGATGCAGATGGTCGAGTAACTATTGCTAAGATAGATTACTGTAACAGGAAAATTGCTTTGGTAGCGGCTTATGCCCCTAATGTTTATGACGCTAACTTCTACGCTTCACTCACTAGAGCGATGTTAGATCTCCCTGAGTATTCATTTATAATTGGTGCAGATTTTAATGCCATCTGGGATCCCTCGATTGATAAATCTAGTCTCACCACATCCTATGACCAGAGACAGGCCTCTACGGCACTACAGGCCTGGTCCAAGGATACAGGAGTAAATTATTTGTGGCGATTGCTCAATCCAACGGCACGAGAGTATTCCTTTTTCTCAGCAAGACACAGGACATTTTCTAGAATAG
Source organism: Notolepis coatsorum (assembly GCF_963971535.1). NCBI lineage: Eukaryota > Metazoa > Chordata > Actinopteri > Aulopiformes > Paralepididae > Notolepis > Notolepis coatsorum. Next base: position 47,377,966 of record NC_140177.1, on the reverse strand, counting down.
ATTATGTTTTTGCATCCCCTAGACTATTTGATAGCTTTGACGTTGAATTGGGGCCCATTGCACTGTCAGACCACAATTATTTACTCCTAAAGGGAGTAACTCGACACTGTTGAAAAACAATGAATTCAACCTGCAATTCAAAAATAAACTCATTGAATTCCTGCAGTTTAATGCAGGTTCGGTACAAGACCCCAGAACTTTATGGATATCGGTAAAGGGTTTTATCAAGGATAACACTACTATCTTTGCCTCCAACCTCCGCAAAAAAACGTCTATCCAAATTGGTAGAACTGGAAGTGCTTCACTCTTCGTTGTTCTCCTCTTTACAACGCAACTACTCGTGTCGACTGGAGTCTCAAATTAAAGTGTTGAAAAAGGAGATCTCCATCTTAAGACAACAATCTGAATTTCAAATACGCAGAACAAGACAACATTATTACTTTCATGGCTCTAAACCTAGTCACCTACTAGCTATGAAGATACGATCCAGTGAACAATTTGCTGATATCCCTGCCATTAAGGACCAACAGGGAATTGTTATTACAGATCCCAAAAAGATCAACGGGACTTTTCGTACGTTTTACTCTAACATCAGGCTGCTAAACGAACAATGAATGAACACTACACAACAACAACCACCAAACGCACATAGCACACACATCCACACGCACACACTCACTTAAACAAACACACTGTAGCACCCACTCCACACACTTTATAGCACACACCCACTTTAAACAAACACACTGTAGCACCCACTCCCCACACTTTATATTTATTGATGAAGGATTGCACTACAACTCGTACACCTTACTGTAAATTGTACCTAAATTGTACCTCATCCCATTTCTGCCTTGCACTAGATAGTACTGTACATTAGTACACTGCATAGTATTGTATATTATATGGTAACTCAGAACATTGTACATATGTCTATACCGAACACTGTGACCTCTTTTTCTTCTTCTAAATTACACGTATACTATGTTTGATACTATCTTGTCTAGCACAGTCTCTGGAGCGTAACAGTAAGAAGCATTTTGTATGAAAGTATTCTGTACTTCTGTATGACAACTATTAAAGAAACTTAAACTTAAACTTAAACTTAACATGTACAAGTCAGAAGTGATCTTCGATCATAATAAACTGGATACATTTCTTGATCAAATTAACTTACCTCAACTTTCAAAGGAAGACGCTAAACGGTTAGATGCACCTATTACACTAGAGGAACTTAGGGAGGCTATCTCTGACTTGCAAAGTGGTAAGGCCACTGGCTGGGACGGTATTCCACCCGAACTGTACCTCTCATGTTGGGATGTAATTGGACCCCTATTACTTGATATGATTCTACACTCAGTCAAAGAGGGGAACTTCTCCAGGGATGTCAATATGGCACTCATATCTGTCCTACTTAAGAAAGATAAAGACCCCACCGAATGCGGTAGTTATAGACCCTTAAGCCTCCTCGGAACCGATCTCAAGCTGTACGCTAAGGTACTAGCCTAGCCATCCGACTTCAAAAGCATATGACATCTTTAGTTCACCCTGATCAGACAGGCTTCATAAGAGGCCGCCTGATCACGGATAATATTAGACGGTTACTGCATGTGATAGATTCCAGCAAGGATGCCGCGCCTCCTACAGCTGTATTATCCTTAGATGCGATGAAGGCCTTTGACAGGTTGGAATGGTCTTATTTATGGGCAGTACTTAGAAGGATGGGGTTAGGAGATGGGTTCATTCATATGATCAAAGTACTATATACAGATCCATCTGCCATGATTTTAACAGGTAAATTCTGCTCCCCACACTTCCCTGTGTCGCGCTCGTCCAGACAGGGTTGTCCTCTTAGTCCCTGACTATTTGCTCTATCCCTAGAACCTTTAGCACAGTACATAAGACAATCCCAGTCCATAGCACCGATCTCAATTAAGGGCACACAGCATCACATTAGCTTATATGCAAACGATGTAATATTGTTCATGCAAAACCCTACCACCTCCCTACCTCATCTTCTCAAAGTAATAGATTTTGGCAATCTATCAGGATTTAAGATAAACTGGCCAAAATCGGCCTTCCTTCCACTTAATGTGACTGCGAAGGCTACCACCCTCCCAGCAAATATACCCATGGTAGAACACTTTAGATGTCTTGGAGTTGAAATATGATGAATGTTTTACCCAGAATTAACTTCTTCAACTCGATGTTGCCGTTACCCCCCCCCCCCCCCCCCCCCCCGTTGGTTACTGGCAAAAACTACACTCCGCTGCATATACATTTATTTGGAACAACAAACGTCCATGAATAAAAAGATCCACTGCACAGAGAAATAAAGCCGACGGGGGTTTAGCCTTTCCAGACTTCAACTATTACTTTAAAGCAGTGGTCACCAACCTTTTTAAGCCCAAGATCACTTCTTTTTTTTTGGTGAAGGCAAGATCTACCTATTGAAGCGTTGAGAGAAAAAGACAGCCAAGATTGTACTTTAAACTAAATTACTTTTATTTGCCTGTATTCTAATTACATGCAATGCTTTGGTCCAACATTAAAACGTCAAAGTAGAACTGTAATATGTACTTTCTCAGTCAGTGCTAAGTGCAGTCATCTTATGCAGCATCACTTTTCACATCAAAACAAAAGTAGAACTGTAATGTGGACTTTCTCATATTATTAACATTGACAAACATATTTACAATTAGCATTTTATAAAGTAGAACTGTAATGTGTACTTTCTCAGTCAGTGCTAAGTGCAGTCATCTTATGCAGCATCACTGTTCACATCAAAACAAAAGTAGAACTGTAATGTGGACCTTCTCCTATTAATTAACATTGCCAAACATATTTACAATTAGCATTTTATAAAGTAGAACTGTAATATGTACTTTCTCAGTCAGTGCTAAGTGCAGTCCTCTTATGCAGCATCACTTTTCACATCAAAACAAAAGTAGAACTGTAATGTGGACTCTCATATTATTAACATTAGAAAATGCTTATTGTAATATGTTTGTCAGAGTAGAACTGTAATATGTACTTTCTCAGTCAGTGCTAAGTGCAGTAATCTTATGCAGCATCACTTTTCACATCAAAACAAAAGTAGAACAGTAATGTGGACTCTCAGGGAAAGATAAAAAAGAAATAAATTTTTTTTTCAGGGAAAGATCTACAGGGAAGGTCTCAAAGATCGACCAGTCGATCAAGATCGACGGGTTGGTGACCACTGCTTTAAAGCGTTCTCTTTAAGACCACTGATCACCTGGTTTGATTCTCAAGCATCGGTATCCTGGAGACCATTAGAGGAGAACATAGTGGCACCACATAGACTGCAGGATATAGTGTACACCAACTTATCAATTGATTGATTGATTGAATTGATTGATTGATTGAAAAGTTTATTAACAGATTGCAGAATGGGTACAGTACAGTACAGCTCAATACATACAATTGTTAAGGGGATGCAGACCAGAGAAAGACTTTCGTCTTGTTTACACCAGGGTCCCCCATTTTCAATTCATCATAACATATATGACATACATGACATACAGATAGACAGTACTGCTACATCTATACATTTATGACATATCAGATTTGCAAATACAGTACTGTTTGTGATACAAAAGTGTCCAGAAAAGGAGTGTATATACATTTGGCATAGAAACTGTACATTGGAGGAGGTTGGTTGGGTGGGGTGGGGTTGGGTGGGTTGGGTGAGGGCTGTACATTGGAGGTGGGGGGGGGGGGGGGGGGGGGTTGGGAAGGGGACACACACACATTTTACACTGTACATTGGAATATTGACAAAGCCTTACTTGGTCATTTACTGTACAACTAGGTTAGGACATTTGTAGGGGCCAGTTTCGAATTGCAGTCTCACGTAGGTGTTTTTTGAGAGTGTTTTTGAAGGTGGGTAGTGATTCACATTCCTTTACAGCTTTAGGTAGGGCGTTCCACATTGATGTGGCATAATTGCGAAACGTGTTTAGTCCCTTGTTTGAGCCGAATCTGGGTTTTACATGATTTGTGGAGCTCCCTCTGGTGTTGTGATCGTGGTATTCACTGACCTTTGGGAAGTATTTTGACATGTACATGGGTACCTTGGTCGCGTAGTGTATCTTGTAGACCAGGCCCATTGCAAGTTGCTGTACTCTGTCGTCTACTCTAAGCCATCCTAGGTTGTCAAAGTGGGCAGGGGTGAGGTGGGTTCTAGGAGTCAGGTCAAGTAGTAGTCTGACTAGCTTGTTTTGAGATGTTTGTAATTTGTTTTTTAGTGCCTTTGAGGTGCTTTGGTACCATGAGGTGCAATTAAGCAATGCAACTTGAGATTTGCCCCTCTTATTACACATGTGATCCCGATAGCGTGACACACAGAAAAAGTGTACTAACCACCATAAATGGCACGGGCATTCTCCCCTATTTAATAACAATTTACTCCTTATTGCACAACAACCTATCAGATATCCTAGATGGGAAAAGAAAGGCATACACACATTGGGGGATATCTTCGATGACCATGGTTTCCGCAGTTATCAAGATATATTCAACAAATTTAACCTCACCAGTTCCACTTATCTTTTCTATCTACAAATAAGAGCAGCTTTGAGGGCTCACGGAGTCCCATTAAATATTCCACTTGAGCACCACAGATTTCACAAATAATTTTATGACAAGGAGACATCGAGAGGCTTCGTCTCTGACTTTTATCGCCACTTACTTACGTCCTCATATGAGGTCCTTCCCCTAGACTCGGTTTGGAGGAAGGATATCCCAAACCTGGAAGTAGATTATGATTGGGATGCAGTCTGGGCAAACGTTCGGCTATCATCACGCAACCCAGATCCCCAACAGATTAATCTTAATTTTGTTCATAGGACTTACCTGACTCCTAGACGTTTGCACCTAATGGGTCTCAGACAAGACTCTCGATGCTCCTTGTGTTCAAACGGTGCTATTGGTACATATATGCATATGTGTTGGGAATGCCCTCCTGTTAAGATTTTCTGGGAAAAAGTAACCACTCAATTATCAGAATTTTTATCTCTGACACTGCCTTCTGTATTGTTGTTGAATGATGTTTCTCAGTTATCGACCTCTGTACATGTAAAGAGACTAATTTTGGCCGGTCTTACGGCTGCCAAAAAGTTGATAGCGTCACGCTGGATTCAACCGGATAAAATGTGCTAGATGTAATTTATCTAGAGATATCCACTGCACGAATATTTGGTGTTAATGAAGCCAGCATAGCAGTCTGGGTAGCTGTGGTGGAGAAGATAAAGGGAAGCATATACATTTGTAATTTTCTGATGTTAAATGAAATAGTGGATGTATAGCCCAAGTGGGGGTCCTGAGTGGGGGGGGGAAGGGGAAGGAAAGAGCGAGGAAGAGTGAGTAAGAGCACATGTATTGTATTTATTATTTTTATGTCTTTTAATCTACATTCATTCTGATTTAATTACTGGACTGTCATTATTGTTATTATTATTTCTGTTATTGTCCTATGATTTATCATTGATTATTACTGTTACTGTATTGTTTGTCTAGTTTCATGTTAAAAAAGGGAAAATAAAAAAACATTTGTTAAAAAAAATGTTTATCTAAAATTAACACTACACAGAATGATCTTGAACCACCACCTATTAGCAATGAATAAAATAACATCACAGAAACAAATATTTTAAAAAAATATACAAAATATTGGCAAGCGCAGACACTACATTCCATCTCCCCTTCACAAATTGGGAACAGGGCTTTCTCTCACAATGCCGTATCCTGGGAACAAATTTGCACCAACACATTCACAATTACTAACAACACTAACCTTCAATTAATCCAATATAAGGTGTTACACAGAGTACATATCACACAGCACAGGATGTGTCAAATGGGATTTGCAAGCACAGATGTATGCTCCCATTGCACCCTCAACACTCCAGACAACTATTTCCATGCCACCTGGCTCTGCCCACCTGTTCAAGACTTCTGGAATTCCGTCATCAATACACTATCCCGGGTCATGAGCTGCAGCATTCATGTGAGAATTCACCGCCATCATGACTGCGGTGTACATCCCTCCCCAAGCGAACACCGACAGGGCCCTGGAGGAGCTACAGGTGCATCTAAACATCCACCAGATTAAACATCCGGACGCAGCAATGGTCATAGCAGGCGACTTCAACCAGGCGAATCTGAAGAAAGTGATGCCATCCTTTTTTCAGCACATCGCCTGCTCCGCCAGGGGAGGAAACACGCTGGATCATTGCTACACCCCGTTCAGAGCCGGCTATAAAGCGGTACCGGCTCCGCCATTAGCGGGGGCTACAAGCACATCCAATCACGACTCCATTTTTCTATTTCCGGCTCACAGGCAGAGATCACGTGATGCCGTCGTGTCACGTGAGGTATAGAGATGGTCCGACCAATCAGAGGCCACGCTTCAGGACGCTCTAGAGGATGTAGACTGGGGAATGTTCCAGGGAAGCGCCAGTGACGTCAGCGAGTTCGCAGATACTGTTGTTAGCTTCATAGCAACTTTAACTGATAGTATCGTCCCCACAAAAAAGGCGAGGGTGTTCCCGAAGCCGTGGGTGGACAGTACTATCAGAGCAGCTCTGAAAACTCGCACCACTGCTTATAACCTGGGCAGAGAGACAGGAAATATGGAGGAGTACAAGGCAACAGTCTATACTCTGCGCAAGGCTGTTAAACTTGCTAAGAGGATGTATGCTGACAAGATGGAGGCAGAAATGGCACAGAACGACACAAGAGGATTATGGCGGGGACTGCGGACGATAACTGACTACAAAGTCAGCGGCCCCAGTAGCTTTGGGGCAGACAGTAGCGACGCTAGCTCACCGGGGGGGGCGTCCGCGGGGGCGGGGACGCTCTCTCATTGACGGAACACAGTGTGAGAAGAGCATTTATGCAGGTGAACACCAGGAAGGCTGCTGGCCCAGATGGGATAACAGCAGTGTTAATTTTGTTGACTAAATTGATGACGAAAGATGTTCGTCAACGAAGGTTTTTTTCATGACGACAACGAGACGTGACGTCACGTTATTGAATACCATGTGACGCTAACGAGACTAAATAGTTTATTAAATATCGTTGACCACAACTGACGACACAAAAATGTAATTTACAAAAACCAGGACGAAATTTCTCTTCATGTATGTTGATATTGTTGACTAAAACAAGACAAGACAAACTAATTATAACTTTTATTAATGCCATCGTCCCGACAGAACAGTGTGACGGCTGACGGGAGCTCTGTGTTATTAGCATTAGCTGGAGCTATTTGAAAAGCTAGTTTTAGCTTAACGTTACCTTGGCTAAAGTTGGGACTATTCATAATCCAGCTGCAGACCTGCAAGCAAAGTACAGCAAGTTGGCAAAGGAGTATTCCAAGGTAAATCACTTTGTCACCAGTAACGTTACATTGTTTGTATTTCCATCTAGATCGCGTTAGCTAGTGGCTAAGCTAGCTCACGCTAATGTGGCTAACTGCACACAATTAATGACATAATGCAGACAGCCATACCGGTGACAATGTTTAGCTTTTAGTGCCAAATGATAAGAGTCTGAGGCGGAGTCTCAAAAGAGAATGTTGAATATTTATTTTGCATTAAAAATCACAACAGTGCCTCTGCTAGGAGCTAACTGAACCGGAGCCGACTGGATAGGAAGTGCGCAACAACGTATAATGTCAGTGTGGAACCAATGTGCCAACAACCTTTCCGTGGGTGAAGCATAGTTGAGCATAGTTGTCATTTAATGATACTAATACAATCACCTGTTGTTGAATAAATACCATTACTTTCTTATTACTAAAAAACTATATATAAAACAGTAGCTGTAAAAAAGAAAAGAAAAAAAGTTTTATAATTTATATAATATAATTTTTTTTTTTTTTTATGTATGCACTGGTATCAGATCAGTATAACCAGACCTAGACCACCTCTAACTCTAACCCCTAACCAGACCTAGACCACCTCTAACTTTAACCCCTAAGTTAGGGTTGTGACTTAGAGGTGGTCTAGATCCGGATAGGGGTTAAGAGTTGGTCTAGCCCTTTACATCCATCTATCTAAATAATAATAATAAATTATAATGAATGCTTAACTTAATGCTAAGTTACCCTAACCAGACCTAGACCACCTCTAACTAACCACTAACCAGACCTCTTCCATGTGGCACTTTAACACTGACCTCAGAATGTGATTTTATATAATGTTTTTATGCAAGCAGATTGCAATCAGTGTGTACTACTACTAGTACTACTGTGTGTTCTGTTTACTTAGTTTACAGTATCCTGTTATAGAATAAACCGCTGCCAGACACAGCAGAGAGAGAGAGGACAGACATGACAGAGAGGACAGACACAGCAGAGAGAGGATAGACATGGCAGAGAGAAAGGAAAGACACAGCAAACAGAAGACAGACAGAGTTCAGCGTCGTCTCTCTGGTCAGAAACAACGTCACCACATCCGTAATGCTCTCTTAGATGCATACATTGGACCATGTCTACACCAACATATACTGTAGGTGCAACAATACATTGGACCATGTCTACACCAACATATACTGTAGGAGCAACAATACATTGGACCATGTCTACACCAACATATACTGTAGGAGCAACAATACATTGGACCATGTCTACACCAACATATACTTCCTGTGTATCACTTGTGCCGCCGATTCAGATTCCCCTAGGTTAAAAAATAAATACGCAATTTAAATCAGAAAATGTTCCATGTTGACTATTTCTGACAAGTTTTTTTCCATTAACTAAAAATAGACAAAAATGTCATCCGTTTTCGTCGACTAAATCTAGACTAAAACAAAAAAGACAAAATTGAGACAAAAACTGACTAAGACTAAAATGCTCAGACATTTAGTTGACTAAAACTTACGATTGATGAAAACGAAAAAGGAGCACTTGACACATGACTAAGACTAAAACTAAAATGAAAATAGCTGCCAAAATGAACACTGGATAACAGGACACATACTTAAGTCCTGTGCTAACCAGCTAGCCCCTGTGTTCACCACCATATTTTATCTATCCCTGGCACAATCCGTGGTACCTGGATGCTTCACGGTGTTGACTATTATCCCGGTACCAAAGAAATCCTCCCCAACAGGTCTCAATGACTACAGACCGGTGGCACTCACCTCTGTGGCCATGAAATGTTTTGAGAGGCTGGTTAAGGATCACATTTGTGCCTCCCTCCCCAGTGATATGGACCCTATGCAATTTGCATACAGGCCAAACAGGTCCACTGATGATGCGGTCTCCCAAGTACTGCACAGCACCCTCTCACCTAGACCGCCAGAAGGGGGGCTATGTGAGACTGTTGTTCATTGACTACAGCTCAGCGTTCAACACCATAGTCCCCACCAGACTATGACCCTGGTGGACAAGCTGATCGAGCTGGGTCTGAGCTCCGCTCTGAGCGCCTGGATACTGGACTTTCTGAGTGAAAGGCCCAAGGCGGTCAGGGTGGGGGGTCAGACCACCAACACCATCACCCTGAGTATCGGGTCCCCCCAGGGCTGTGTCCTGAGCCCCCTGCTGTATTCACTATACACACATGACTGTGTGGCCAAGTTCAGCTCCAACTCCATAGTGAAGTTTGCGGACGACACAGTGGTGGTGGGGCTGATCTCTGACAACGACAAGAAGGCCTACCGGGAGGAGGTTGAGGTACTGGAACGCTGTTGCCAGGACAACAGCCTGCTCCTGAACATTGGTAAAACCAAGGAGCTGATCGTGGATTTTAGGAGAAAACAGCAGGGGACACACACCACTGAGGATAAACGGGGCTACCGTGGACAGGGTGAGCAGCTTTAAGTACCTGGGGGTCCACATCTCAGAGGATCTGACATGGACAACACACATAGACTCAGTCGTAAAAAAGGCGAAGCAGCGCCTCTACCACCTGAGACAGTTAAGGAAGTTCAGAGTATCGGGGAAGATACTCCAGTCCTTCTACTCCGGAGCTGTAGAGAGCATCTTGACTGGAAACATCACAGCCTGGTATGGAAACAGCACGGCACAGGACAAGAAGGCCCTACAGAGAGTGGTACGCTCAGCCGAGCGTACTACGGGTATTGCACTACCACCCCTGCAGGTCCTATATAACAAGAGGTGCAAATCCAGAGCCTGCAGAATAATGAAAGACCCTCACCACCCCAACAACAGCCTGTTAAAGCTGCTGCGGTCAGGCAAACGCCTGCGAACACTAGCAACTAGGACAGAGAGACTTCGGCTCAGCTTCTTCCCCCAGGCCATTAGAGCCTTGAACACTGAACTCTCCACACACAAGCACACATGAGCACACACACAACACACACACTGTACACGCTCACACACTAGCAGCCACTTTAACATGAGCACACACACACTCATGCTGCACACGCTCACACTTATGGTCACTTTACAAAAGGAAAGGTTACTTTAAAAATAGTATGGTATAACTTGAGATTGTATAATATAGCATTGTTAGCAGTGTACATAAAGACCCAGTGCCTCATCCGTAGCTAACAGTGTATTGCACTATCACAGGACCTAGCATCTCTTACCATGTTCTTGTAAAAACTCATGTACATATACCGATATGCCCTACTTTGATTACTTGTATTATTGCACAATGTCGTTCTATTGGATTCTTATTATATTATTATTATTGTATTATGCACAATCGTTGCGGGCAAGACCCCCCGCATTTCACTGTATACTTGTATGCCGTGACAAATAAAACTCTTGACTTGACTTGACTTGACTTGACTTGATTCCTCTCTCCCCCTCCCTCTGTCTACTTGGGGATACTACTGCTATCAATTTATTAGTCCAGAACACCAAACCCCTGCTCGTTTCCCTAGCTGTTGCCAAGAAAACTATCCTCTTAAACTGGAAGACAAGAAACTATTTGAATACTGGGCAATGGTTGGGCCTTCTCTCAAATTACATATCACAGGAAACAATCTCAACGGTGGATCACATCGAAGTCTCACAATTTAATAACATCTGGGAATTGCTTGTGGATAATCTAGGCTCCTAATCACAGGAGATTGACCTGTGAGCCATCCACTCCATAATCCACCCTTCGCTCAATCCTCCTCACCCCCTACTTTACTTACTCCCCTCTCTGCACCCCCCCCCCCCACCCTTTCCCTTGTCATGTGTATTCGTTGTTGTCCTTCATTGTCCTTCATTGTCCTTAGTTGTAATTTGTTTGTCAATGTCTAGTCTGAGTTCCCCCCCCCCCCTCCGAGAGGGCAATGAAATGTCACTATTTTTCTTATTTTACTACACTTTTTATAAAATGTTGCACTGTAAATAGTTCAAACGTATAATAAATAATAAAGTTGTCCCCCGAAGAGGGGGGGGGGGGGGGGGGGGTGGAGTGTCCTCAAAAAAGGGCAGGGAAAAAAGCTATTTTTTTTAATAAAAAATTTAAAAAAAGTTGTGCCTTGAAATCGCCACCATTTTGTGTAAAGTACCTCCTTATGAGTTCATGAAGAGTACATTTCATTAGCTAACATTAGCTACCCCAAAAATCCATTGTAAACATAGGTAGTCAAGCTGTTTTCTAATTTGTTATTGATATATGAAAAAAAATAAGTATAAAAATAAAACACAGAAAACATAATAATACCAAAGTCTGTCTAAAGAGAAGTCTGTTCACTTTGCCGCCATCTTTATAATGGGAACTAACATCTCTTTTGGGAGCCATCCATATCTAAGAATCTATCATATATCCAGTGGCGAATCCTTGTGGAAGCCAACGGAAGCCATGCCTCCCTATATTCATATAAATTCATATCAAATTATGAAATATGAAAAAAAAAAAAAAAAAAATTAAATATAATTTTTTTTAATATAGTTTACATTCTTTTTCATCTGTGCATCTGTGTTTTTTTTTTTTTTTTTTTTAATGTCTCCCTCTTCTCCTTCTCACTCCCTCTAACACACTGTCAGACTGTGCTCACTACTGCAGCTAGTATATGAGAGAAGCAGTGGGTAGGTCTCTTTCTCCAGGCTTCCAGCATTATAGAGTGAGTCCAAACTCCAAATCCGATCCTAGCCAATCAGATTCGAGCTGACTGCCACTGTGCCACACCCTAAAAGTTTAAAACGGAGCTGGGAGGAAGACGTTCAGCATATTTTCCACCTGGAGGCGGGGCAGGTCAGAAGTTCACGTTTCCACCTGACTACCTAACGTGACATCCCATTAGTACTGAGGACCAGCGCAGAGCACACCACTGGATATTATGATTTAACAAATCTATCTGGCAAGAGGAGGACCACATTATTGACCAGGTAAGAACTGAGCAGCCTGACTAAGGACTAACTAACGTTATCAGGCAAGCTTGTATACCCTTTCATGACTGCAATGCAAGCCAGGGGCTGGAATACGCAGTAACTTATTCCTCCGTAGTAGCCAGGTTAATGTGCACCATCAAGCACTGCTTAAAAGCTAGCGGTGGGTCCAAAATATATCGGATATAAATGTCAAAGGTACCCAGCGTTCCATTAGGGTTTCACACACAGATGCGGCGGGGTTTGAAAGCTCGGCGTTGCTAATAAACATTTTAAATCATTTTTATAAACGAGTAAAACTGAGGCTGAAATGACTGCTTCCGCATTTTACAGTAGGAGCGCTCTGATGGCTGGGCGCGCGGCGCAACAGACACGTGAATGAATGAATGAATGAATGAATGAGAACTTTATTTAACAGATTGCAGAATGGGTACAATACAGTACGGCTCAATACACACAATTGTTAAGGGGATGCAGACCAGAGAAATACGTTTGTCTTGTCACGTTTGTCTAATAGACAGTCATATTCTCTCCCGGTGTTCTGCGGAATCCTACTCCCGAGTCCCTCCTCGAAAACAACACCGGCCGTATGTATATTTCTCTCCCACCCACCCACCCCCTCCTAATGTACAGTCCCCTCCCCATCATATGTATATACTCTGTCAGGATCTAGGGGTAACAGTACTGTATATTTGATGTCATGATGTCTTGTATGTCATAAATGTCACTAGTATGAATTGAAAATGGGGGACCCTGATGTAAACAAGACAAACGTCTTTCTCTGGTCTGCATCCCCTTATACAATTGTGTGTATTGAGCCGTACTGTATTGTACCCATTCTGCAATCTGTTAAGAAAGTTTGACTGGCCGCCGAGCCATACTGTAGTGTACATGGTGACTACTTGACTTAAAAAAAAAAAAAAAAAAAAAATATTAATAAAAATATTTAATAAATTTGTTTTAATAATTTTTTTTGGCTTCCCCTGTTATTTTACCCACGCGACGCCACTGCATATATCATTGTTTTTCTTTCATATTCAAAGTCACTGGTAAATTGCTGACAACACAGAATGGTTGTCAGAATGGAGTCCTTAGTTACCATGGCAACCACTTGCTGCCAATAGAGAGACTTTGAGAGACCTTGCACAGAATGTTTGTGTAGTTCTCTTTCTTCCAGCATGGCTCCCTTTAACCATTGGTAACCACTTTTAAAACGAAATGCCTAATGTCTGTGCAGTGTTAGAGTAGGTACAACACTGGAAAAGCATGATATTACTGTTCTACTGTGACTAAGTAGGGATGGGTACCGAATTCGGTACTTTTGAGGTACCGAACCGAAACACGTCGGTACTACCGAGTATCGAATCAAGTGAGAAACCAAAAATAAAAATAAAAATAAATCGTATTAATCTTTTTTTTTTTTACTTTTTTTTTTTTTTTACTTTTTTTTTTCATGTCAACGTTCACACGCACAATATATGCTTACCTAGGATTTGACTTGATTCAACAACAAAGCAGTCGGAGCAATGACAAGCCGAAAACTGTCGAAATTGTAGTTATTTGAAGTTTGGATTTTTTTTTTACGACTGAGGTAGGTAAATTAAATTTCTTGAGACTAAAGTACCGAAAAAAGGTACCGTTGGGTACCGGTATCGATTCACAGGTACCGGTACCGGTATCGGTTCAAATGTGAAAGGTACCCATCCCTAGTAATAAGACACCAATTAATACAGTTTTTGTTTATGTATTTCTCATGTATCAACTCATAGTAATTGATTTGCACATAGCAAGCATTGTTTCTTCCGGCATGGAGGACAAATGGAATTCCTAAACTCTCTGTGAAAGGCCTCTTCCCAGCATTTTAGCAGAGATCATGATTCGTTTTAAACATCTTTGAAAGTCACATTTCAAGTAGATACGTTGATAAGTAGATTATAGTTTTCTTCAACATAAAATCACATCACATTGAATTATTTTCAATAGCAAGTAGTTTTTTTGTTGTCACCATCTTTAGTGTTGTGGATTTTACTATTCAAAACGAAGGTTATCCTATAATCCTAGTTATATGAGTATAGCAAGCGCTCTGCTCTATTGGAACTGTCCCTTTAATCATATGCTATCAGTGAGTCAGAGCAGAGCGCTCGCTATACTCATATAACTAGGGTTATAGGATAACCTTCATTATATTTCGCTATAGCTTTGCGCTCTGCTCTATTGGAACAAGAGTGGAGCAGAGCGGAAAGCCCGACAGATGTACCCGCTGAGGTCCCCTACAACCATCAGAATACCGGGGAGGATCCGGACCCCCCCGCACCCCCTAGTGAGGGGCGGGAGGGCGACCGGACCCGAACTGTGCGAAGAGGGAACAGTACCTCAAACGCACAGGGTGAGCAGACCGTGGGACTTACCTTCGTATAGAAGGGCCCGCGACTACTCGGACTTGCATCCCGCACGCCACCAGGGAACCGACGTGAAGCAAAAAAAAAACTCACAGCCCCCAACATCGCGGGGTCGAGGTCAAAAAGCCCTAATCCCGTGGCAAGACCGCAGCAGCGGGGCGCGGAAGAGGCCCCAGCCCCAGGCCACATCCCGGGGGCCAGGACCCCCTGAAAAAGGGGCCTGGCGAGGTCAACGAGGCCGCGGCATTGAGACCCCACCAGACGGTAACTGGTGACACCACCCCCCACATCGCCAGCGTATCGGACAGGGCCTAAAATAGGTGAAGGCCCTTCTCACCCGGCACGCCGCTCTGAAGCGCTCCAAGGAGGCTTCCCCCCCACAATGTCCTGGGGCCAGCTGGCGCACCGGGGAGACAACCCTCCAAGGAGGTTGATCCCTCAATCCAGGTCGACAAATCTTAAGAGCAGAACTCGACCTGCGCCCAGAGCACTGCGGACTAGACAGGCGCCTAAGGGGCTTACTGTAAGAACAGTATCCCGGCGGAAAGGGTGTTCGGTATGCCGCGCACCATGTCACAATCTCATGTGGCCACGAACCTCGCGGAGTCGGAGTTAGCCAACCACCAGCGAACAGATTCCACCACGAACCCTGACCCTGCCAATTTTTTTATCCCACGGGTCGAGGTTCAGAGAAAGAGTTTGACACAATTGGCAGAAGTCACGAAACATGCAGGGGCATACTCTTGGCAGCCGGGGTCAGACCCGGGCTCAACCAGAGAGTCGACTCTGCTACCAACACACCGGGGAGACAACCACCCCCCTATGTTTATTAACAGAAAATGGTTGCTCCCTTAACCCATTAAGAAGCGTCTCTACTTTCCGTAGCTCCATTTCTGCAGACCCCTCTCTGATTGGTTGAGCGAAGCCCCTCTCTGATTGGTTGAGCGAAGCCCCTCTCTGATTGGTTTAGCTCGTCATGTGGTAAAAGGCGGATGTAATGTTATCATATCAAGAAGATAAAAAGAAATGTACTACCAGATTCGCGTATAACGTTATTTCGCGTGACTTCGCGGTTTATTCATAACGTTATGCACATTTCACAACACAGCCAGCTGTTAGAAACTGTACATTGTAACGTTATATAACATAACGTTATGTTATTTCGCGGTTTATTCACATAACGTTCTTTCACTTGACAAGTTCAACACAGCCCAGCTGTCAGAAACTGTACATTGAGGGGGTTTGAATCACTGTTTAGTGTTTACACTCCCCACTTACTGTAACTGTACCATGACGCACTCCCCACTTACTGTAACTGTACCATGTTCTACATATAACCTCATCTCATCATGCACCTTGTTGTGTATCCTGTTTCTTTTTCCTCATTATTATATTCAGAGTTAATTATATTGTTTACACTGTCTTTCTTCTATTATAACCCTGCCCATTTGATGTTCCCAAATCATATTCAGAAAGTATCACAGAGACTTCTATTGACCAAGGAATTAGTTATTATTAGTAAGACACAACATTTCCGTAGCAATCCGAAGTGACATTGACCACCAGACTCTTTCTCTTAAGGCATTAACTGGGTTAATTAATATAAATGTTATATTGTAACTGTCTAGTTATACATTGGTTCCGAAACATGTATGTTCCAGGCTGCAATTAAAACTTTGAATCTGAGAGAGCTCTGGTCAGCGAAGCCGGCGATGCGAGCGATTATCATTGGTTTTTAATGACAAACCAATTACATAATCCAACATATGTGTAAAGGCACACACAACATATTCCAGTTAACGGTATATTTTTTTAATGATTCGTTATGGCGTAATCAATACTTCCATGCGTTTGCGACCTCCATGTTTTGGGGGTATTCATCAGAAAACTCGGATCTGGGATTCAGCTCCCATCCATCGGGCAAGAACTGTGGGTTTTCCGCCTCTCTCTCTGGAGCTTAACGGAGTTTCGATTCCTGGCTAGAGGAGCTTGTCGCGGCTCATGCGCATGCGCGCGCTCGGCCAATCAGAGAGGGGTCTGCAGAAATGGGCTCAACCAATCAGAGAGGGGTCTGCAGAAATGGAGCTACGGAAAGTAGAGACGCCATTAAGAAACCCCGGAAACATAACTGCGTGTATACACAGGCTATACAATGCAGTTCAAGGCGTTTCAGGATTAAAAAGGGTTAACCCAGGCCAACAGGTCAACAAGGGCAAGGCCGGACCTGGGCCTGGAGGACCGGGACCTACACAGGGATGCATAGAGGAGTTGACAGAAGCAGCCTCCCCGACAGCCCCCTCCCATCCCCGGTTTAGCAGGGAGGGAGGGGTGAAATGAATGGAGAAGGACCAACCCACCTAACATTGTGCAAAAAGGTAAAACATAGTATGGACCACCCCTGGGACAAAAAACATCCCAACTGTAGATAATGTACATACTGTACTTGGGATAACCTTGTCTTGATTTATTGCATATCCCCTGAAATTAAGTCAGGCAGTTTTTTTTAACCCTATAGTTTGCCCTGCAAAAAAAACACTGCACACATTGTACCCTTGGGACAAAAAACGTCCCTATTGACTCCCATGTTAAACACGTTAAAACACCATTGCAGATTGAATTTTAAAAAATATATATTTTTTCATCTAGACCCCTTTATGGACATTTACATATGCATGATTACTCTTTTTTTTCAAGATGGCCGCATTGCGTCATCTATTTCCGGTGGCCACAGCTTGTGTGTTTACTGCTTGTATCCTGCAATGCAGTTCAAATATTTTTATCTAAAATGATTTGAGAATGTTTTATGGGGGTCTTAGTTTGGTGTGCATGCATGTGTTGAGAAATTAATGTGCATGCATGTGGTCATTTGCAGCCATTATGTGAAAATGGCTGCAAATGTCAAAATGCAGGCAGTATGTGAAATCCGCTCGCTATGAGGCCTGTGTGTCGGCTGTCGGGGGAGGGGTGGGTGCTGCTGGTTTTCTAACAGTGGCTCCGGTCCGTACACACACACACACACACGCACACACGCACGCACGCACACACACACGGAGAGATCGCTAAGCACTCAATCGTAAACAAAGCACGGTCCGACTCCTTCCCCCTCTAGCCCATGGTATCGGATTTCACTCAGCATTCACTGAGCATGCAGAGGCATGTGCTCACAGATAGGAAGTGCTTTAGGGTAAACAAGAGGCGTGGCATACCAAATGAGCTCTGGTCAGGAACCAATCCAAATGCTCCTGTTGTATTCGTCATGGATCCGTCAGCGTTTGTGTGTGTGTGTGTGTGTGTGTGTGTGTGTGTGTGTGTGTGTGTGTGTGTGTGTGTGTATACAATCTGTGTGTGTCTACAGTATTGTGTGTCTACAGTGTGTGTGTGTGTGTGTGTGTGTCATTTTGCAGCCACACAATGCAGTCCTTTTGTGAAATCCGATACTGCTAAATTGTCTCAAGTGGATGAAGTGTGTGTGTGAGTGTGTGTCTACAGTGTGTGTGTGTGTGTGTGTGTGTGTGTGCCATTCACACGCACTGTGTGTGTGTGTGTGTGTGTGTGTGTGTGTGTGTGTGTGTGTGTGTGTGTGTGTGTGTGTGTGTGTGTGTGTGTGTGTGTGTAAAAACTAGCCATTACTAGTACAGTGTACAAGCCATTTTCACATAATGGCTGCAAATGACCACATGCATGCACATTCATTTCTCAACACACACATGCACACCACACTAAGACCTCCATAAAACATTCTCAAATCATTTTAGATAAAAAAAAAATTTGAACGGTATGCAGGATATAAGCAGTAAACACACAAGCTGTGGCCGCCGGAAATAGATGACGCGATGCGGCCATCTTGAAAAAAATTAGTAATCATGCATATGTAAATGCCCATAAAAGGGTCTAGATGAAAAAAATTATAAAAATCTAAATTCAATCTGCAATGGCGTCGTTTTCAAAAACGTGTTTAACATGGGAGTCAATAGGGACGTTTTTTACACTGTGTCACTGCACAAAACATTTTTATGTATCAAACTTATTTTTTTTGCCAATCTTCGACACTCCAGGCTCTCATAATCCCACCCCAAAAAAAATTACATTAGCATTTATGGGATGGAAAATAATTAACCCTTAGTGTTTTTTGTCTTGAAAATAAGCCACGCTTCAATCACACAAACTGGTATTTAAGGGGTTAAAATCCTGAAAATGTATGAATATTTTATATGTATGTTGAGGACTGAAGTTAATAATGGTATTCATAAATTTTTTTAAATAAATTCATAAGTAAATATATATATATATTACATGTAAAGTACATGGGACAGAAAATGTCCCAAAGGGTACACCGTGTGCGGTGTTTTATAGACTGTCACTGCACAAAAAAAATGTATGTATCAAACTTATTTTTTTGCCAATCTTTGACACTCCAGGCTAGGGCTGACCCCTATTAATCGATTAGTCGACTAATCGGGCGAAAGGAGCCGTAGTCGACTGGCCAACCTCTTAGTCGAATATAAAAACAGAAAATATAAAATTAAAAATTTTAATCTTTATTTTTATTTATTTTTATCAGAAAGGACAGCAGGAGATTCAAGCCTTACCTGCCCTCTGTCGTCATGGGGAACGTGCGATCGCTGGCCAACAAGACCGACGAGCTCTCAGCCCTGATGATCAACCAGCGTGAGTACAAGGATTCAAGCCTACTGTGCTTTACAGAATCCTGGCTGAACGAGAACATCCCGGACAGTGCAATCGAACAGGAGGGCTTCACGGTGGTGCGCGCCGACCGGAGTAAACAGAGCGGCAAGCGGAGAGGCGGAGGGCTTGTTGTCTTTGTTAACTCCAAATGGTGCCACCCGGGGCACATCACCATTAAGGAACGCATCTGTACCCCGACATTGAACTATTGGCACTGAGTCTGCGGCCATACTATTTACCGCGAGAAATAACACACGTCCTGGCTCTAACTGTTTACATCCCACCCAGCGCGGCGGCGGCGCAGGCGAGTGACGTCATACACTCCACCGTCGCGGCGCTTCAGACAAAACACCCGGATGCATTTATTTTTATCAATGGGGACTTCAACCATGTCAGACTGAACAAGACCCTGACAAACTTCACCCAGTATGTCACCTGCAAAACCAGGGTAGACAAAACACTGGACCTCCTGTATGCTAACGTGAAGGAGGCTTTCAGTGCGACTTCCCTGCCCCCCCTCGGCCAGTCAGACCACAACCTTGTGAGGCTTGTATCCACATACACGCCTCTCATTAAGAGACAGCCTCCGACCACCATGTCTGTCCCACAGTGGTCTGACGACGTCGAGGAGGAGCTACAGGAGTGTTTCAGGTCGACAGACTGGGACATGTTTGAGAGGGCCCATGGTGATGACATTGATGGACTATCCCACTGCATCACAGACTACATCAGGTTCTGTGAGGAGAGCATCGTACCCATAAAGAAGGTACGCTGCTTTTCAAACAATAAACCCTGGATTAGCAAGGACATTAAACACCTGCTAAACAGGAAAAAGAGGGCCTTCATGGCAGGGGACACTGAGCAGGCCAGCGCTGTCCAAAGGGAGCTCAAAAAAGAGCTAAGGGCAGCCAAGGTCAGCTACAAGGACAGGCTGGAGGGCAGACTACAGGCCAACAATACCAGGGAGGTGTGGGCGGGGGTCAGGAAGATCACTGGTTTCAAACAGCAGGGCATAGCTGTTGAGGGCCCGCCAGAGCGTGCAAACGAGTTCAACTCGTTTTTCAACCGCTTTGACCAGAGTGGCCTCCCCACACCCCTCCCCCCACCCATCGACACCAGCACCAGATCACACCTACAAAGCAGCCCCCCCACCCCCCACCCACCCACACCCATCAGCAACGGCACCCCACCGCTAACACCAGCAGACTGCCCACCACCCCCAACCCTGACGATCACAACCAGTCAGGTCAGTAGGCAGCTCTCCAGAATTAATGTAAACAAGGCCAGAGGACCGGACAACACCAATCCCAGGGTGCTCAAGGTATGTGCGGAGCAGCTGGCAGCACCGCTCCAGCATCTTTTCAACCTCTCCCTGAGGCTGGAGAGGGTGCCCCAGCTCTGGAAGACCTCCTGCATTGTCCCGGTGCCCAAGAAGGGACGTCCCAGCACCCTCAACGACTACAGGCCAGTCGCTCTAACGTCACACGTCATGAAGACGTTTGAGAGACTGGTCCTGCAACACCTCAAGCCCCTGGTGCGTGACTCCCTCGACCCCCTGCAGTTTGCATACCAGGCAAACATCGGGGTGGAGGATGCCATCATCTACATGCTCCACAGAGCGTACACGCACCTGGAGAAGCAGCGCAGCTCAGTGAGGATTATGTTCTTTGATTTCTCCAGCGCCTTCAACACCATCCAGCCGTCACTGCTAGCGGAGAAGCTCTCTGCGATGCAGCTGGAGCACGGCTTGGTGGCCTGGATTAAGGACTATCTCACTGAGAGGCCACAGTACGTCAGACTAAAGGACAGTCAGTCTGACGTACTGGTGAGCAACACCGGCGCCCCCCAAGGAACTGTGCTGTCACCCTTCCTCTTCACCCTCTACACCTCAGACTTCTGCCGCAACTCAAGCGGGTGCCACCTGCAGAAGTTCTCAGACGACTCCTCCATCGTAAGCTACATCACCGACGATGATGAGGAGGAGTACAGAGCCCTGGTGGAGAGCTTCGTGGGGTGGAGCGACAGCAACCACCTCCAACTCAACACCAGTAAGACCAAGGAGCTGGTGGTGGACTTCCGGAGGGGCAAGAAGAGGCCCCCCCCGATTCCCATCTCCATCCGAGGGGTGGATGTGGAGATGGTGGACTCATACAAGTTCCTTGGGGTACACCTGAACAATAAACTGGACTGGTCGGACAACACAGAGGCCCTCTACAGGAAGGGACAGAGCAGGTTTACAGGTTTACAGGGACATACCTTGTTCTTCCTGAGGAGACTCAGGTCCTTCAATGTGTGCAACAAACTGCTGCAGTCTTTTTACCAGTCTGTTGTGGCCAGCATCCTCTTCTATGCTGTGGCATGCTGGGGAGGCTACATCAACTCAAGGGACACCAACAAGCTCAACAAGCTGGTGAGGAAGGCTAGCTCCGTGGTGGGAGTCGAGCTACCTAGACTTGAGGTGATGGTAGAGAGGGGGATGATAAGGAAGCTGGCTGCCATCATGGAGAACCCCTACCACCCCCTCTACGACGAGCTAGTCAAGATGAGAAGCTCGTTCAGCCACAGACTCATTCCCCCCCGACACTCAACTAACCGCCTCGGACAGTCCTTCATACCAGCGGCCATCAGGCTCCACAACAGTGGGCAGCGACTAGCAGCCTCCAGGCTCCACAACAGGGGGCAGCAACAGCGACTGCTACCAGACATTGACCTGGGACTTATAGGAACCCAAGGAGGACAACCTACACTACCTTAGGCTTACTGCACCCTATGTGGATACTGTGATAATGTGAATAATGTATATTTCAGTGGATACCGTGATACTGTGAATAATGTATACTCAGTAGATAGTAAATTATAACACTACCTCATGCATACTGCACCTTATGTGACACTGTGAATAATGTGAATATTCCTCAGCTAGTCAGATAGTAAATTATATTGACCATATTGATCAAATTGTTTACACTGCCTGTGTTGTTTTTTTACTACCTGTATACTGTGTTGTTTTACTACCTGTACCCCTCCCCCCTCCCCCCCATGCTGCTATGATGCCTGAATTTCCCCAAGGGGATCAATAAAGGAATATCTTATCTTATCTTTCCAAAAGAAAAGAGGCCTAGAAGCGTGGCTAACGCTAATGGCATGCATACCAGAGGCTAACTGCCTACGAAAACAGGCACAGAGGCACTGAACGAGGATTTCACCCATCTAATGAACACACTAGACTAGACAAATATCAAGATGTATCCATCAGTGGACCAATTGCATGCTTTTGCAGAGGACAAGAAGCCTTCAGTCGACTCCTTCAGACATTAAGCACCCCCCACAGCCCAAATGGAACGATACATTTAAAAAAAAAAAAGTATTAAAGAAAATTTAATTTGGCGAATCCTAGTCGACCATCCAAATCCTTAGTCGTGGACAGCCCTACTCCAGGCTCTCATAATCCCACCCCCAAAAAAATGACATTAACATTTATGGGATGGAAAATAATTAACCCTTAGTGTTTTTTGTCTTGAAAATAAGCCACGCTTCAATCACACAAACTGGTATTTAAGGGGTTAAAATCCTGAAAATGAATGAATATTTTATATGTATGTTGAGGACTGAAGTTAATAATGGTATTCATAAATTTTTTTTTAAAAGAAATTCATAAGTAAATATATATATATATTACATGTAAAGTACATGGGACATAAAACGTCCCAAAGGGTAAACCGTGTGCAGTGTTTTAGTGGGGTGCACGAAGGTGGCATCTATATGACACATACATGACATCAACCCCTGTGACGTCCGGCCCGCCCAGGCATTTCCCCCCCGGAAAAGCTCAGGGTCCTTCGGGGTAGCAGAACTTGTCTGCGCCCCGGCGGACAACGGGTTAAACTGATCCGGTCCGGCGTGACCAGGACAAGTCCCGTGCCCTTGTCACGCCGCCGCCCCCAGTCGTAAGAGGGGGGTAGGTACGCGTGTCGATCCAAAACATCACAGAGGGTGCCACCAAGACTGTCAATACGCGAACGCACCGCTCCCGGTGGCCCACCTAACAGGCGTAAAACCCCCCTGCCAATGTTTGATCTTCCCCGTCATCTCCCCCTGGAGATGTACGCGAGTCCTCGAGTCTAACCTAGTGCACTGGCGCTCGCTAGAGACAAAAATCTCCTTCCCAGGAGACCGCATAAAAAACGCTGTTTTTATGATGTTGGGCAACCAAGGCGCGCCGGTCCCAAAAAGCGGATTCAATCATTGAAAAACACCCTGGGCCAGCCCAGCGCTGATCGGCCTTGGAAGACCAAACGCTGATTTATGAAACAGCGTGTGTTGAGTTACAATCATGAGATCTAAGGTTTGTTATAATCAAGAGACGATATGACACAGGCGATAGCTTTCGAGTCCGTGCATGCTTTATTTACCTCCCCCCCCCCCCCCATCACACATCAAGGTTCCTACCGCACAAAGGTTCCTATACAAATATAACCTAATACTACATCTCCCTTCCTAGGATAAATTACTTTCCCTAAACTTATAACATGACAGTCTCAACAATCAACCATAGTAGCTAAATATAACTAACTAATAATTTCCGCTTCTGTATAAAGTTATTTGCAATTATACAACACATAGAACGGTAACTTAACTTCTTTCTTAGAGAAGGGTGGGGTAGACTGCCCAGCCCTTCTGCAGAGTGTGAGGATTATTCTGCCCCATTTCTCACTCTGTTCTTTTTTTAATTATTATTATTAGGCACTTAGGGTCCTTTAGGTGCCCTGGAGGGCCCCTCACTCTAGGTGGGTATCGTCTCTCAGTCATTAAGCTCTGTGGCTGCTGCTGCTGTTGGTTTTGAGTCACCTTAGCGACATGTCTCTCCACTACATCTGTTTCACGGTTCACCCATGGTGTCGTCTCAGGTAAGTTGGTTTCAGTATCTGGAGCCACCAGGGTTGGGGAGAGGTGAGACCTGTTTCTCCGTAGGGTACCTCCTCCGGGTGTCTCCACAAGGTAAGACCTGGGTGTGCCTGCCGTAGACACCACTGTGCCTCGCTCCATGTTCACCCGGTTGGATGAGGGGCAACTGATGTGTTCTGTGTCTTCAATCGTAGTTCAGTCGCTGTTTTTGTCTGTAAACTTGTTCTGTCTTTCTTAGTTTCTCTGTGTCTGCACATCTTGGTTTTAGTTGGGATGGGATGACAGGAACAAGAGTTCAGATTTTTCTTCCCATGAGAAGCTCCGTGGGACTGAATCCGTTTGCGAGTGGGGCGGTAGGCCATTAGAGCAAGGTAGGGATCACTTGACTTTTTGATCAGACTTATTATAGTTCTCACTGCGCGCTCTGCCTCCCCATTGCTCTGTGGAAAGCGAGGACTGGACGTCACATGGCTGAAACACCAGTCCTGTGAGAACTTGCGGAAACACTCTGATGCATACTGTGGGCCATTGTCCGTGCGTACCTCCTCTGGGATCCCATGACGAGCAAATATTGATTTGAAATGCTGGATCATTGCCTCTGATGTTGTGGATGTCAGTTTGGCGACTTCCACATATCTGGAATAATAGTCAACGATGACTAGGTAGTGTTGGTGTTTTGAAACAGATCTGCTCCGACAGTGGACCATGGTCTTGTTGGGAATTCTGTTGACATCATCGGTTCTCTTTTGTTCACCCTCTCACATGCACATGTGTCACAGTTCTCTACCATCTTTTGCAATTCCTTGCTAAGGCCTCCATTTTGCACCGTGAACTCTCCTGAGAGTGGCAGGTAGGGCTGAATCACGCGTTCTATGGAGAACTTATCTGGCCGTCCTTCCACACAGTACCTCTTAACCTGTTCCACCCCAGGTGAAATCTGCATAAAATGTATACCTATGGTAAATGGAATATTGCTCCACTTCTACAAGGGCTATTTGCATATTCTTGGTATCTAGGAACATCTATGGACCTCAATGAATGTATTCGCAGTGTCAGAAATATTGTGTCTATTACTAGGCTTGCTTAAATTCTGATGAAACAAAGGAAAATATGAATTATGTTTTTTCTTTTCATCTTTGACAGTGAATAAAACCATGATAATAATGACCAAACTTAAAAAACTGCCACTGAGCTAATTCAGTACCCTCTTGAGATCATGTGTACAAAAGATCTAAGGAAATTAATAAAGGAAAGATGATAAAATTGAAGGTTTTGTATTTACAGTACTGAATTCTCCCATCCGGACCAATGCAATTTGAAATATTATTATAGAATATAGAATATATGCTTATACATTACCTTATTATAGCCAATTCGCACATTTATATATATATATACATATAGTATCTTTCAAATGGCCGAGTTCAATTTGGATATAGTATCACCAGGCATGCATAATAACATATACAGATATTTAATGTAATCGACTGTACTTTTTTATTTCTCCCACAGTGTAATCATTTTGTAACTAATTTCAGATCTAATTATTCCTACATGATTACAATAGTGTGGAGAAACTGACTGCGTTTCAATATTTGTCAAAAACGTTACCTTTTGTAGCTTATTATCGCGAATCATAACAATTATTGATATGATTCATTCAGAACGCCGAACTTTGAACGACCATAGCGGACCACAGGAAGTGTAGTTTTGAGAAATACCGCCGCTGGCAGATAGCTGGCGAGGCGCTCTTCAAAATGAAAAAACTACAATTCCCATGGTTCAACATTTCCATTTACGCTTCAGCGTCAAAAACGCGAGTGAAAAATAAAAACTTAAAATGATATAAACTCACTTTTAACCTATTGCTAAACTATTGCCAACCTAACGTTTTACATTCTACATGTATTTGTGACATAGTAGTGATAATAATACTTGAAAACGTTTGATTTTAAAAACGTTAATTTATTGCATCACTCATAAAAATACTAATATATGATAATAATGTCAAAAAGGGGTCGGTACCGTGGCCGTGGGGTGGAACAGGTTAAGCTGGCATACTATGGGGTCATTGTGTTGGTGTGTTTGGATCTCTCTGAGCCTTTTCTCTGTAGCGGGCAGGCTTGTCATGATGGAGTCGACATACAGGTTTATTTCTTCCTCTTGTAGCCTGTCTGCTGTGCTGCTTACAGGAGCTCTGGAGAGCACGTCTGCTGTTGCGATGTTTTTGCCCGCCACATGTGATATGGTGTAGGAGAACCTCATCAGTCTCATCCTAAGACGTTGTATGCGTGGTGGAAGTTGGTCTAGGGTCTTCGACCCTAGCAGAGGGACCAGAGGTTTGTGGGCTGTCTCAATGTGGAAGTCTTTCCCAATGAGGAATTCAGCAAACTTCTCACAGGCCCATGTGGAGGCCAGTGCCTCCTTTTCTATTTGAGCGTATCTCTGTTTGGTGTTGGTGAGGGCTCGCGAGGCATACGCCACCGGTTTCCATGCTTGTTCAGCTTGCCTCTGGAGAAGGACTGCACCCAACCCATATGACGAGGCATCAGCGGAGTCCAAGGTTTCTGCGTTTGTGTCATACAGTGTCAATCCAGGGGGTGTAGTCAGTTGTTTTTTTATATTAACGAAGGCCTCCTGCTGTGGGGGCCCCCATGCCCACATGTTTGACCTCTTTAGCAGATCTCTGAGTGGAAGGGTCTTCTCTGCCAGGTGAGGCCGAAACTTTCCAAGATGATTTACCATCCCCAGAAATCCTCTCACTTCTCTGACGTTCCTCGGTTCTTTCATGGCTTTCACTGCATACACTTTGTCTGGGTCTGCGCTCACCCCTGACCCCTCGATGACCTGTCCCAGGTACTTTGCTCTTGGAGAACTCACATTTTCCAGCATTGAGCGTGACCCCTGCCTCCTGAAGTCGTGTCAGTGCCGTGCGTAACCTCATCATGCTGTTGTTGTGTGGCTCCCCAGATGAGCACATCATCCATCTGACACACAACGCCTTCCAGACCCTCTAGGATTTGTGTCATGCGCTTCTGAAAGTGCTCTGGTGCAGACGATATTCCAATAGCGATACCGTCCAAATGGTGTCATGAAGGTCGTTAACGATGACTCATTTGACAGTGGAATCTGCCAGAAGCCTGAGTTTGCATCCAGCTTAGAGAACAGTCTGGCTCCGGCGAGCTGTGTGTGTTCAACTGAGGGAAGTGGATGCCTCTCCCTCTTGACAGATTTGTTCAGTTCAGTGAGGTCTGTGCATATTCTCACCTTTCCCGTCTGCTTGGGAACCACCACCATTGATGCACACCAGTCCGTTGGCTGTTCCACCTTTGAAATTACTCCTTGTTGCTCCATGTGTTTTAGTTCTTCCTTTACTTTTGGTAGGAGGGGGAGGGATATCCGCCTAGGAGTGGAGACAGAAAAGGGCTTAGCCCCTGGCTTTAATACAATATTGTATTCTTCCTGCATTTTCCCCAAACCATTGAAGAGCTTTGGGAATTCCTGTTTCACATCTTCTTTTGAGACTAAAGCTAGGCTGATGGCATCCAGCCTTGCCACCAAGTGCAGTGCTATGGCAGCTGACCGGCCCAGCAATGGTACGGCCAGTTCCTCCACAACGTAAACATCCTGTTTTGTGATCCTCTCACCCAGGGCCAGACTGGGGAAATAATTCATACCGGGAGATATAGCCCGAAATATATCCCCAATCAGGCCACTTTTTAAGCGGGGGGTCTGGGGGTCCCCCACCAGGATTTTTTTTGTTACAAAGACTTAATTTTCTGCATTCTGGTGAATTTTAGTGCATGTGAATCACAAACTAATGAGCCAACAATTGCTTAGTACAATGTACTGTTATGAACCTCAAATAAAACTGTTGTTGCACTTGCAATGCTACTCTCTCCACCTTCAAAAAGAAAAAAGCAAGAGCACAACATATTTTTCTATTTACTATTATAATACAGTTAACCACTCTCTCCACCTATTCAAACAGAGCAAGAGCACAATACCATATTCACTTTACTGATGCACTACCCATCAACAGTTAAAATAGCCCTTTACACAAACATTAAATAACAGACCTTTCATTACAATACTATAATAACAGTAGCCACTGCCAGAATAGTGACACATGTATCGCGTGTGGTGAGCACACGCATGCATGCACAACGAAGACAGAAGATTGCGCTGTCTCAATCATTTTAACTATAAAATTAGCTCAAAGTATGAGCTCACTGACTGAAATTTCCAACAAAAAGCATCAATTGTCAAATAATATTGATCACATTAACTAGACTAGATGTTTTTGAGGAAATTAAAAAGGGAACAACAACTTAACCCTTGTGTCTGATCAGATTCTTATTTTTTTGATAACTTTGCAGTGATTATGTTTGTAGCCAATATATGTGGCAAAGGTGTGTAATCTTTGAATTATCTTGGAATTATTTTGACTTTCTCTTTCATAAATTGTTTATTCAACTTCAGCCCCAATCATAACCACCACATATTGTTTTTTGTAATGTCAGATTTAACAACTCCTTTCAGAAAAGTGGGAGTATTTCATTTTTTATCTGAAGTTGAATAAAATATTTATGGGAAAGAAAGTGTGAAATTATTTCAACATATAATCTTTTTATGGCGTTTTTCAATTTAGTCCCCTAATATGGTAAGAGTATAACACTTTAGTTTTCAGATACAAGGGTTCAATTATTTATTTGTTTCTTGGCAGATTTAACATTGGGCGTTTGACAGGGGAGATGATGCATTGCATGGTAATGTTAGCTAGCTAACATCCACATGTTTATTTTTATCACTGACTAACCTGCTGGTTCCTTGACCTTGGTGCAAGAAAACATTTGATAAATGTTGCCGGATTTAGCAGCATCTCCTTTCTTTTTCTTTGTTTTATCCCTCTCTCCTCCACCCTTTATCTTTCTTCCACTGTCCATCTTGACATCAACGTTAATTGACTTTCGCTCTACTGTATCTCTCCTGAGTCCCTCACTACCTGGCTCATTGCCTGGCTGTTATTCTGCATCTGAGTGCCATCTGCCATTCCATTCGCCGCCTCCGCTGTCAATCAGTTGTATCGCCTGGTCCCGCCTCCACCAATAAAAAGCGGCAGCACGGCTCCATTGTGTGTGTGTGAGATCCATGTGAGGGAGAGAGAGTCAGATAGTTCTCCAACTCTGTCGCAGACAGTGAAATCCTGGTTGTTCCCCACCCACTAAGGTTATCTAACTATCACGCCGCGCCGCCGCCACAACTAGAAACAATGGCCTGGCAAAAAAATAAAAAAATATTATAATAAAAAAATATATAATTTTCTTTTTTATATAATTTTTTTTTTATCTGTGCAGGCTAGGCCACCGGGAAAACTCCCGGTGCTCCTGATGGCCAGTCCGGGCCTGCTCTCACCTTTCTTGAGTGTGGCTGTGAATTTCCCCTTTACATTCAGTGGCCTTCCTCCTGGCCCCTTTAAAGGCTTTGTTGATCTCCCCATTTTACTGAGCTGATCCTGACTACACATGGTCTCTGGCACTGCTGTTACATCCGCACCTGTGTCTATCTTCCACACAATGTTGCAGTGGTCCATTCTTACTTCCGTCATCCATGGACCTTCATCTGAATCGACAGTTAGTGAGCCAAGGAATGAAGCTTCTTCATCCACATCGTAGTCATCCCCCTCATAGTCATCCCTGTCATCTGTCAACGTGGCTATATGCCCCTCTGTGCTCCTTCTAGCTCTGCACACTCTGGCATAGTGTCCCTGTTTCTTACAGTGGTTACACAGCGCTTCCCTAGCCGGGCATTTCTGTCGGCTGTGGCCTTCCATGTCGCCAAACCATATACACTGTGTCTGCTTAGAATTCATTTTCTGTGCTATTCTCTTACCTGACTGGAATGACTGTGGCTTGGCTTGTGTGTATTTAGCTATGCCCCGCTGCTGGGCCTGCATACTATCAAGCTGTGTATTTGTAAAGTCCTCTTTAAAGTTTCTCTTGAGAGCTCCTTGTTGTTTCTTTACCTGCTCACTCTGTCTTGCCTTGGTTACAGCTTTTACAAGTGTTAGGTCAGGGTCCATTTGCAACTGTTCTGAAAGTCTTGAATCCCTCAGCCCAACCACGAGTCTGTCTCTCACCATTTCATCATGCAGTGTCCCATATCCACAATGTTCGGCCAGGCAATGCAGTGCAGTAATACAATTATCTGTTGACTCCCCCGGCTCCTGCTGCCGCTGGTTAAACTTGGCCCTCTCGAAAATGACATTTCTGCGTGCTATGAAGTGAGCATCCAAACTGTCTTTGACCATCTCATACTCAGCCTGTTCTCCGTCGCTCAGATGCAGAGAAGTCAGAATATCCTCAGCTTCTTCTCCCATAGTATAGATTAATGCATTCACTTGGTTTTCTTCTGCTTGGGTTTCTAATCCCGACGCAATCCGAAATCGGTCGAATCTTTTTATCCATTTTGTCCAGTCTTTTGCCTTAAAGGTGAATTTCTCTGGCGGGGGAACTTGAAACTGACTCATACTTTCACTTTCGCGCCATGGGGCTCGCGCTGTTAGCGCTAGCTACCCTGCTGTCTCTAAACTCAAACTCAAACTAGTACTAACGTTACTGTAGCAGCCTACTCTAAAGTCTATACTACTTAACGCTATATCTAATGTTCAATCCCGCTTCTGACACCATGTTGAGTTACAATCATGAGATCTTAGGTTTGTTATAATCAAGAGACGATATGACACAGGCGATAGCTTTCGAGTCTGTGCATGCTTTATTTAACTCCCCCCCCCGTCACACATCATGGTTCCTACCGCACAAAGGTTCCTATACAAATATAACCTAATACTACACGTGTATGCTCGTAAAGAACCTGAGAATAGTGACGGCGAATTTCTAACAAGAAAGAGCCCCACAATGTTTCCCCTCGCTGCCTGGGACGAGCAGCAGGAAGCCGGTACTAGAGACACTGGCTCTTATACGACAAGCCTGGGAATAACAACCGTGTCAATTCTGCTCTTTATGTAAGAGGGGAAGACAGCGGTTTTCCCAGAGACACCTCAACGTGAGTAAAACAATTGAAAAAGGTTCATGTAACAATTCAAGTTTCAAGTTTCAAGTTTCTTTAATAGTTGTCATACAGAAGTACAGAATACTTTTGTACAAAATGCTTCTTACTGTTGCGCTCCAGAGACTGTGCATGACAAGATAAGTATGAAATAAAAACATAGTAAAAATAGTAAAAATTAGAAGTAAAAAAAGAGGTCACAGTGTTCAGTTTAGACATATGTACAATGTTCGTAGACGTAGTTACCATACAATATACAATACTGTGCAGTGTACTAATATACAATACTATATAGTGCAAGGCATAAATGGACGAGGTGCAGTTTAGGTACAATTCACAGTAGGTGTACGAGTTGTAGTGCAAATCCTTTATCAATAAATATAAAGTGTAAGTGTGTTTGTGTGATCTAAAGTGTGGAGAGTGGGTGCTGCAGTGTGTTGTTTGTTTGAGTGAGTGTGTGCGTGTGGGTGTGTGTGCTGTGTGCATTTGATGGTTGTTGCATAGTGATTATTGTTCGTTTAGCGATTATTGTTCGTTTAGCAGCCTGATGGCCTGGGGATAGAAGCTCCTTCTGAGTCTTTCTGTGCTCGCCATAAGACTCCGGTATCGCTTGCCTGACGGCAGCAGTTCAAAGAGGCAGTTGTTCGGGTGGCTCGAGTCCTTAATAATTCTCTTAGCCTTCCCCTTGCACCGCTTGTTGTAAATGTTCTGGAGGGTGGGAAGCCCCCCTCTAATTGTGCGTTCGGCTGAACGTGTCACTCTTTGTAGTCTGCTACGGTCTTTTGCAGTGCTATTCCCAAACCAGGAGGTGATGTTGCCGGTCAGGATGCTCTCTATTGTACATGAGTAGAAGTTCCTAAGGATCTTCTGACTGACTTGGAACTTCCTTAGGCGCCTGAGGAAGTAGAGGCGTTGTCGTGCCTTCTTCACAACACTGTCAATGTGTGTGGTCCATGTCAAGTCCTCGGATATGTGGGCTCCGAGGTACTTGAAACTGTTCACTCTCTCAACTGGTGCCCCGTCGATGCTGAGGGGGCTGTAGTCCTTGACCCCCGACCTCCTGAAGTCCACAATCATCTCTTTTGTTTTGCTGACGTTCAGGGAGAGGCAGTTCTCCTGACACCACTGTGACAGGTTCTCTACCTCTTCCAGGTAGGCCCTTTCGTCGTTGGCAGAGATCAGGCCCACCACTACTGTGTCATCAGCAAATTTGATGATGGTGTTGTTGTTCCGCTGTGCTACGCAGTCATGTGTGTACAGGGAGTAGAGGAGGGGGCTCAGAACACAGCCCTGGGGGGCCCCTATGTTGAGCGTGATGGATGAGGAGGTGCAGTTGCCGGCTCTTACCACCTGGGGTCTGCCCGTCAGGAAGTCCAGGACCCACTGGCACAGGTCATAGTTCAAGCCCAGGTCCCTGAGCTTGGCTATGAGTTTGGAGGGGACTATGGTATTGAATGCTGAGCTGTAGTCGATGAACAGCATTCTCACATAGTTCCCCTGCCTCTTGTCCAGATGTGATGCTGCTGTGTGCAGCACATGGGCTATGGCGTCCTCCGTGGACCTGTTGGGGCGATATGCAAATTGCAGAGGGTCCAGGTTGATGGGGAGGGAGGAACAGATGTAGCCCTTCACTAGCTTCTCAAAGCACTTCATGGCTATGGAGGTGAGGGCTACAGGGCGGTAGTCGTTGAGGCAAGCGGGCGTAGATTTTTTGGGTACAGGGATGATGGTGGACTTCTTCAGACAGGTGGGGATGACGGCCTGTTCCAAGGACAGGTTGAAGATGTCAGTGAATACCGGGGCCAGTTGGTCGGCACAGACTTTTAGGACGCGGCCGGGGATGCCGTCCGGTCCTGCTGCCTTCCTGATATCCACTTTTTTAAAGATCCGTCTCACCTCATGCTCTGTTACCCTGAACACTGAGTCTCCATCAGCAGACCCCCCCCCCCCCCATTGCCGTGGTTTGTAGGCTGGTGTTGTTGTTCACAGCCTCAAACCTCGCATAGAAGGAGTTGAGATCATTTGCTAAGGAGATGTCACTGTTCAGTTTGAGGGGGGTTCCTTTGTAGTCTGTCATTGTTCTGAGGCCCTGCCACATGCCTCTAGAGTCAGCCTGTTCAAACTGAAGTTCAACTTTATCCCTGTAACGCCGTTTTGCCTCTATTACTGCTCTCCTGACGTTGTATCTTGCCATCTTGTGTTCTTCCATGTTGCCTGTCACCAGCCCGGTGTTGTATGCTGATGTGCGCACTTTCAGAGCCTCACGGACGGATTTGTCTACCCAGGGCTTTTGATTTGGGTAGATATTAATTTTGGTGGTGGGGATTATTACTTCTACCTGAGTACAGACATAGTCAATCACCGTTTCGGTGTATTCGTTAATATTGGCTGTGTTATCACGGAATACACTCCATTCTGTGCTTCCCAGCACTGCTTGGAGTGACTCCACTGACGTCACGGCCCAACGCTTAACCTCTCGCGAGACCACCGGCGTTCGCTTGGACTAAGTAGACTAAGACTCTCTGAGGAGAAGGCTCCTCTAAGGAGGCTCTCTCACTAAGAGGGAGGCTCTGAAACTCTGAGGAGGCTCTGAAACTCTGAGGAGGAGGCTCTGAAACTCTGATGAGGCTCTGAAACTCCCTGAGGAAGAGGCTCTGAAACAAAAAAGTACCCTGCCACCATCACTGAATGAAACGAATAATGTAAGTGATTGATTGAAACGTTTATTAACAGATTTCAGAATGGTACAATAGCCTACAGTACAGCTCAATACACACAATTGTTAAGGGGATGCAGACCAGAGAAAGACTTTCGTCTTGTTTACATCAGGGTCCCCCATTTTCAATTCATCATATGACATACACAACATACAGATAGACAGTACTGCTACACCTACATCTATACATTTATGACATACCACTATACCAGATTTGCAAATACAGTACTGTTTGATACAAAAAGTGTACAGAAAAAGTGTATATACATTTGACGTAGAAACTGTACATTGGAGGTTGGGTGGGTGGGTGGATGGATGGG
Source organism: Notolepis coatsorum (assembly GCF_963971535.1). Lineage (NCBI taxonomy): Eukaryota > Metazoa > Chordata > Actinopteri > Aulopiformes > Paralepididae > Notolepis > Notolepis coatsorum. Next base: position 47,343,550 of record NC_140177.1, on the reverse strand, counting down.
GGGCTGTACATTGGAGGTGGGGGGGGGGGACACACTGTACATTGGAATACTGACAAAGCCATACTTGGTAATTTACTGTTTTTTGAGTGTTTTTGAAAGTGGGTAGTGGTTCACATTCCTTTACAGCTTTGGGTAGAGCGTTCCACTGTCCACATTGAATCCCTGATTCCCTGCCCCCCCTTATCAAGTTTGGTGTGAACGATGGGCTGTGTCTGTGATTGCCATGGAATGCCATTCCATCCATAGAGGCCATTAGTGACAGTGTCATTGTCTTTCATATGCTGGGAATGATGTTCTCTGCAGACCAGAGAAAGACTTTCGTCTTGTTTACATCAGTAACATAACATCATAACATACACCAGATAGACAGTCTTGCTCTCTTAATATGCTGGTTAAATCGGCTGTCTTTAACCTGAATTAGCAAACAAGATACAAAGCATTCAGTTGACTAATTGTATATGTTCTAATGTTCTCTGTTTTGTTTATTCATCAACAGGACCATGAAACGGTGCCCACCACTTGTACAAAAAGTACCCTGCCACCATCACTGAATGAAACGAATAATGTAAGTGATTGATTGAAACGTTTATTAACAGATTTCAGAATGGTACAATAGCCTACAGTACAGCTCAATACACACAATTGTTAAGGGGATGCAGACCAGAGAAAGACTTTCGTCTTGTTTACATCAGGGTCCCCCATTTTCAATTCATCATATGACATACACAACATACAGATAGACAGTACTGCTACACCTACATCTATACATTTATGACATACCACTATACCAGATTTGCAAATACAGTACTGTTTGATACAAAAAGTGTACAGAAAAAGTGTATATACATTTGACGTAGAAACTGTACATTGGAGGTTGGGTGGGTGGGTGGATGGATGGGGGGCTTGAGGTTATGATTTCACGGGTAGCATCTTTGATGTTCATTAAGATCAACGGGCCACCTCCAGAGATCTGGGATTCAACAACATATGTTGCAACTTGGCTGAGAGGCCATCGCTCAGCTGAGGACAAGAGAACGAGGATAGCAAAACCAAATCATAGGCCCAGCACCCTATGGTGGGGGCTTGCTTGACTGATTGTATGGTAACTCAGTTACTTCTAGTCTGCATCGAACATTGTACATATGTCTATACTGAACACTGGGACCTCTATTTTTACTTCTTTTTACATGCTACTTTATTTTATTTCATACTTATCTTCTCTAGCACAGTCTCTGGAGCGTAACAGTAAGAAGCATTTTGTATAAAAGTATTCTGTACTTCTGTATGACAACTATTAAAGAAACTTGAAACTGTTTTGAAACCACTGTTGTGAAACAAATTACATTGAACTAATTTAAGTGATGTGTACTTTTTCCCCTTCTCAAAATAAAGAACCAAGTAAACACAAGTTGTCTGATTATTTTAAGTTTGCTTTTGTGTTTGTGTGTAAAACAATTTCTTTAATTGAATTAACTTAAACTAAAAGTAAATACAAACTAAATTAACAATGTAACTTACATTGTTAATTTAGTTTGTATTTACTTTTCTAGTTTAAGTTGATTCAATTAAAGAAATTGTATCAATACATTTAAAACATTGTTTGTTTTTCAACCATATCTGTTGACAATATAGGCAACATCCTGCTACCTTTTTCAGCTTCTCTATTTCAAGGCAAAAAAAAAATAAAATAAAAAAATGTGCCAAAAAAACTGTGGAGCGTTTGACCTACTGTCAATTTACCACTGCACCACTGCTGAGGAGGAGGCTCTGAAACTCTGAGGAGGAGGCTCTGAAACTCTCTGAGGAGGCTCTGAAACTCCCTGAGGAGGAGACTCTGAAACTCTCTGAGGAGGCTCTGAAACTCTGAGGAGGCTCTGAAAACTCAAAACGGCCCAATATACACTACTGGTAGGGAGCAGAACAGAAGAACCAATAGTCTCGACTGCACTGCATCACCTATCCTTTACAATGACAGCAGTCTGTAGCACAGGCCCTGTAACTCACGGACATGTCTCTTGGCCAATAAGAAAACGCACCTGTGACGTCTTCAAATGGCCGGGGGAATCCCGTCTCCCACCTATCCTAATTTGGTGTGGGAGACAGGGAAATCCCCCCCTCCCTGTGACGAGAGAGAACACCCTTGTCAGGGAGACTGATAGGTAGAAAGGCACAACCTCTCAGCCAATCAGTTTCGTAAAGGATATAACTATATCTGGGGGGAGGTTTATTCTGTCCACCCCCCTCAACACCTCACCCCTGATACGATGCCATAAAAAAGCGTGCTACATGAAAGCACATACTTACCTGTAGAGTAAAAGCTTTACATCATGCACGCCAACCTCAGCCGATTTGTGTAAAAAACTGATTTTATCCACAGCTCTGGCTTATGTGCGAAAAAACTTGCCACCTGCTATTTTTTTACCTTTACCCTTAACAGTTCCTGCGCCAAAAACGTCGTACAACGGGTTTCAAGTTCATGCTAATTCTGCCAGATCACGGCGTACGACGTTATTTTGATCATATTTCATATTTTCGCCATGGTATTCATATTTCCCTCACGGAGGCTGGTCTGATGCTGTGGGACTCGGCACAACTCTGCAACGCTTCAATACTGCCACCTGGTGGATGATCGGCGAGTTGCCAAACCGGAAATGCCGGTTGGATATCGGTGCGTCTCCTAAATACGTCCGGCCACTCGCTTATCGTTGCGGGACTCAAGACACACGTCCATGTGTAGCGATCGCTGCCATAACTCAATAATCGACATGATTTGGGCTGTTATTATTATTATACAAACCGGAAATGGATCGCCTCGATCCCCATCAAATAACTGGGATCTTTTTGCTCCAGTGTCATCGCCCAACGGTAAGAGGAGGCTGCCGTGACTTTCAGTGTTTATTATTATCCATACAAACTGCTCTGATCTATATATCACCCATACTACATGAAGCATTTAACGACGATCACAGAATTATAAACGACCCCCCCCTCCCCCGTTCACCCGCGCATGATCAGTCATAACGTTTAGGACCATGTACAGTTGACATTTTTAATACAGCGTGGATCGGAACCAAACGGCATTTGATAATCTATATATGCATGTATGCCTATATCTCACATTCTAGGAATTACTGCAGAAAACGATCAAAACATATTTATACTCTAGACAGTATTTTCGTATGAATGTGTGAATGAAAAAGTTAAACGTTCCTACATCCTAAACGATAGATAATCGATGTTGAATGGGCCATAGTAATGTCAATTTAGCAATACAATTCAAAAAGTTATAGCCCTGCAAAGAAGGTGAACATCTCCATAGACTTACAGTGCTGGCAGAGAATGGTATAAGCTGATCAAACTCCGTGGCAGTTAATGTGTTAAGCAAAGAAAAAATAACAGACTGAAGAGAGGGACTCAAAAAAGTCATTGGTTCACATGCTACATATGCACAACTCTGTAAGCTAACAATAGCACACCAGTTGCGGACTCAAATGCTACGTTTGAACCTAAAAACGTATTTCATGAAACACACACAACCCTCAACATACAATGAAGCCGTCAAGTTCACTCTTACCACGTAAGAAAAAACACTGGCTTAGGTAGAGAGAAAGCACATAAGCCCCTGGCTAATTGCTAGAACACAGGCCTTGCAAGTTATAGATCGTATAGCTTTACGCTCTGCTCTTAGTGGAACTATCCCTTTAATCCATTCTAATAATGAAAAAACTTTCACATGTACACACCCCTATTCACCTCCGCCTGGCCACACCCACATCCGCTCCTATATAAGCGGGGTCGTGGCCACACAATCAGCTCCTTCCCTACTTTCACCACCAAGAAGTTTTGTGTATACACCACTTTAGTTTAGTGCTAAAAGTAGTTAGTTAGTAAAGGAGCTGCGTTGACATTGTATCTTTGTTTTTTCTCTCTCACTATTTTTCGAGAAAATAAAGCGATAATGTCTTCACCACCGGAGAGTCTAGAAGATGATGATCATTCTGACCCCCACCGGCGCTTCGCATTGGGGCGCGCGTCGTTGAGCAATCCCCGCCGGCATTGTCTCCGGCTCTGCAGCTGGATACTATGCCTCGAGAGGCGGTCGGCTGTGTGAGAGCTGACGGTCTCTCTGGGTGGGTGGTGTTTTGCGACGCGAGCCTCAGGTGTGTCAGTTGTGAGGGGACAACTGTGCAGCTTGCGTAAGGTCGGCTCCAGGCTAGAATCCCTTCATTGCCTCTCATAGCGGCGTGGAGGGGGTTCTAGTCTGATGCCCCACGATAACACAGTGCTCCTCCTCAGTGAAGTCGTAGCTTTGTTTTCCTGGGGCCGTGATTCCGAGTCTGCGGGGTTCAATTCCCCGGGTCTCTGAAAAACAGATTTTTTTACATTTAATGAACACCTGTATGTGCAATTTCCTGCAATATAGAGCCTTCAATCTTGACCAAAATAAAGCTGCTCTTTTCACTATAAAACTCAGTTTATATTGCAGTATGATAGCTATAATAATAATAACTTCACTGCGAGGGCTCTTTTAGCTAACGCTAGCTAGGCACGTATGATAGCCAATTACTATTATAATAATAATAATAATAATAACTTTCCCATCCTCCCAAAGCCCCTCCAGCCCCGTTCACATCCGCAGCACCAACAACAACAACAACAACAACAACTAATTGACGCTATCAATAGCCCCAGTGAGCGCGGCGGCTGAATGAATGAAAACTTTATTTAACAGATTGCAGAATGGGTACAATACAGTACGGCTCAATACACACAATTGTTAAGGGGATGCAGACCAGAGAAAGACGTTTGTCTTGTTTACATCAGGGTCCCCTTTCGTGACTGTGCTGCACCGAGTGAATCCACAGTCACTTGCTCCTCAATGGGAAACCAACCTAGATTTACCATGAAGGACTGGTTCTGGCCGAACCGTTCGTTATACAAGTATCACAGAGACATTACAAAGGTGCTCACAGTTGCACGAGGGGTTCGCACAGAGATACGGGATGGTTTGAAAGCTCGGCGTTGCTAATAAATATTTTTTTTATAAACTGCTCAAAGCGGCATTATTTCCGCCGTTGGGTGATCACAGCGCCTGCGCACCATCCTGTATCTCTGGATTCACTCGGTGCAGCAGCGCCGAGGCTCACCATACGAGAAATATTCAGTTTCAATCTGTTTGCGCATTTAGTATACAGTCACAGTGTTCGACTTACGTGATGATTTGCTCCATTTTGATGTAAACGCCGAAGAATAATCCTCACGAGTCACAATGTTATCCAATATCCAGCCTGAATTTTTCAAACGCTTTCGAAAAAGCCGCCTCCCCCAACATGTCGTATACGTCATGCCGACGAACCGTGGCCCGTGGGCACTGGATCAAACCATTAAAGTGGGGGGGTCACACAATCTTTGGAAACTTAAAAACTTGCTATTAAGTGTCATTGCGTATTATTAATTTGATTGAAATTACGTAGTTATGGTTCGATAAGATTTATATATTGGGGGGGATATTTATATCATATGATATGATCAAAAAGTGAGGGAGCAAAGAGACAAGCTTGCTCCCCCAAGTTCAATAGTCCTGGAGCCCGTGCATCGTCTGCTCCGTTAAGTGGGCGCCTATGCCCTCTGCCACTGCGCTGGCCCCACTTTTCAAAACGAAAACACCCGGCACGAAGGATGCAAGCTTGGTGTTTCATTATGAGAATATCTCCGAGCTCAGGACGGCTGCAGCCCGCGTACAACAGGGCTTGCTGCCAATGCCGCTGTGTCTGGTGAACACCGTTCTGTGAGAGGGACGTGTGTTGCCTTTTTCCCTTTTTTTCTTTTGGATAAAAAGAGGAAGAGACAGCGGCTGTCTGTAGTGTTGGCCTGTATCGCTATTCCTCACGTTATACAGCTTCAGTAGTAGCCGCTTAGCTTGCTACTGCGTTAGCTGGTGGCTATCGATAGCCGGTAAAAGCTAACTGTTAGCCAGTTAGCTGTTAGGCTAAGTCGTTAGCTGGCTACTACGTTCGGCTAGAAACGTTAGCTTGATGCTATCAGTCAGCCTGGAGTTAGCTGTTAGCTTGTGCTACAACCATTGGCGATAGCCGTGAGGAAGTAGCGGGCCCTGGCACTCTGACTACGGCGTCATCTCTGGCAGAAGATGTCGTCGGGCCTGCGCCATGACCGGCCGCAGGAGGGGGGCGTCGCGCCGGAGCGAGGCTCCAGCCGTCGCCGCTTCTGGCCCCGCCAGCAAGAGGCCTCGTCAACGTGGTAGACCAACCTGTGTTTGCGGCCATTTCGTCCTGCATACGAGGGTGCAGATTGGTGTCCGTAGGACATTGCCCCACTCTTCCTTCCTCCCCCTCCCGAATGTTTTTGGTTAATAACGATGTCTTTGTTTAACAAAACATGTTACTTCACTGCATTGGGAGATACGACGTGTGCTGTGTGAAAATTGTGTTGGTTGCTATTTTGTATAGCTTAGGTTCTAGCATTGGCCAAGGCTTATGTCTTTCTCTCTACTTAAAAACAGCGTTGTTTTTACATGAGTAAAAATTAACTGGGGTTTTTTGTTGTATGATGAGAAGTTGTGCGTGTGTTCATGTAACGTTTAGACAACGTGGCTTGAGTCCACAACTGGCTGGGTGTTAACCTACAGGGTTGTACTTAGTGGCATGTGATCAAGGGCTTGAGTCCCTCTCTTAGCTTGTTATTTTTCTTTGCTTAAGGGTAATGATAAAAATAACGAGTGGCAAGTTTTCACACATAGGCCAGAGCCGTGGATAAAACCTTGTTTTCATCTGGCGCGCCATGCACCTGGTGTCACGGCTCTGCTTTCTTTTGGCGTCATATCAGGGGTGAGGTGCTGAGGGGGTGGGTGAAATTATTCCCCGGTTTGCCCCCCCCTCAAATATGATTTTGTTTACAAAACATGTGTTGATTCACTACATTTTTGGGGATACGGTGTAAACCCTGAGCTACTGCTGGGGTTGCGCTCTTGCTTAGGGAGTGGTGCAGTTTTTTCTCAAAATAGTTTTGGTCGCTATTATGTATGACTTAGCAAGGCCTGTAGCTAGCACTTGGTCGAGGACTTACCGTAAATCATCTAATAGTGGAGGGTACTCGAATAAAGGACGGGCCTGCAGATTTTTTTTTTTTTTGCAGATTTTTTTTTGTGCCGTGATATAGAATGAGATAAACTCTTGCCAATGCAAATCAAGTGCTGCCTCCCGCTACACTGACTACCGTACATTAACGTTTCCCTCTGGTTGGCGTTAGCTTTAGCGCTAGCTAACATTGTCATAATATCTCGATCTGTGGTGTCAGCTGGATGACATTGACTTCGTTTGCAAACGTTAATGTTCGCTATCTATATGGCGTTGGCAGGCGAGGCTGGCGTTGTCCAGTTGACACATTACAGATCATGATGCTATGATGATAGCGTTAGTAGCTAAAGCTATTGCCTGTGTAGCGTGATCGAATCTGCGTTGTGTCTGGTGTGAGGTGGACGTAGACTCAGACAATGGTACCCAGTTGATGGTTGTTTATTTGGTAATCCTGTTAACAAACCAACACAGCACGTACACAAAACATGGCGGCGTTAGCGACCGTCATCAAAGTGCAGTCCACCTCTGCTCTCGTACTCAGCCATACTCAAAGAGAGCGCGCGCGCGCACATTTAAAACAGCGCGCCGTCTACAGTTACAACCATTAAATAATGTAGCTCAGTGCAAGTCAGCTTCAGCAAAAACATATGAAACAATATGAAATGAAAGACAATGTGTAAGCATTAATTAAACCAAAATACAAAAACAACGGTTCATACCTGTTAACAAACCAACACAGCACGTACACAAAACATGGCGGCGTTAGCGACCGTCATCAAAGTGCAGTCCACCTGGTATTGCCAAACAGAATACTGAGTTAGTACACGAACGTACTGTGGCTGTTGTACACAGGGCGAATTAATGTCATTACACAACAGGGTATTTCAGTACCAAAACCAAACATAAATCAGTTTTACAAGTTATACAAAGCAATTAACTCCAATATTAGGTAAACGAAAGCGCATACCTCTGCTCTCGTACTCAGCCATACTCAAAGAGAGCGAGCACTTCCGTCAGCGTGTCTCTCGTCGGCAAACCGGCTAAACCATTGTGTACATTAGTTGAACGTATTTACAATACAACAATTATTCAATGGAAAGATATCCTATCTTCTCTAAACCCATTATAAAAGACCCAAAAGGGATTTCGTTTGGAGAATTGGTAACTCAATGTGAGGAAATTAATATAAACTAGTAACCAAGGCACCCCTCCAAAATCCTAGAGTGGGCTCGGTCCACTTTGTTCCTTCAAAGTAAGAGTGTTTCCATTTTGACCTACTTATTTAAGATAAAAGATACCAGTTTCTGTCCATGATTCTAGCATAACAACTTCACTCTGCTACATACTCCCCTACTGACTTATGCCAGATCATGGACAGTGTTCCCTTCAATCAACTCAACAGCGTAAGTATAAACCAAAGAAACAGAAAATAATAAAAAAAATCACAATGAATCAACGCGTCACATGTAACCCGGTGTATTCCCTTAATTCCAAACCTAGAAAATAGGTTGACCAGCTCAAAAGCTATCCGATAAAGGATCAGGAAAAATAAAGGGTAGCGAACCCCTCATCTAACCACAGGCAAAAAAACATGCCATGTACATATTTATACCATGGAATACACCAAAATTACCAAATCATGTCTAATGCAATAGACAACCGCAACTACCAGTATGACTCAAAGAAAATCAAACAGCAAAATCAATGAAAGAAAAGAAAAAAATAAAATAAATTAAATAAAAATAATTACCCAAAAGAAAACAAAAAAAATTGTGTCACCTCTTAGGATGACAGCAGAGCCCTGACTTGTACAGCCATCGTCTGAATGAGCCTGTTAACTTGCCTGATTAGTCTCCCCCGCCTAGTGTAAACCCCTTGAGGTACCTCAACTACACTTTCACCATAGGATCGAGGCCTCTGCCAAGAATCTTCGCAAACTGCATGCTACCATGTCCTCCCTCCTCACTCCCCCCCCACCCCCCCCTCCCTCATCTTTCTCTGCCGAAGACTTTGCGATCTTCTTTGAGGAAAAAGTGGAGAACATCCGCAGCTCCTTCTCCCAACCCCCACCCATTCCAAATGCTGAATCGAGAACCTCATCCTTCACTCTGTCATCTTTCTCTCCCATTACAGAAGCCGAGACCCTGACACTGGTAACGTCGAACCGTCCGACTACATGCCAGCTGGACCGGCTACCTTCCCCACTCCTCCAGTCCATAGCACCAGACATCCTCCCATTCCTAACTGCAACCATCAACTCCTCACTCAACTCGGGGGTGGTCCCCACCTCCCTAAAACAAGCCAGAGTCACGCCCCTCATAAAAAAACCATCCCTGAACCCTACCGTCATAGGCAACTACCGTCCTGTCTCTCTTCTCTCCTTCCTTTCTAAAACACTTGAACGTGCTGTATCCAACCAACTTACTGCTTATCTCTTACAGAATGACCTCCTAGACCCTAATCAGTCAGGCTTCAGGACTGGTCACTCCACAGAGACAGCCCTCATTGCGGTCACAGAGGCACTTCACTTAGCAAAAGCGAAAGGCCTCTCCTCTGTCCTGATTCTCCTAGATCTATCTGCAGCCTTCGACACAGTCAACCACCAGATCCTCCTCGCGGCCCTCGCAGGAATGGGAGTGGCTGGCTCTGCGCTGACATGGTTGTCATCATACCTCAATGACCGCTCCTACCAAGTGTCATGGAGAGGGACCCTGTCGGCCACCCACCCCCTGCGGACGGGTGTCCCCCAGGGCTCGGTTTTAGGACCCCTTCTCTTCTCCCTCTACACTAAATCACTGGGTAACATTATCACGTCTCATGGCTTCTCCTACCACTGTTATGCCGACGATACTCAACTCTTCCTCTCCTTCCCTCCCTCAGATATCCACGTCTCTGAGCGGATCTCGGCCTGTCTGTCCGACATCTCCGCCTGGATGACGACCAACCACCTCAAACTGAACCTAAGCAAAACAGAATTGCTCCACCTGCCGGCCAAATCCTCTCCCCTGACCGACCTTTCCATCACAGTCGAGAATGCAGCTGTGACCGCGTCCCCGACCGCCAAGAACCTTGGTGTTGTCCTCGACGACCAGTTGAACTTCTCTGCTCACATCGCAGCGACAACCAGAACCTGCCGATTCCTCCTGAGCAACGTCAGAAGGATACGCCCCTTCCTGACAAAAGAAGCCACCCAACTCCTCGTCCAATCAACAGTCATCTCCCGCCTCGACTACTGCAACGCACTGCTCGCTGGCCTCCCGGCCACTGCCACTAAGCCTCTTCAACTCATTCAGAACGCAGCGGCCCGCCTGATCTCAAACCTACCGAAGTCGGCCCATGTCACCCCACTTCTTAGGGACCTGCACTGGCTCCCCATTGCTGCACGAATCCGCTTCAAGGCCCTCGACCTAGCATACCGTGCGGCAAAGGGAACTGCTCCCGCCTACCTCCGGTCAATGGTCTCTAACTACACACCCTCAAGACCCCTACGCTCTGCATCTTCTGGCCGCCTCAGACCTACTCCTATCCAAGCTCCGGGAGGGTCATCAAAGAGAAGTCGCCTATTCTCAGTCCTTGCCCCACAATGGTGGAATGAACTACCCACCCCAGTTAGGACAGCCGAAACACGTCCAATCTTTCGCCGTCGACTAAAGACGCACTTCTTCAACCATTATCTGAATTAAAAAAAATAAATAAAATCTAACCCTAACTAACCATACTGTCATGCACTTGTCCTAATAAACTAACCTACACTGTAGCACTCAACACTTTGATGAACATTGTTACTCAGCTGATAGAGTTGTGCTCTTCCTGATGGCTTGTCGTACAGAACTTGTAAGTCGCTTTGGATAAAAGCGTCAGCTAAATGACTAAATGTAAATGTAAATACACTCGGTGTGACATCGACAATGGCCGATTCAGGTTCACTCACTGGTACAAATAAGGATGCACTACAAGGGGCCTCCTCCGAAGCAATCATGTCTCCAGTAAATGATTCCACAGTCGTCGTGTCTGACGACTGATCACTATCCTGATAAACAATTACAGAGTACGACTCCTCTGATTCAACATCTGCATCTGGTCCCTCCATCCAAAAGTGGCGTGGTTTCTTCAGTTTACACTCCTGCTCCTCACCATTATGTGTCTCAAGTGTAATTCTATGATGTTGATCACTACTCATGCTCCCTACCTGCTCCTCTGCTGGCTCTGATACACCCATCCCTGTCGTGGTATCTACTACCCCCTCCACACTGGACTCAGGAAGATGAGCAACCCACCGGGCAGTTCTCAGCTCATCCTGATCCGAATCATCTGTCATTTCCTCACTCGGAACAGTGCCAGGAATAGACACCTCACTCTCTGGCTCATCCCATGACGGCAGAGGCAGGAAATTGACGGGCATAATCAAGTTCCTATGAACAGTCTTAATCCTCCCTGTGACAGGATGACGGATACTGTATATATTCAGCCCACTGTTTTTACACACTACAGTATAGACGGCACTCTCCCAGCGGTCAGCTAGCTTTTTCTTGCCTCGCTCCCCCTTATTTGCCAGTAAGACCCGATCCCCCTTCTCTACCGCATGTCCCTTTAACTGTCTGTTATACACCTCAGCTTGCCTGGTCTGTTGCTTCTCAGCATGCTTTTGAGCAAGTGCCATTGCTTCCCTCAGATCCTTCCCCAGTGATTGGACATACTTATCCACATCTACCGTATCCCCATCCAAAAGGACACTCTGAAACATGACGTCGACAGGCAATCTTGGAGTGCGACCGAACATCAAAAAGAAGGGTGGGACCCCTGTGGTCTCATGCACTGTGCAATTATAAGCAAACGTCAAAGTGTTCAACATCTGAGGCCATTTCACCTTGGAACGAGGTGGCAAAGCACGGATCATACTACCTAAAGTGCGGTTTAGACGTTCCACTTGTCCATTTCCCATAGGATGGTATGGCGTGGTATGGGACTTTTCAACCCCTGCCATCTGAAGCATTTCTGCTATGAGTGCACTCTCAAAATTAGCTCCTCTGTCGCTATGAATGCAGGCTGCAAAACCATAAACAGAAAAAAAGTTATTCCAGAGCACTCTGGCCACCGTCTTTGCAGTTTGATTGGGACACGGATAAGCACACGCTAGTTTGGTAAAATGGTCAGTTATAACAAGCACATCAATGGACTTATTATTGGCATCCTCAGCCGACCAAAAGTCAATACACACCAACTCCAGTGGTGCAGTGGTGACTATAGATACCAGCGGAGCCCTACCCTCCGGCTCAGGTGCTTTGCTCAGTACACATCTCTTACAATGACTCACATATTCTTTGACATCCTTTTCCATGGAGTCCCAATAGAAACGTTGTCTAGTGAGCCACAATGTGCGCTGCTGGCCCTGGTGCCCGGCCTCATCATGTACCCCTTTTAGCACCTGTCCTCTCAGAGCGCTCGGTACAACATATTGAAAGACTTTCTTCTTACTCACAGCGTGTTTTGAAACACGGTACAACACTCCTAATTTTGTTGTGAGTTTTCCCCACTGTCTCAGTGTGCAGTTTGTTTCTTTCGACTCATGAACTCTCTCTCTTCGAGATGGGCGGCGGCCTCTATCTACAAAGAATTTGACTCTACCAGTGACAGGGTCCTGGCACTGTTTGTCGTACAATTCCTCATGAGTGAGGACAGGCAATGGGCTCTGTCCCATGGACACCAACCTTTCTAGCTGCTGCACATGAGAGACTGCTCTCATAGCTGCGCCATCCTCCCAACAGCGATGTGTGTGGAGTACAGCTGATACCTCTTCACGAGATATGCTCCCACTGTCACTACCCACCTCACCACTGGCCTTAAGGGAACTCTGAGTGGACAATCCTAGGCCCTTCCTCCTCACCTCTGGTTCCTCACAGGTAAGACGGAACATGTTCTGCACGTCATCCACCTCCAAACCTCTAGCCTCCCTCAACAAGACATCATACGAGGTCCTTGTCAGCCTGTGCATCACCCTAGGCTTAGCAAACGGCTCCCTGCTCAGTGCATCAGCTACTGTATTTTTAGGCCCAGGGATGTACTGAATGTCAAAATCAAAAGGTGCCAGCTTAGCCACCCATCTCTGCTCGCATGCATCGAGTTTTGGCTTTGTGAGGATGTACTTAAGTGGGTTATTATCTGTCCACACTGTAAATTTATGTCCTCGCAGCCAATGGCTAAACTTGTCGTGTATAGCCCATTTCATGGCGAGAAACTCAAGCCTATGAGCGGGATATTTAGACTGAGCATGATTCAAAGATTTACTAGCAAAAGCTATGGGCCTGGCTGTGCTACACCCTTCTTGCACTTGTGAAAGCACAGCTCCCAGTCCGCTAGTGGATGCATCTACAGACAATAAAAATGGCTGAGAAAAGTCAGGGTGAGCCAACAGAGTTTGTCCCACCAATGCGGCTTTTAACGCCTCAAAGGCCTCCCTACACTCCACAGTCCAGTCTGCTGCACTAAGCCTACGAAGGGGGGCAGCTCTCTTCCCTTTTACTTTGCCTCTCCGTGGCTTTTTCACACCCGTGGTCAACTGAAACAGTGGTCTTGCAATTACAGAGCAGTTCTCAATGTAATGTTGATAATACACCATCATTCCTAAAAATGACCGGATCTTAATGGCAGACGGGGTGACCCCATCCGACTCCATAATATCGCTCTCCGTCACACCCACTATCGCCTGCACCTTATCGGGGTCCGTGGCTATCCCTTCCCGAGAAACAATGTGTCCCAAAAACTTCAGTGACTTTCTCAGAAACTGACACTTAGATGGAGACAACTTCAGGTTGTGTTCTCGTAAACGCTGAAATACCATCTCCAGCCTCTGCAAGCTCTCTTCTTCCGACTTGCCAAAGACCAGAAGATCATCTAAGTAACAGAGAAGACTCAGCGAGTTCTGATCACCAAAGATTGTGAGCATCATTCTCATGAACGTAGCTGGACTGTTACACAGCCCCTGGGGCATACGGTTATATTCATGTAAACCGAGAGGGGAGGAAAACGCAGTGTATTTCTTATCATCCTCATGCAGTGGGACATTGTAATACCCGGATGTCAAATCCATGGAACTGAAAAAGGCATTGCCTCCCAGCGCTGCAAGTACATCTGCTTGATGAGGTAATGGATGTGCATCTTTCACAGTACGAGCGTTTAACCACCTGAAATCTGTGCACAGTCTCAATTCCCCATTCTTTTTCCAACAAAGGACAAGGGGGGATGCATACTCGCTACTCGACTTCCTAATTATCTCCCTGTCCTCCATCTCGTTCAGTCTCTCTCAACTTTTGGTAATGGGCGGGGGAGAGCCTCCGGTAGGTTAACCGAAAGGGCCGATCGTCAGTCAGTCGGATACGGTGACAGAAGCCACCAGCCTCACCACAATCCAACCGGTGTCTAGAAAACACATCTTCATAGTTCTCAATCAGATCAGTCAGTCTATCTTTCCAGACTGGTGAGACCTGACAGTCATCAACTGACAGGTTCTGGAGCCCTAGACTAGCCAGTCTATCGTTCCCCCTAGCTACATTGTTGCTATCACAACTCCTAGCTGTCAGACTGCCGTGAGAGCTGCCACTACTCACTCTACCGGCATTCTGGTGGACTGACGTGTCCGTATCATTGTCAAAATCTTCTAATGCAATGCATGGATATACGTCAGCCACTTTTGCATTTCTTCTCAAGGTGATAGCCTTGTTAGTCGGATTTATAATCTTGACAGGAAGCCACCCATCCCCCCAGAGAGGTGTAACTACCCTGCCAACTAGTATGTTACGGTGCACACAACGAGAGGCGCTGGGCTCAACGATAACAGTACTTCCCATAGACAGTTTTGTCTTGGGTGGGAGACGACCCCACACTACATGCTCACTCATCGGTTCAAGTGTTACGGCCTGTTTCAACTTGACTGTTCCCACTTTGTCAGGAATTTCCTCCCCCCTCCATCTCTCAAGATTGGCCATGAACCTGATAAACTGACTGTTTTCGTCCTGACATGGTGACTCAGCTTTTCCCAGTATGCGCCAGTAGGCCCCCGTGGATTTGAACTGCCTAATTAAGGGCTTCATCACATTGGTGCCTATAATGAGCTCATCTACCTGACCCTCCACTATCAAAACTGGTACTATGTATTCAAAACCGTAAAGCTTAAGCTTCAGCTCACACGTTCCCACCGGGCTAGTTTGTTTCCCACCACACCCCACAAGAACAACATTGGTAGTCGATATTAGATCACCCGTCACTACTCCTGCCTCCCTCAGCCGAGGAACCACATCAGCGCGCAGAGAAGTAGCCATGGATCCACTATCTAACATCCCCTGTAACTCAACCTTGTCTCCTGTCAATACGGTGGTGAAAAATAAACTGTCACTTTGGGATGTTCTGGTCACATTCTGCATAATTACTGTCTTGTCTTTGGGTGCTGCTTCACAAACAGACGTATATACAGACTGGATATCATCATTGCAATTGGAGGAAAAACCATAGGGGCCCACATTGTCCTCCTTTGAACGAGGGCCGGCTAGTTTTCCTGGGGAGGACCAGCCTGTCTCTGACCAGGGGGCTGTCTAGGAGTGGTCTGCCCACAATAGATACCAATATGCCCTGGACTCAGACACTTGAAACACAGCCTGTGCGTCCTGCAATGTGTCCTAGTATCGTGCTCCGAACTGCCACAAACCTGACATTCTTGAGAAGGTCTGGGGAACTGCCTATGGGGGCCATTTTGTACGTAAGGACCATTTTGTACAGACTGAGTGTTGTTGCCTAACGCCATTTCTAACACTCTCAGAACCCTATCCATTGTGTTATTCTCAGCTACAGGCGTCAGCTGCTCTAGCTCCGGACTACTGACAGCCACAGGGGACGCGCTTTGTTCGTGATTAACAACCACCCTCTCCTGTGATGACTCAATGGCGACCACTTGTTGTGTCAACCGACCTCGACTCGCTCTATGTTCTCTCAAATATTCATCCAAATGTCCCTGCACCTCACCTGCTGTCCACTCACGAGATGGCTTACTCTTGAACACTAAGGACAACTCCTTATCGGGGCAGTTACGGATGAACATGAGAACTAGATGCTTGCTCAGGCTAGTCTGAGATTCCCCCGTACTAAGAAGACACTGCTCTGTGGCTTCTGCTGCTTTGTTAAGCCTAATCCAATAGTCAAGAGGATTCTCGCTTGCATATGCTTTGACTGCATAAAAGTCAGCTAATGGAAGTTCTGAATGAATAATATCACCAAAATGTTGTCTCAAAATGCTAAAAATAACACCCACCTCACTGACAGTTGAGTTGCTACGCAGCCATACTTTGGTAACGTCCCGGGCCCTCCCCATTAGCTTGTTCATAACTTCCTCAACTTGTTCAGTTCCAGTACAGTTATTTTTCTTTCTGAGATACGTCCTCATGAGTTCCTCCCACTCAAAAACAGAACACTTATCTGTGCTGTCCCCTCTAAAATAGGGTGGGGCATTTGCATCTGAACGTAACACGAGATTCATTTTGGATGCATCAATCACAGTATTCCCACATTGGTCAGGTTGGAACGTCTGTTGGGGATTTTGAGAAGCTAATACAGGTGAAATCCCCGTGATTGTGTTCTGCATTAACGTCATTCTAATAGCTTCCCCTATTTCTGACCCAATGGATCTTATCAAATTGGCCATTTGACTGGGGGATGTTTCCACACTAGTGTTGCTAATTTCACCAGGTGAGGGAACAACCGGAGTGAAAAGTAACGATTGGGCATTTCTCTCTAAGTGACCCTCTACACTCCTCCTTTCAGGACTAGAGGGACCTGAACCACCTGGACTCCCCGGAGTAGACTGCATAACCGGTGTGTAATCGAGAACCCCTCTCCCTCTCCCCACAGTCACGTTCCTTGTAGGAGTGTTTCCTTCATTCAAAGTAATTTTCAATATCAAATGGTACTTTTACCGTTTTACTCTTCAGTGTGTTTTAGGTAACCCACTCGAAATCAATAAACTTGATTAGAGACTATCTTTTTCAAAGGATTCAGTGCTCTCCAGCCTCCTCAGGAACAGACCTCAGGAACAGGCGGCGAATGCAGCGTCCCCGTGACCAGGTCGCGCCAGCAGCATCCACGCGTCTAGGCCGCACATGAAGCCTCCACGTCTCTCCAGCTACACCGGTGGTCGGCCTCTGCTGACCAGTTGATCCGGCTTGTCTCGGCACCAGTTGTAGCGTGATCGAATCTGCGTTGTGTCTGGTGTGAGGTGGACGTAGACTCAGACAATGGTACCCAGTTGATGGTTGTTTATTTGGTAATCCTGTTAACAAACCAACATAGCACGTACACAAAACATGGCGGCGTTAGCGACCAAAGTGCAGTCCACCTCTGCTCTCGTACTCAGCCATACTCAAAGAGAGCGCGCGCGCGCACATTTAAAACAGCGCGCCGTCTACAGTTACAACCATTAAATAATGTAGCTCAGTGCAAGTCAGCTTCAGCAAAAACATATGAAACAATATGAAATGAAAGACAGTGTGTAAGCATTAATTAAACCAAAATACAAAAACAACGGTTCATACCTGTTAACAAACCAACACAGCACGTACACAAAACATGGCGGCGTTAGCGACCGTCATCAAAGTGCAGTCCACCTGGTATTGCCAAACAGAATACTGAGTTAGTACACGAACGTACTGTGGCTGTTGTACACAGGGCGAATTAATGTCATTACACAACAGGGTATTTCAGTACCAAAACCAAACATAAATCAGTTTTACAAGTTATACAAAGCAATTAACTCCAATATTAGGTAAACGAAAGCGCATACCTCTGCTCTCGTACTCAGCCATACTCAAAGAGAGCGAGCACTTCCGTCAGCGTGTCTCTCGTCGGCAAACCGGCTAAACCATTGTGTACATTAGTTGAACGTATTTACAATACAACAATTATTCAATGGAAAGATATCCTATCTTCTCTAAACCCATTATAAAAGACCCAAAAGGGATTTCGTTTGGAGAATTGGTAACTCAATGTGAGGAAATTAATATAAACTAGTAACCAAGGCACCCCTCCAAAATCCTAGAGTGGGCTCGGTCCACTTTGTTCCTTCAAAGTAAGAGTGTTTCCATTTTGACCTACTTATTTAAGATAAAAGATACCAGTTTCTGTCCATGATTCTAGCATAACAACTTCACTCTGCTACACCTGCATGTTATCAACAAGATAGTAGTCGAGAAGGTACAACACGCAAAATGGTCCGTGCGGACCCCGCAACCTATAGACAGTTCCAACTTCAGTGTGTGAATTACGTTAATCCCACAATTACTCAACTGCACGCAATATTTAAATACCAATGCTAGTCTAAATAAATGTAGACAGACAATGTACGTATTAAAAAAAATTATAATAATAATAATAATAATGCAATAAAAGTCTGAAAATGAAGGGATTATGTCCATGAGTGTAATTTTTTTTAAATTAAGGCCTGCCTCTTATATAAGCCGCTCTCTAATAAAGGCCTGGTGCTTCTAATAAAGGCCTTTGCAGCTGAGGTAAATACAAGACCCGTCCTATATTTGAGGATTCACAGTATGTCTTCTCTCGTCATAAAAGACGGCGTTCTTCTTGCAGTACTAAGAGTGAACTTTTGCCCTTTTTTATTGTGTAAAGAGGGTTCTGTGTGTTTGTGTTTTACGTTTAAGTAAACGTGGCATTGAGTCCACAACTGGGTTGGGTGTTAGCCTAGAGAAGTTGTACATATATAGCTCTTGTACCAAGGTCCTTTGGCCCCTCTCTTTGGTCTGTTGTTTTTTCTTTACTTTAGGGTAAAGGTATACATTTCAGGTGGCAAGTTTCGCACATAAACCTGAGCCGTGTATAAAGCCTGTTTTTTGCACAAACGAGGTTATCGTCTGTGGCTGGCGTGCAGAATGTGAAGCTATTTCCCTAACAGGTATATGCGCTTTCATGTAGCGCGCTACAACTGATGTCATGGCTCTGCTTTGTTGTTGCATCGTATCAGGGGTGAGGGGTCATAAGGGGTGGACTGATAAACCCCTACCCCCTTCACTGATTGGCCAGGAGGTTGGGCCTCCTGCCTGTCAGTCTCCCTGTTGGGCTGAGGGGTCAGCGCGTCACAGGGAGGGGGAAGGGGGGGGTTCCACTCCATATTAGGATGGGTGGGTCACAGGATTTCCCCGGCCATGGAATGTCACGGCGCGTTTTTCCTATTGGCCATGAGACATCCGTGAGTTTTCAGGCTCTGTGCTGCAGACCGCTATCATTGTCAAAGTTGGATGATGCGATGCATTAGAAGACTGTTTTCTGCTCTGCTCTCTATTAAAGTGTGTATTGGGCCGTTGGTCACTTGGCCCAATTATTACATATATCTTTTTCAATTGTTACTCACGTAGAGGTCTCTCTGGGGGAACTTCTGTCTTCCCCTCTTATATAAAGAGCAGAATTGACAGGGTTTACCCTCAGACGCATCATATGAGACCGTGTCTGTGTCTTATAGGCCGGCTTCCTGCTGCTTGTCCCAGACAGCATGGAGGAAACGCTGTCTGGTGTTTCTTATTCGAATTCGCCATCGATGTGTTTCGGGTTCTCGACGTGCATATAGCGCTGGCCCTGGGTGCTTTCAATGTGGAACCACTTTATGGGCTGGCGTGCCTTGGTTGCCCAATTCATAGAAACAGCGTTTTTTATGCGGGCGGCTGGGAAGGAGATTTTTTATCTCTACCGAGCGCCAGTGCACTAGGTTAGACTCGACGGCTCACGTGCATCTCCGGGGGGAGATGACAGAGTAGATCAAAACATTGGCGGAGGGGTCTCACGCCCATGAGGTGGGCCACCAGGAGCAGTGCGTTCGCGTACTGGTGGCGCCCTCTGTGATGTTTTGGATCGACACGCATACCTACCCCCCTCTTAGGACTGGGGATGGCAGCGTGACTAGGACACAGGACTGGTTCTGGTCGCGCCGTACCAGGTCAGTTTAACCCGTTGCCCGCCGGGGCGCAGATCTGCTGTTCTGGTACCCCGAAGGACTTTGTGCTTTTCCGGGGGGAAAATGCCGGGTCGGGCCGGGCGTCGCGGGGATTGATGTCATGGATGTGTGTGTCATATGTATGCCACCACGAGTTGCCCTTAACAGTGACGTGCTTGGTCCATACTGTGTTGTACCTTGCGCTGTGTTAGGGGGCTTGGTCCTCCTCCATTTGTTTCACCTCTCCCTCTCTGCTAGGACGGGGATGGGAGGGGGCTGTCGGGGAGGTTGCTGTCAACTCCTCTAGGCGTCCCTGTGTACTAGGTCCCGGTCCGCCAGGCCCAGGTCCAAACTCGTTCTCGTCGACCTGTTGGCCTGGGTTAACCCTTTGAAAACTGAAACACTTGTACTGCTTGTATAGCCTGTGTATACGCGCAGTTATGTTTCTGAATTTTCTTTGTGGGTTAAGGGAACAACCGCACCCTGTTAAACTAAACATAGGGGGGTGGTTGGTTCCCCGGTGTGTTGTAGCAGAGTCGACTCTCGGGTTGAGACCGGGCCTGACCCCGTCTGCCCAAGAGTATGCCCCTGCATCTTTCATGACGTCTGCCAATTGTGTCAGCCTCCTCTTTGAACCTGGAACCCGTTGAATTGAGAATTGGAGGGTCGGTTTGTGGAGGTTGTGACATGGTGCACAGCATACCGAACACAGGTCGAGTTCTGCTCTTGGGGCCTGTTGCCTGGATTGAGGGATCAACCTCCTTGGAGGGTTGTCTCCCTGGCATGCCGACTGGCCCTGCAGTGTTGTGGGGGGGTAGCCTCTTGAGGAGAATGCTTCAGAGCGGCGTGCCAAGGGGGGAAGGGCCTTCACTTGATTTGGGCCCTGTCCAATACTCTGGCCATGCGGGCGGTGGTGTCACCAGTGACCGTCTGGTGGGGTCTCGATGCCGTGGCCTCGTTGGCCTCACCAGGCCCCTTTTTCAGGGGGGCCTAGTCCTTGGGTTGTCCTAGGGCTGGGACCTCCTCCGCGCTCCGCTGCTGCGGCCTTGCCACAGGGTTGGGTTCTTGACCCCGTGATGTTGGGGGCTGTGACAGGGTTTTTTTGCTTCACGTCCGTTCCCTGGTGGCATATGGGATGTGCGCTCGAGTGGTCGCGGGCCCTTCTGAACAAAGGTAAGTCCCATGGTCTGCTCACCCTGTGCATTTGAGGTGCTAAACCCTCTCCGCACAGTCAGATCCGATCTCCCTCCCGTCCTCCACTAGGGGGGGCCGGGGGGGCGCGGATCCTCCCCGGTTCGGATGGTTGTAGGGGGCCTCAGCGGGTACATCTGTCGAGCTTTTCGCTCTGCTCAGCTCCTGTGTTCCACTAAGAGCAGAGCGTAAAGCTATACGATCTATAACGTACGGTTATTCTATAACCCTAGTTATATGAGTATAGCGAGCGCTCTGCTCTGACTCACTGAGGACCCCACGGTCTTCTCCTTTGGTGGCGAAAGACTTGGGAAGGAGCTGATTGTGTGGCCACGACCCCGCTTATATAGGAGTGGATGTGGGTGTGGCCAGGCGGAGGTGAATAGGGGTGTACATGTGAACGTTTTTTCATTATTAGAATAGATTAAAGGGATAAGAGCAGAGCGCTCGCTATACTCATATAACTAGGGTTATAGAATAACCTTACGTTATACACAACAGCAACCAAGCATATTTCAGAGAAATCTGCACAAACTCACAAGCAAGAAGGCGCCCCCAGCATTTGTAGCTGTGGGTTTATATAGCACACGTCGTATCCCCCAAAATACAGTGAAGTACACACGTTTTGTTAAACAAAAACATTCCCCCCTAGGAGGGACCCTTTGTGTTATCAACCAAAAAAAATTTGTGGGGGGGGGGGGGGGGGGGAGTGGGGCATAACGTGTCCTACCTGACCCCCGGGCACAGGACAATGGCTGGTCCACCTCGTTGACGAGGCCTCTTGCTGGCGGGGCCAGTAGTGGCGACGGCTGGAGTCCTGCTCCGGCGTTTCGCCCACATCCTGCGGCCGGCCGTGGTGCAGGCTGACGACATCCTCTGCCAGAGATGACGCCGAATCAGAATGTCCAGGGCCCGCTACCTCCCCACGGCTATCGCTAACGGTTAGCAACAAGCTAACGGCAAATTCCAGGCTGACGGTTAGCAATCAAGCTAACGGCTAGCCGTGGCTGGGTGGCGTAGCGGAGATTGCGCTCGTCACCAATGCAAGAGACTCCGGTCTTGAATCCCGGTGTCAGCATTGCCTGCGGCTTGGGCCAGTCGTCATACTATCTCATTTGGCAGAGGTAGCGGGTGGAAGTCGATGGGTGGGGATTGGACGTTGTGGACAGCGACTCCTACAGGTTGGTTGGGTGATGCCTGCATAGCAGAGACAGGAAGTATCGGGGCCAGCATGAGCCT
This sequence comes from Notolepis coatsorum, assembly GCF_963971535.1. Classification (NCBI taxonomy): domain Eukaryota; kingdom Metazoa; phylum Chordata; class Actinopteri; order Aulopiformes; family Paralepididae; genus Notolepis; species Notolepis coatsorum. The sequence goes on along the minus strand of NC_140177.1, from coordinate 47,321,047 downwards.
CCCACGCGTTACTCCTCGCCACTGAGAGTTTGCGCTGTCTGGTGAGAAGATGCGACAGGCTGCCTCCTTGTGTACCGGAGGGGACATGTGATGTAAGGCTTCTATCCTCACTACAACCGACCAGTGGGGGGCATAGTTTAGCAACGTTCAAGACAGGGGAGGGGAGAATTGGCAATACGAAATTGGGATGGGAGAAAAATTGAAAAATAAGGAGAAAAAGTGGATAAAAAAAAGCTAACGGCTAGCCCTTACAGGCCCACCGTTAGCTTAGGGCTGGGCGATAAAACGATAACGATAACTATCGCGATAAATAATTTCCTCGAAATAAACATGAAACGTGGTCGCAAAGTTTCGATATATCGATTTCCCAAGCTTGGATATCAGCACACGCGCACTAACAACCAATCAGTGAAGGAGATGGCGACAGCGAAGGAGATCCGCGGTGCACCTCTGGGTAATAAACAAGGCTGGCTAGGATCATTAGCTTTCACGCCACTATTTTATAGTTTACGTGCGGAGTGGGTGTGTGGCGTGAATTCTGAGGGTAACTGTTAGAGTAGTGTGGGGTATGCTGCGCAGCGGTGGACGTCGTTGCAATGTATTGGGGCGGAACAGAGTATTTTAGGGTGATAGTTAGTACATTGTCGTGGGATACACCGCTTGCTCTGGCTAACTGTGTTAGTTCCATTCTTATAAATTATGCATATGATCCAGTGGCGGTAGGTTGTCCCCTGGTGGAATATAATAATCTATGCACTGGGCCGTGTTTACTGCATAGAAGAACGGCGCCAGGCATAAGAAGTTCATTAAACTTGACAGAAATTATATCGACGATAATTATCGATATAGAGTGATATGAAAATTATTTTATTATTTTATCGCGATAACGTTTTTGGCCATATCGCCCAGCCCTACGTTAGCTACCGACCAACGGCCAGCTACCGGCTAACGGCTAGCTCTTACCGGCCCACCGTTAGCTACCGGCTAACGGCCAGCAACTGAAGCTGCGTAAAGGTGGGGAATAGCGATGCAGGCCTGGTCACTCCAAATAGCCGACTGCCTCTTTTTTAGCCCAAAGAAATAAGGCAGACAACGCCCCCGTCGCTCACAGGACGGCGTTGGCAGTGAAGCCCCATTTATGCTGGCCGCTGCCGCCTTAAGCTCGGCGATAAAAAACATGCAAGCTCGCATCCCTCGTGCCGGGAGGCCAACCCACTTTCTTTTTTAAAGGCGGGGGCCAACGTCCAGTGCGGATGGCAGTGGGCATCCCTCCTCAGAGGCGGGGACTTGAACCCAGACTCGGAATCCCGTCTTCAAGTAATTCAGTAGGTTTTGTGATCTGCACGGCCTCAGCCAGCTAATCACCCAACCCACACGTGTATGTGAATCAACTCAGACTACCATTGACCTCATTCTGACCTCCGACAAGTCCAAGATCTCCAATAAAGGGGTTATAGCATGCGGGTTAAGCGATCATTATATGATATTCTGTACCCGCAAAAAGCTAAAACAAAAGGCCGGCTGTCACAAAACAGTCACATCTAGAGACCTCAAAACCTACTCTAGCGAGGCCTTTAACCTAGAACTGGAGAGCCTGGACTGGTCAGAAGAGCTCAGTGGTACACTAGTTGAAGAAACATGGCTTGGTTTCAAAACCAAATTCTCAACAATACTAAACGACATGGCCCCCCTAAGAACCACCAGAGTAAAAAATCGCGCTGAGCCGTGGATGCACTCCGAAATATTGACCGCTATGAAAACCAGAGACAAAAAATGCTCTGAGTTTCATAAAAGTCAGTCAAAGCTTACCAAAAGCTCGAGCAGTGAACTCCAAGCCCACGTGACTGAACTCAAACTGCAAAGAAACAGACTAAGAAATTAAGTAAACTCCATGATCAAAACTGCTAAAAAGAATTTCATCAATGACAAAACTGAGAAACTAAAATAAACCCTGTGAACTTTGGAAATTACTCAATAATCAACTAGGCTGCAGTAAAAAATTTAAAACCAGATTTTCAAACATTAACATAAAGACGGACAACACGCTCATCACAGACAAGCTGGATGTGGCCAATTACTTAAACATTTTCTTCACAAACATAGCCACAACACTGGTAAATAAACTACCCACCCACTCAGGGCATTTTGGGGTAGAGCACATCATAGCCTACAATAACCTAGGGGTCCGCAAAGACGATTTCAAACTAGAAATGGTAACAACAGCTGAGGTACTCAAAAAACTGAGCGCCCTCCAACCTAACAAGGCCACTGGCCATGACAATATCCCCTCCAAATTCCTCAGAGACTCAGCAGCCGCCATCACCCCAGTCATCACACACATAATAAACCTCTCCATAAAACAGGGACACGTACCCAAAGACTTAAAAATTGCGAGAGTAACCCCCCTGCACAAAAAGGTCCGTAAATTAGACCCAGGCAACTACCGCCCTGTTTCTATTCTTACCTCCATCTCGAAAGTCATGGAAAAAATAGTATACGAACAGGTCGAAAAGTACCTCGTGGAAAGAAATCTAATCTTCGAATTCCAATCTGGCTTCAGAACATCCCACTCCACTGACACATGCCTTCTCTATTTGGACGCGGGCAAATACTGCGGCATGGTCATGCTGGACCTACAAAAGGCCTTCGACACTGTCAATCACTCCATTCTGATTGACAAGCTAAAAGCAATTGGTTTTGATAGTCTATCAGTGAGCTGGATGCAATCCTACCTTGAGGGGAGAGAACAGATGGTGGAGGTAAACGGTACCCTATCCCCCCCCCCTCCCAGTGAGCTGTGGTGTTCCACAAGGAAGCATACTAGGACCGCTACTGTTCCTAATTTATGCAAATGAAATGTCATCAGCTTGTGACTGCAACTTGTTCCTGTTCGCGGACGACTCAGCCCTGCTGGTCTCTGACAAGAACAAGTTACAGGTTGAAAAAAGGCAAAAATCTGCACCTGGCTCGCTGACAACAAACTATCATTACACCTGGGTAAAACAGAGTCCATTCTCTTCAGTTCAAATAATAAACTCAGCAAGGCCGACGGCTTCTCAGTTATATATCAACTGGCTATCGCGTCTCGCTCTGCCTACTGAGATATAACCCATCATCTCTAGCACCTATTGTGCTCCAGGAAACAAAACAAATGCACCCACTTGCACGTGACCACGCCGACTCCCATGCGTCCCCTATATTACGCCGGAAGTGGTCACGCCTCACCCTTCCTCATTCGTTTCCAATGCGGAAGCAGCTAGATGCACTTCGGAACTGGAGATTGTTATGAAGCAGAAGGAGAAATTACACAATGTTGGGAATTCGCCAGAAGTTCGCCAGCCCCCGGAACCTTCTCGGCACGTCCTGACAGCACGACGGCCATATCCTGTTTGTTCCTCGTCGCATGACAGCAGACCGAGGGACTTCGCGCAACGGCTGGCAGTCAAGTTTAGAAAAGACATGTGCCCCCTGTAAGCACTCAAAGGCGATGTCCATGAGAGGCAAAGGGTATCGGTTCTTGATGGAAATGTCGTTCAATCCCCTATAATCTATGCACGGCCGCTGACTCCCATCCTTCTTAGCAACAAAAAAGAAGCCAGCGCCTGCAGGGAATGTGGACGGTCGAATATGCCCCACGGACAGTGCCTCTTGAATATAAGTGTTCATGGACACTGTCTCAGGGCGAGAGAGAAAACATCCGCCCACGGGGTGGAGAAGTACCAGGTAGAAGATTAATGGGGCAGTCGTAAGGTCTATGAGGCGGTAGTGCGTTAGCACGCATTTTACAAAAAAATTCTGTCAGGTCAAAATAGACCGCAGGTACTCCTGCTAAATCGGGGTTGGGAGATAAGACGGAGTCTGCAACGTTCACCGTCATCCTGGAGAGAGACAAAAGAGGGGGGAGGGTGAACTCTCGCCAGCATCAGCCTTGATGCCGCTTCCCATGGGGAGTTCACGCGTAGCCCAATTAATACATGGATTATGCACAACAAGCCAGGGGTGACCTATAGCACAATTACAGAGTGAGGAGACATGACAACATAAAATTGCAAACACTCCCACCCGCTACCCGCCACCTGAACACGCAGCTGCCCGGTGCGCTGGGTAATGATCCCACTACCTAGTGGTTGACCATCCAAAGACCGAACTGGAATTGGTACATCCAGTGTCTCCAACGGGACCCCCCACTCCAATGCCAAACCCACATGAATTAAATTGCCCGCTGCCCCTGAATCCACCAAAGCCCTGATCGTCCTAAGAGAATCCCCCCACCCAACAGTGTCATCCATGACCGGAGAGAAATGCCCACCTGTTAAAACCTTCCCCAGGTCTAGTCTAGCGGGCCCCTCCATTTCCAGAGAATCCCCGACAGTTAACGAATCGATGCCCCGTGCGGCCGCAACGAAAGCAGCGCTTCTCGCTGACACGCCTCTGCCTCTCCGCGTCAGAGAGGCTCAGAGCGCCCAGTTGCATGTGCGTGTGTGTGTGTGTATGTGTATGTGTATGTGTGTGTGTGTGTGTGTGTGTGTGTGTGTGTGTGTGTGTGTGTGTGTGTGTGTGTGTGTGTGTGTGTGTGTGTGTGTGTGTGTGTGTGTCAACAGGTGGATCTTTGGGTTAAAAGGTGGTTCAAATCATGACCTTTCCTTCATCCCTTTTCTTCATCCCTTCGTAATGCAAATTATTGTAAGTGATTCACCAAATATAGCAACCATCTAACTTCCCGCCCACTTCTGGTGCCTTATAGACCTTTCCAGAAGAATCCCATTGATATTCCGTTGCTAGGGGAACAGCTTGGCCCCTGTTTATTTCCTGTTAGCTACTGTATTATTAACAAACATTGCAACAGGAAATACAAAGGGGCCTACTTAGAATGTGTATGTTGTCAAGTCAGAAAAGGTCTATAGACCCTTTCAAAGTGACAACAATAACATTCTAAGGACCCAAGTTAATTTGCTGTTGCATTGTTTGCTAATGTAATAGTTAACGGGAGATACATTTGGGTTCAAACTGTTCCCTAGCAATAGAATTCCAGTGAAACTGTCAATCACACTCGTATGCAGAGTTGTCTCAACGCCTGTACATGACAGACTGCTAAAGAAATCTAGGTAAATATTGGACCAGATTTCACAAGTTGAAGGTGTTCAGAAAATGTTGCCACAAAAAAGGTTTGTCCAGCAAAAAACAAGTTGTTGTTTGAGACTTTTCACAGTGTTAACGACACGTTGCCTGTGTAAAAGTCCCACCCACTTAGGAGAATACAATGGTTTGGCATGACATGACATGGTTTGGCATCGCTTAGTGCAGGTATAAGTGGTCTTTTCCTTAAAGGTCCCATGCATTATAAATGTCATTTTTCAGTCTCTAGCATTGTATTATAGTAATAGGAGTTCGTATCAATGTGTTTTAGGGTCTAAATACCATATTGGCGGATTGCTCCGATTCAGCCCAGCCCCTCTCGTGCTCTAGTAAATCGGGTCATTTTGATTTGAAGTCCTGAGTCACGTCATTAGGCGCACAGTGATGCGATTGGCTCTGTGGTTGGAGCTAATGCCCGCCCCCATTCTACCTAGACTAGACAGCGAGTGGGGCTGCGGGGCCGAGAGGAAGAGAGAGCCGAGAGGGAGCCGAGAGAAAGGAAGAGAGAGGGAGGGAGGGAGAGAGAGGGGGCACTTGGGGGGGGGGGGGGGGGTACCTGCCGGCCGCGCGCCACACGGGAGATTGAAAGAAAGAAAAGAAAAAAGTTGCCCCGTCTCATCAGCGAGAGCCGAGTGGGAGAGAAAGGAGAGAAATGAAGAGAGAAGGAGGGAGGGAGAGAGAGGGGGCACTTGGGGGGGGTACCTGCCGGCCGCGCGCCACACGGGAGATTGAAAGAAAGAAAAGAAAAAAGTTGCCCCGTCTCATCAGCGAGAGCCGAGTGGGAGAGAAAGGAGAGAAAGGAAGAGAGAAGGAGGGAGGGAGAGAGAGGGGGCACTTGGGGGGGGGGGGGGACCTGCCGCACGGAGGTCCGCGCGACACACACCTCCGAACGGGAGAGTGATAGAAAGAAAAAAAGGAAGAGAGAGGGAGGGGCTTCTCTCTCTCTCTCTCTCTCTCTCTCTCTCTCTCTCTCTCTCTCTCTCTCTCTCTCTCTCTCTCTCTCTCTCTCTCTCTCTCTCTCATGGTATAAATGATTATTTGTGTAAATAAGGTTATACGCCGACCATTAAGAAAATACATGTTAGTTTAGGAATAAGGGGCAGGTAACTATATAACTATAAGATTTATTCTTCTTCCTGCTCCTTTAGTCCATGGAATGACTATTTATGATTTTTTAATGAAGAAACTATGATTGTATTATTCCATGTGGCAAATAAAAACTCTGAACTGAACTGAACTCTCTCTCTCTTCCCCCCCCTCCCTCCCTCCCTCTACCAGTGCAGACTGTGGTCTGACTGTCACTCAAAGTGCTTATGGGCGGAGCCAGGCCATAACAGCCTGATTTCTTGAGGCTGAAAAATTATTGTTTCGAGTACTTGATTAGAAATATAAAACAATGAATTTTTTTGAAAAAAAACTTACAAATGTCTTCAATAGACTAACAGGAATTGTGTAAAGTTGCCCAAATAGTGCTAGGAATAGCAGTGCATAGCCCCTTTAACCTTGCTACTGCTTACAGATCAGCTACATATAGCCTCTGGATCCACCCAGCTCGATCAATTTCAAAGATCAAAGATAGAAACCTCAAAGGTACGGTGGATCTTGTATGGTGACAGACTTAATTTCCTCAGGACAGCCTTTAGCACACTAGTAGGCCTAACACACGAAAATGGATACCAACGTCAGAGTTGTCGTGCTCTTGTAATTGGTCAGAGTTCGTCGAGGCTTACATGTGTAGTTGTCATGGAAACGAGGAGACATGATATAAAACACAATTCCTTCATTGATTGTAATGCCGGGAACAGGCACGCGCGGGTTTCGTGCGAGAACCGTGTCCGACTTCATTGGAATTTAAATAGGAACAGCTGTAGTGTAGTCTATATGCGAAGTCAGTCCCCATTTGAAGATTTCTTTTTAAAGATTTCCAGTTCCAGTGTTCTATTCTGTAATTGTCCATTTTGCATATGTATAACCCGTTATTATCTCATTCATTAGAATGTTAGAATGAATTTTAGAATGATGAAATCAGTGTGACTGTACTCCTGAAAAAGTATAGTATGGTTTATTTGTATTGGGAAAGACACATTAGCTGGTTGAACAACATCTATATGTGTGGTAATAATGCAGATATTGAGTGTATTTCTGTGAATAAATAAATAAATAAATTCAAATCCCAACCGAAGCTAAAAGATTTGCTTCCTGCCCGCGCACGGCCGGTGTGAACAGCGACACCCGTTAACATGGGAGCGAGAGTGAAGCATTGATCGCTCGCCCGCCTCACACCCGCGTCCTGCGTTCGGTGTGTTTGCCACGTAACACTAAAAAGAGGAAATAATCTATCCCTCCCTCAAACATTATGAACCTACACAATAATAATAATAATAATAATAATAACCTACACAATACAGTTTGACTGTAATTATTTCCAGTTTGATCTTCAATGGCCAGCTACAATGCGGGGGAACTCACAGTGGAACCGTAGGCTACTCCCCAGGTCTATAGGGAGGTAAGGTCAGCCATTATAGCTCAGCCAACATATTTCAGTTATATGAGCTATTAAAGCAACCAAGTAACGGTTCCTCAAAAGGAACACAGGAACATTTTGGGAAGTTAGCTAATTTGCCATCTTCCCCAGAGTCAGACAAAATTATAGGTACCCTTCTCATCTCTGTGCATGCAGTACAGAGAGAGAGAGGCCCGTGGACCACTAGCTAGCTTAGCACAATGAGTGGAAGTGGTTATCGACCCGTTGGGGCCATGCCACATGTCCGACAGCCCATTATTCTGACAGCTCAATAGGCCAAAGAATTTCCCATTGGTCCGACAGTCCGTTATCCTACAAACAAAACCCATAGTTCCGAAGTGCTGAATAGTGAAGAAGGAAGCCCATTATTCCGACAGTCCGTTATCCTGAAAGAACACACACTCTGTGCATTTTTTTGGCCTTAATATTTAATGTATTTTGACGCGCAAACCATGTGGCATTGTTCACAATTCACAATGCCTAATGTTTGCATGTAATGCCTGACGAGAGAGCAGTAAATTTTGGCAGTATTTCAGCACCATGGACAGAGAGAGGATGTCTAATTATCATCATTATTCCTTTGCTTAAACTTCACAGAAAATAAAGAAATGTAATTTCCAGTAGGTGTTCAAACAAGTCTCCACTCTCACAAGCCCATTAAGGAAATGCAAAAACAAAAGAACAAGAACAAAGAACAACAAGAACAAAAACAAAGGCATGATTAAAATATAATTCTCTTATCTGTTCCTACTGAACACAGAGTCTAAGCACCCGACTCAACAGGCTGGCGGGGCCATTTGTCTCAACCATCGGCTTGCCTGCATTCACCTTCTCTCTTTATTCTCTTCATCACAATTTCTCTCTCTCTCTCTCTCTCTCTCTCTCTCTCTCTCTCTCTCTCTCTCTCTCTCTCTCTCTCTCTCTCCTTTTTACTAAATAATTGGTGTGCATAGGCGTAGTTTTATATAGGGACGCTAGGGCCCTACCAAAGCCACAGAAACAGAAAGTGTCCCTACCATTATAATTCACAACATTGTGGTCTTGCAATGTTCTGTTGCGAAGGTGTAGGTTGAGAGCTGCTGCAGCAAGCTATCCTATTATCTGCAATATCCAATCAACAACCTGGACTTTCCTCCCTCCCTCGCCTCTGTCCCATGAGTGACGTTACTCACTCTCATGAGCGCTTCATCAGACAGAGGGAACTTTGATTAGCAGCAAGTAAGTTTGAAGTTCTCTAACTATAGGGAGAATAGCAGAAGTAGCCTACATTAGTATAACATAAAAGCTATCCTATACATGCAAATACAATTAAGCAAATAGAATATGATGATGAATCCAGTCAAACAGACAGGGATCATCTGCTCATTTCTATTTTCAACACCTTATTCAATTCACAAAAGGAAGACTTTGGGTCATATCTTGTCTTCCTACTAACATGATAATAATATTAATATAAGAATTCCAGCCCAAAGTGCTTCACAGCCCCCTCCTTACCGGGACACTGATGTTATCTGTTGTCCGGATGTCTTTCCTTACCTCACTCTTATGGATATCGTAATATTATTATATTAAATGCGCCGAATTGGCTGCAGACTTGTGACTTTACTTTCGTCATGTTTATCCATGCAAGTTAGCTATATACGTGGCCTGTGTGTGTGTGTGTGTGTGTGTGTGTGTGTGTGTGTGTGTGTGTGTGTGTGTGTGTGTGTGTGTGTGTGTGTGTGTGTGTGTGTGTCAGGGCGGTGATCAATCTGGTCCCAACCCCTGTGTGTGTGTGTGTGTGTGTGTGTGTGTGTGTGTGTGTGTGTGTGTGTGTGTGTGTGTGTGTGTGTGTGTGTGTGTGTGTGTGTGTGTGTGTGTGTGTGTGTGTGTGTGTGTGTGTGTGTGTGCGTGCGTGCGTGCACGTGTGTGTGTGTGTGTGTTATATGAAAAAGGCAGGTTTGGTGTCCTTATTCACTCTTGTAAAATAACATATCTTCTTACACCTGGCTTATATTAGAACTCTAACCGAAGAGAGATATTTTATATTTTAGTGGTCTAAATAGGCAGTACCTGGCTTGTGTCTCCTGAGGTGGCGGACTACAATGAGATTCCAAACAGGGGTTTAGGTGTTAGAAACCTGCCTTGTCTATTCAAGTTAGCTATATATATATGGCCACGTGCAATGCTTAGGTTGAGCATTCTTTGGTTCTTTGTAACATAACATAGTTCTCACGGGGTGCTCGTTTAGAGCACAGGGTGCATAATAGAATGCTAGGCACAGTCCGTGTTACTCTGGCTGTCAGTAGTCACGCCCCATCGGGACGTGAGAGGGTGTTTCATGTTTGTTTGTTTTTTGTTTCTAGTATTCACAGTGAATCTTTTTTTCTATTTCTTTCTATTTTTTTTGTGTTTATTATTATTATTATAATTTTTCATCTTTAAATTTAACCACCCTAGGCCACCATTCTGCCATCTCCTATGTCATGAATATTATTTCACTTTGTTATGCCAGTGTTTAATCCTAATAAGGGGCCACATTAGTTGGAATGTGAAGGGTGTAAATAACCCCTTGAAACCTACCAGGATCCTTACTCACTTACAGCAGCTTGGGGTTGGTATTGCCTTTTTGCAAGAAACTCACCTCCGGCAAGCAGATCACTGTCGAATACACAGAGCTTGGGTAGGTCAAGTGTTTCACTCTGGTTTTCAGAATAAAGCCAGAGGAACAGCCATTCTGATTAACAAAAACACGCCCTTTACTCCATCTGAGGTGATCTCTGACCCTAATGGCACATTCATTATAGTTTCAGGAACTTTATTCCAAGAGTAGTCTTAGTCTACGTATATTCCCCCAACTTTGGTGACGTGAATTTTATTTAAAAAAAAACGTATCTCCACACTCCCTGAACTGAACTCTAATCAACTGAATATGGGAGGTGACTTCAATTGTGCTCTCAACCCAGCTTTATATCGATCATCCTCTAATCCAGCCCCACAATCTCAAATAGCTAGAGCTATTGTATCCTTCCTGAAGCAATACGGTATTTCAGATGTCTGGTGCTTCCTCCACCCCTCCTCCAACCAGTACTCTTTTTCTTAACCAGTTCACCATACATATTCCCGAATTGATAATTTTTTCATTGACAACACATTTTTATCCCAAGTGCGTTCCTGCTCTTAGGATAGCATCGTCATTTGGCTAACACTGACTGCCAGCCACTAGACCGCTATTCTTCCACCGCTCAAACCGTCAGCATGCACATTTCGACCTCTCTGACCCGGCCCCTTTAGATGCGGTCATCTCCCCCCAATCTATACATCACATACATTGAAAACCACCACCGATTTCTCTCATTCCGCCCTTTGATTCTTAATCAACCTTCAGAATCATAAATCATTATTTAGTTTTTCAATTAATTATCCCCAAAAATAGACTGTTGTTTTAGCTTTGTGGTCCCAAGCTAAACTCACCTTACCCCACCCCCTTGATCCTGCTAGAGGAATGGTTTATCTGTCCCGAGAGGACCATATTAACATACTACAGGAAATTGTCATAAATTCCCCCCCCCTAGATCTATGCCTTATATATCTCTATCTTATATATCCATATATAAATCATCAATAAGGTTTTCAACCTATCTCTTCCTTCTGTAAATTATTATCAAATGAACACACAGGACTCCACGTTGTCGCCTTCATGCTGTCTCTTGTCTCGATCTTGATGCTCTGGAAGTCCCTGTTGTTGTTCAGGTTTCAACAATAAACCCGCCCACGCGCTGTTGTTTCAAAACGCCTCGACACAGCGTCTCCGCAGGAAAGGCCCCTACGATGTCTGCCCCTGGGCAACACCGCCTGCGACCGCTGGTCTCCGCCCCGTTGGCCGTCTCCACCCTCTCGTTGTAGATGATCTGTGTACCAGGCTGCGATGCCTGGCCCCTGCTGCTCAGCTGCTGTCTCCTGGTCGTCTCCACCGCTGTCGGTCATCTCCAGACCCTGAAAGCAGAAAAACAACACCAGCAGTTTTCTGTACACTCGACCCTTGTGTTTCTATTAGTCTACCACCTTCTCCACACCCATATCTCTCCCTGTTTGTCGTCTTCCGTTGTGACACCAGCAGCTACCGATACCCACTCCAGCGCCCTATCTTTGTCCCAGGTTGGCCCCTGGCGCACGCCAGATCTGAAAACTCTGCCTATTTTTAAGGTGTGAGAAAGCCCCACTGGAATTCAAACTCCCTCTTCATTCCATAATTAACCCATTCAATTAACTGCACCTCATCTCTCTGTGCAATTCTTATTTAACCCATTGTATAATTAAACTCTATTTAATTAACCTGTATATCTATATTATTATTATAATAATCCCCCCTCTCCCTGCTCCAGTAGATTGTAACTTGAATCACTCCCCCACTCCACCACTAGGTGGTAGTAGAGACCTATGGAATCACTCTTCCCCTATGGGTAATGGAAACTTCCCAGCACTACCCCACTCCCACCCTAGATGGCGGCCAAACTCAGTCTAGAGTACTCTAGCTGACGTGTCACTCTCTGACTCTGGTTCCTGTTCTTATCTCCTCGTGGCTCTGTGCGGCCATCTTGTCTGCTCAATTTTGTTGACATTTCCTCTTATCTTATCTCGCTCATCCTCCTCGTGGCCCTTTGCGGCCATCTTGTCTCTGTGCCTAATGGCTACTCTCTCAAACAAACGGCCGCTGCCCTCCTTTTTAAAGGCCTAACAACAAAAACAACTGTCTCTTAGAGTCTCATCGGCGAACAGGTCCTAATGATACCTGCAGGTCACATGACAATAGATGATCTACTAAACATGCAAGTACTGGACAGGTAAAAATAGACTGAATGCCAAATGACGGTAGGTCTGAAAAACGTAGGTAGATTCTCCCGACTCACAGTCCCACGTTCCCGCCTCCTTGTGAGGAAAACAACCCTTATAGTACAGACCAACAAAAATTGAATTACCCTTAGAACACTGCCTGCCTTCACCGGCCCTGTTTGTTTTTCATTCCCTGTAGATAAAACCCCTCTCGGTTTTTCAAAACACCATGGATCTCTGCTCATATTATTACAGCTGGCTTCTCTGTCGCTACTTATTTATGGATGCACTATCTGTTAGTTTTTATTTGGCTTAAAAGATCAAAACAACCGTGTGTGCACAGTGAACTCACATCTTTCTCCTAAGCGCTGTTTCTCCTACAGCGCTGGTTCGCCTCATGACCGCTTGACTCGGCGCGCTCTCCCAGGGCTGGCCGGCCTTGCTCGATCATGATTCTCCCACACACGATGACTGTTGTTCACTGTCGCCCCATTATTGGAAAAGTATTTTTCCGTTGTTCTTATCTTGTGCAAATCCGGGTCCAAACGCGCAGCAACTGTTAGATTCTGATCAATCAGCCGGTATCACGCCTTTGTCTGTTTGGCCTGTGTTCTAATTTCCATCCACTGACTCTGCGTTGTGTATTTGATTCCCCCGACGTCTCCTCATACTGGCTGATAAAACCTCATCATTCCCCGTTAGTGCAATCCGCAGCATAAGTGTTCACCACCTCCATAAGAATTCAACCCTCAGACAGCATACCTTTCTTGAAAGAGCGTTGTTTATTAAATAAACAGAAACCTCATCTCATATGTTATCATATTGTATTGTCATTGCTATCAGTCCAATAGTGGCTCAGGCCTGGTCGTTAGCCCAAAACCCTCCTCGTGTTAGCCGAAGCTAATGATGATGTGGCCTTTCTGTGATGAGAGGAGGGAGTCTCTGATGGTCTCTTCTCTCCCATGGGATTCGTTTCTTTGGTCTCAGTCCTAGTCAGATTGTAGTCTCAGTCTGCCTTAAAGCCTCTACATGCTACAGCAACTTCAAAGCAACTGCACCACAACATCGACAAAGCAACAGTGTTTTAGACACTCTGCCTTTATGCTTCTGCAACATCGACGCGCAAAGTTAGTTTAACTAAAGTTAGTTTAGGTTCGTGTTAACGTTAGATAATGTACAAAATAAACGTATTTCCGGTGCTTTTAGACGTCGTTCTTTTATTTTGAAATCCCCCGACCGGAAGTATTTGTGATGTATTCTGCTTGTGTAACTTTAGGTTAGTTTTAACGTTAGCTGGCAGCTACAGGCACTCGAGGAAGAGCTGCTGAATTTAATCGGCAGGAGGAGAGAGAGCTCGTCAAAGCTGGATATATCCCTGTGGCTGTGGTTGTAGGCACGAAAATGCAGCTCGAACTACCTGTTATATTAAATGAATATACAACTTGTCCGTGTCCAGTCCTTTCGAACTGCACCACCGTCCGTTCATTGTAAACAATGATGCATGTAATTATATTAACGTTACTGTGTGTTGTTGTAGCTATGTTAATAAATTCTGAATGGCATTAACGTTAGTTGGGTATGATAGAGCATTGAATAGCATCAAGTTCAACGCTAGCTGGCTGGCTACAACAATGGCGGATGGTATTCCTCGCTGCAGGACCAATATTATTATATGACAGCCCCGCCCCCATTCACTACCAACCAATCACTGCTACGCAATATCAACGCAACGGTTGTTTAGATTAGATTTGGGTGAAAGGTACGCAACGACCTCGCAACACAGTCTACAAGACCCTCTAAAACAACGCGCTGAAATCGCGCTGATGTTGTGTTGAAGTTGCTTTGAAGTTGCTGTAGCATGTAGAGGCCTTTACACCCGGAAACACTGTTAGATTTATAGGACCTTCGCCATAGCAACGACGGCCCCGCCCCTCTCCTGGTTGTCATGCAACGCGCTGTCATGACAACCGCTAATAACCTTTCACACATTTCAAAACGCAGTTTCTCATGATGTCAAACCTCTCCCCCTCGCTCCTGTGTCTCCTGCCACTGTATCAGCTTGTTGTGTTCTTAATCGGAATGTAAACATTCTGCTGGCTAACACTGACTGACTGATCTGCCAAGGAGCGACTACACCTCCCCTCAGGTAAGCTCAGGATTCGGGGAATTTGCGGGCGTTACCTGTGACATCTTCACTGATCCGTCTCCACTTCTCTGCCTGGGAGCTGTTCAGAGGGCCATAGGAGATGACGCCGGGCGATCCGAGTGCGGAGGAGACGGTGAAGCAGGGAACAACAATGGGAGGAGAGGCGACTTCGAGCGGATTGAGGAAGCTGGAGCTACCGTTAAATCGTTACCTGACGCGGGCAGTGAAGAAAGACGGGGCCGGAGCAGGGAGGAGCAGCGGGGCCCAACAGTACAGACCAGACAGCGCAACAGATCATCAGCGGTGTCGGAACGGATGGCAGGGGGGATTAACGTCCCACCGCCACCAACAACACCAGTAACAACACCAGACCCAACAACAACAGAGGAAAAGGCAAGACAGAACACTAAAGCAGACATTTTAGACATTTGTAAATCAAAGGGACTACATGTCATTCATATAAATATAAGAAGTCGGGCGGTTTGGTCGCGTAGCGGAGACTTTGCGTTCGTCACCAACCCCGAAGCTGTGAGCTGGATTCGCCTGTTCGAATCCAGCTCACAGCTCCGGGGTTGTCACCAGCTTGGCTGGCCGTTCACACTAATACAATTGGCTGTATTAGAGGGTGGGAGAAGCTGGCGGGGTGGGTCCGGGTCGTTGTAAACAGCGACTCCTACAGTTCGGTCGGGGCGCCTGCTAAGCGCGGATAGGACCTGAGTGGGATAGTGTGATCCTTCCACACGCTACGCCCTCTCGGGGAGGATCCGCGCTGCCAGGTGAAAAGAAGCGGTTGATTGGCTGGACGTGTGTCGGAGGAAGCACGTGATAGCCTCCACTCTCCCAGATGATCTGACTGTGGGGGGTAAGTGCGCAGCGACCAGGAAGGGATTGGGAATTGGCATACGACTAACATTGGGATGGGAGAAAAATCAGAGGAAAAATGGAGGGGGAAAAAGATAAATAAAAAAAAATAAAAAAATGTAAGAAGTCTAATCAACAAAATCCATCAAGTCAGGCAGCTGTTACTGGGCAGCAAGGCAGGAATACTCTGCATATCAGAGTCCTGGCTGGACTCTTCCATATCAGACGGGGAGATAGAAATAGAGAACTATTCAGTAATTAGAAAGGATAGAAACAGGAGGGGAGGGGGTGTGTGTATGTTTATTAGGGCAGATATTGTTTTTAATTTAAGAGCTGATCTCAACGAGGATGATCTTGAAGCAGTGTGGGCAGATATTTTATTTCCCAAAAGCAAGCCAATATTGGTAGGAGTGTGCTATCGACCACCAGAGCAGAACGATTTTGTAACCAAACTGGAAAATCTGTGCTCCAAACACAACAACTTTGTGTCTGGTGAAGCCATAATTACTGGGGATTTTAATATTTATGTATCAAGGCGTGGCCACCCCTTGAACAAAGCCTTTCAGGACCTTTGCTCCAACCACAATTTTAAACAACTAATTTATAGACCCACACGAATAACAAACTCTTCCAGTTCCACCATTGACCTGATATTAGTGACTGACAAACCTAAGATAGCCAACAGTGGGGTAATACATTGTGGAATCAGTGATCACTCAATTACATTCTGTACACGAAAGATGGTGAAGGCAGCTATTGGCCACCACAACACTCAAGATAAGGTCAATGAAAAATTACAACAGCGAAGCTTTAAAAAGCAGACTCAATTCCATGGATTGGACACCAGTATATCGTAGTATGAACGTAGATAAAGCCTGGGGTCATTTTAAATCTTTGTTTCTGACGGCAATTAATGAAAGTGCACCAGAAAAAACAATGAGAACGAAAATCAGACAAGAGCCCTGGATGAACCCAGAGATCCTGGCAGCTATAAAGTCCAGACATGACACATTTTCGAAATTCAGTAAAAACAGGGTTGAACAGGTTTATGAGGAGTTCAAGAAGAAAAGAAATGAGGTCACAGGAATGATCAAGAAAGCCAAGGCTGAATATTTTAATGACAAAATTATCGAGAATAAATCAAATCCACAAAAATTATGGAAGTGCTTAAAGCAAACAGGGTATGGAAAAAAGCTCAAGACAAAAGCTAAAAACATGATTCTAGACATAGGAGGCACAGTGATTACAGGCAATAAGAACATAGCTAATTGTCTAAATACGTTTTTTAACACCATAGCGAATACCCTAGTTAAGAGACTGCCAAGTACCAGAGGGTACACTGTCTCATGCCTTCTGGTTTTGCCCTTCACTAACAGGATTCTGGGCCAAAATATTTGACTGGTACTCTAAGGCCTACAAGATAACTCTACAGCCGGGGGCAGAGCTCGCCATCTTCGGCTGCTCTGAGTCCTCTCTGAGCTTTCCTACAGCTGTACAACAATCTTTGACACTGGGGACAACGGTTGCTAAAAAACAAATACTGATGGAGTGGAAGTCCTCCTCAGCACCTTCTTTCCAACTGTGGATGGCGGACATGACCTCTGTCATACGGATGGAGAGACTAAGGTTCCTGAGAACCGATTCACTTAAAAGGTTTTCAAAAATCTGGGACCCGTTCTTAGCCTATCTCGATGAGGCTAGAGGCGGCAGCTGATTCGCCCGTCTGATCTCACAGTCCCCCTATGAGGGACCCCAAACACAATATTTCTCAGCCATGTATGGTTGGTAACCGTGTTGTAATAGCAAATGTAAAAAATGTGTTATTATTATTTTCTTTTTCTTTAATGCATTTTCTTTTTTTTAACTTTCACTGTCTGAGTGTGTTTGTATGTCATGTTGGTATACTGTTTGTCATGTTTGTACAATGTTCTGAAAAATGTAAAATTAAATATATAAAAAAAACATGTATGGGGAAAAACAGGTAGGGGAGTACTACAAACAGAAAGGTATCCAGACAGATTCCTTCTCCTTTGCGAGTGTGACTGAGGACACAGTTTTGAAAAAACTGAGGGCGCTCAATCCTAACAAGGCAACAGGACAGGACAAGATACCTGCTAGATTTCTTAGGGATGCAGCAGAGTCCATCGCCTCCGGCTTAACACACATTGTAAATCTATCTATCGGTCAAGGACAGTTTCCCTATGTTCTCAAACAAGCCAGAGTCATTCCGCTTTACAAAAAAGGCAATAAATTAGACCCCGGGAACTATAGGCCTGTGTCGATTCTTAGTGCGATATCCAAAGTCATAGAAAGGATCATTAATGATCAAATAAACAAATACCTCTCTACAAACAACCTGTTGTACGAGCTCCAGTCTGGATTTAGAACATCATACTCCACAGACACATGTTTATTATATCTGACAGACCAAATTAGAACAGAGGTGGACAAAGGTCAATTCTGTGGGATGGTTTTAATAGACTTACAAAAAGCCTTCGACACTGTTAACCACGACATACTTTTATATAAACTGAAGGCTATGGGTTTTAACAGTATATCCTTAAGGTGGATGGAGTCCTATCTGAGAGGCAGGAAACAAGTAGTGGAAATTAATGGGACCATATCCTCCTCACTCCAACAGACGTGCGGGGTGCCGCAAGGAAGTATTTTAGGACCACTTTTATTTCTTTTATATGTCAATGACATGAAAACTGCATGTGATTGTAAACTGTTTTTATTTGCGGACGATGCTGCACTCATGGTCTCCCATCAGGACAAAAGAGAAGTAGAGAGGTCACTCAGTCTAGAGCTTGTCAAGATCAGTCATTGGCTGGTCGAAAACAGGTTATCCGTACACCTGGGTAAAACCCAAGCTATCCTTTTTGGCTCTGCCATACGACTTAAGAGGTCTCCTGGGTTCAAGGTAGTGGTAGGAGATATCGAGGTAACAGCAAAGGAGGAAGTCACATACTTAGGATGTATTTTGGACAACACCTTATCAGGGGTGAGCATGGCACAAAAGGTGGTCACAAAGATCAATCAGAGAATAAAATGTCTCGGTAGAGTGTCCACCTATATTAACAGGTCAGCAATGGAAGTCCTGGCAGGGGCACTGATCCAATGTCATTATGACTATGCATGCTCCTCCTGGTACACTGGCATCACAGTAGCACTGAAAGGTAGGCTACAGACAGCTCAGAACAAATTAGTTAGAATGATTTTAAAACTCCATCCCAGGACTCACCTTACACAGACACATTTTAACAGCCTCAAATGGCTCAGGGTTGAGGAGAGGGTCTCTCAAATAAAACTCAACATAACACATAGGATACTCGGGAATACTGTCCCTCAGTACCTCAGTGGATATTTTAACATGGTAAGGGATGTACACGGACACGCCACCAGGGGGAGCCCTACAGACGTCGTCCCAGTGAGATGCAATAGGAAAATAGGCCAAAACGCATTCCTATATTCAGCAGCAGTACAATGGAATAGCCTACCAATGGAGTTGAAGACCATAAGCCCCTACTCCACTTTTAAATTAGCTATAAAGAGGTGGATCATAAGTAGCAGAAGCTGGGAGTAGTGAACAAAGGGTTTTTAATGTGTTGTTCCTTTTTTATTCTTTTATTGTCTATAAAATGGAATATTATTGTATGTATTTTTTAGTTTTTATACCACACATCCTGACATACAGACACTACAAACACCCACGTCCACACACCAGTACATAAATCCACTGACACCAATGATGAAGGACCACAATGGAAACAAGCCAATGGCTTTATTGTGTTTTATGAAATCCTATTGGTAAATGGAGAAAATGTACCTGTTTCATATTGTGATCAAATGTATATGTGTGAATTTCCATTCTAAACCAATAAACTATTCAATCAAAAGCCACTAGACCGCTATTCTTCCACCGCTCAAACCGTCAGCATGCACATTTCGACCTCTCTGACCCGGCCCCTTTAGATGCCGTCATCTCCCCCAATCTATACATCACATACATTGAAAACCACCACCGATTTCTCTCACTACTAAGATCAAATTTCTTATTGAGGTCAATTCTACCCCTGGCATGTCTATGTCCACCATTTGGGAAGCTCTTAAAGCTTTTCTCAGAGGAGAAATTATCTTGATGCAATAAACTGCGCAACAGCAGGCGCTCTGAACTTTCAGACCAAATTCTTGGATCATACATATTCAGTCTCCCCGACACCATCACTCTATAATGAAAGAGTGACCTTACAGACAGAATTGAACCTCCTCTCAGTCATGCTGAGCAGCTTCTACTCAAATCACGCCAGTCTTTTTTTTTATTTGGTGACAAACCTAGTAAAGTGCTGGCATTTCAGCTAAGACACCTCACTGCTCAGAACTTGATCACGAAAATGTATTCTCCCACTGGAGAGACTTATACGGACCCATTGGAAATAAATAGTCAATTAAAAATATTTTATTCTTCCTTATATACCTCTGATTCCCCTAAAGACCCCTTCCTCATGAATAGCTTTTTTGAAGATTTGGATATACCAGTCATAGACCATGATTCTAATATGCTTTTAGAAGAGCCCATTAGTGCTGATGAAATTCAACAGGCAGAGTGATGCAGAGTGGCACAAGCCCAGGCCCAGATGGGTTCCCTGTGGAAGTCCACCCAGTTGTGTCCCATTATGGCCTTAATGTTTGAAGAATAATTTCAGTCCCACTCGCTTCCTTCGACTCTCTACCAAGCCTCAATATCCCTGCTCTTAAAAAAAGATAAGGATCCGAAAGACTATGGCTCATATCGGCCTATTTCCCTTCTTAATAACAAAGCAAAGATATTGGCAAAGGTACTCGCTCTGCGATTGGAATCTGTTACACCTGGTATTATCCATTCAGATCAGACTGGTTTTGTGAAAGATAGAATGGCTTTTTTCAACCTGCAGCACCTTATGAATATAATTTACTCCGAGTCTCCCGTTGCAGAGGTCCTTGTTGTGCTTGTCGCGGAGAAGGCCTTTGACCGGGTTGAATGGGACTACTTATTCTATACCTTGCAGAAATTCGGTTTTGCAGAGAAATTTGTGTCCTGGGTCAAACTTCTATAGTCCTCTCCAGTGGCATCAGTACAAACAAACGATGTGATTTCGGAATATTTTCCCCTACACCGTGGCACAAGACAGGGTTGTCCTCTCTCCTCTATTATTTGCGCTAGTGATCGCAAATTGTCTTTTCTACAGTCTACGTTACTTGTTTTCCCCGTCCATTTTCCTGCACCCGTCCCGGCTGTGTACAAACATTTAACTTCCTCACTTTTCTTCCCTCTGTGGACCTGCTGACTGCACTACCACCATTCTCATCATTGGATCTCAACTCGGATTACAAACCCCGCCACTGGATAAATAAACTCTCTGGATTTACACCTTTTTCCCTCGACTCAACATTACCTGTCCTCTGGTCCTGCGTTCCTGTCTCTGCTCCGGGCTCTGTTTGTTGTCGGCTGACCAGCTACCAGCCGCTGGCATTGCCTGCCTGGCCGTGCTGTGCTACTACCCCCTTCCCGTGCAGGTTCAAGTTTCAAGTTTCAAGTTTCTTTAATAGTTGTCATACAGAAGTACAGAATACTTTTATACAAAATGCTTCTTACTGTTACGCTCCAGAGACTGTGCTAGACAAGATAAGTATGAAATAAAATAAAGTAGCATGTAAAAAGAAGTAAAAATAGAGGTCCCAGTGTTCAGTATAGACATATGTACAATGTTCGATGCAGACTAGAAGTAACTGAGTTACCATACAATATACAATATACTATGCAATATACTAATATACAATACTATATAGTGCAAAGCAGAAATGGGATGAGGTACAATTTAGGTACAATTTACAGTAAGGTGTACGAGTTGTAGTGCAAATCCTTTACCAATAAATATAAAGTGTGTTTAGGTGATCTAAAGTGTAGCCTCCACTCTCTCCACCTGCCTCCTACTCACTGGTGACTTTAACATCCATGTTGACCAACCTAACTCAAACCTCACACCTGACTTCCTCTCCCTCCTTGACTGTTTTAGCCTCACCCAGCACATCAACTTCCCCACCCACAACAAAGGCCAAACACTCGACCTTGTCTGCTCTGCCTCCCTACCCATATCCAATCCTCACCCTATCCCATTCCCACTCTCCGACCACTACTGCATCCTCTTCTCGCCTCCCCCTCCCCCACCCCATCACTCCAAAAAACGCACCATCTCTTTCCGAAACATAAAATCCATCGACACTCTCACTCTGTCCCAGTCCATATCCTCTGCCTTTCCCCCTGACTCTGCCCCCTCTAACCCTGATGACTATGCTATCCTGCTCAACTCCACTCTCTCTGACTCCCTTGACTCACTGACACAGTTGTAAAAAAGGCGAAGCAGTGCCTCTACCACCTGAGACAGTTAAGGAAGTTCAGAGTATCGGGGAAGATACTCCAGTCCTTCTACTCCGGAGCTGTAGAGAGCATCTTGACTGGAAACATCACTGCCTGGTATAGAAACAGCACGGAACAGGACAAGAAGGCCCTACAGAGAGTGGTGCGCTCAGCCGAGCGTACCACGGGTATTGCACTACCTCCCCTGCAGGTTCTATACAACAAGAGGTGCAAATCCAGAGCCTGCAGAATAATGAAAGACCCCCACCACCCCAATAACAGCCTGTTCCAGCTGCTGAGGTCAGGCAGACGCCTGCGAACCTCAGCTACTAGGACAAAGAGGCTTAGGCTCAGCTTCTTCCCCCAGGCCATCAGAGCCTTGAACAATGAACACTGAGTGCCACAGAACACTGATCTATCCACACACAAGCACACATGAGCACACACACGACACGCACGCTGTGCACGCTCACACACCAGCAGCCACTTTAACACTTTAACATGAGCACACACACTCATGCCCAGGGACCGAAACTAGAGAGCGCCACCCGCCATTGGCGCTCAGTTTTTACGTTTGGCGCCTCCCACTGAGAGGTCTGACCGCCGTGTGGCGGGCAATCAAATAGTCATGTGAAAACCGAAAATCATGATCCAATTCTTTAGCGGAGTTCTCACTCGCTGTCTCAGCACAAGATACAAGATACAAGATACAAGCACTGCTGCTGCTGCTCCTACCCCTCCCCACCTGTTTCTGTATGCCTGCATGTAAACAGAGGCTATTGCCTCCAACAGTCTCCGTGACGTTAGTCTAGTCAGTGTGGGACCTTTGTGAGATAACGTTAGCTACCGTTACAAAATGACCCAGTCAACTATTCACTTAGTTTAATACATGAGGCATTGTGTAACGTTATCCAGCCGGCTAGCTACTGATAGCGCCCGACATCAACTATGCTCCAGCAATAGTACAGTGCATAATACCTCCGTTGGCTAGGTAGCTCACTAGTCACTATGAAATGTCGCAGTAAACTAAATAGTTCACTGAGGCGTTGTCCCAACGCCATCCAGCAGTAGCTACAGATAGCTCCTGACATCAATGTCCTACAACAACATGCGTATTCGAGTCCCTGGCTTACATCGCATGAATGAGGGCTGCTGAATAGGGTCCAGCTGTAGCTCAGAAGAATCCTTTTGCATGCTGAATGTAGCGTTTAGGGTCCAGCTGCAGAGCCGGAGAATCCTTGCTGGAGCTGGAGGCCACTCGAGTATACACACAGACAGTGGAGCTGTTTGCAGACAGCGAGGTGGCGATGTCTCGCAGATAACACTATCACAAGTATGATTATATAATATATATATTTTATTAAAAAAAAAGTTGGCAGGTAAGAAATATGCTTGGCGGGTAGATTCTTCCCATCTCCCCGCCACTGGCCGGTGAGTCAAAAAGTTAATTTCGCTCCCTGCTCATGCCGCACACGCCCACACTTATGGCCAAAAAGGAAAGGTCACTTTAATATTAGGATAACAACAGTAACAGTGTATTGCACTACCTAAGCTACCTAGCATGTCCTATATGCCCTGTAAATAACGATGTACAGATCAGCGTTTCCGTTAGCCGGTAATTACCGGTATTTGACCGGCAAAATCTGTTGAAGTCCGACATATTTAATCTCTCCGGTCTTAATGTCCGGTAAAAATAATTCCCTCTAAGCACAATTTGATTATTTGAATTGTATTAAATAATGACAACGACGTTGTCAGCGAGAGCTTAGTGCTGGGTTTGCGAATGCATGTGCAGCTGCAGAGCCGGAGCAGCACTCCACACAGCACTCCACACACACAGTGCAGTACTCCAATTCAGCCATTGGCAATTCAACTGTTGGGTGGGGGCGCTGCTGAGCGGTCCCCAGATAGAGCCAGAAAAGAGCCAGAAAACAGCTGAATCTGCTGCTCTGCATCGACATACTCTCGCAAATAAGTCATTGGGAGGTGGAGAGAGAGAGAGTCGTCACGCAAACCCACGATAATGTTGCCGTCTCTCTCTGCCAAATTTCTCAGTTCTTCGCTTGATATAATAAATACAAATGTCCAATATAACGGAATTCGTTAGCTCATAAAAATGTGATTATAACAGACTGCTGTTTATTAATGTCGGGCGACTGCCCACAGACACCTATTTGATTTAAAGTCGGCAGCAGCACGTGCGTGTCGTGTGACAGCAGCACAGCGTGCGTGTCGTGTGTGTGCTCATGTGTGCTTGTGTGTGGATAGATCAGTGTTCTGTGGCACTCAGTGTTCATTGTTCAAGGCTCTGATGGCCTGGGGGAAGAAGCTGAGCCTAAGCCTCTCTGTCCTAGTAGCTGGGGTTCGCAGGCGTCTGCCTGACCTCAGCAGCTGGAACACGCTGTTATTGGGGTGGTGGGGGTCTTTCATTATTCTGCAGGCTCTGGATTTGCACCAACTCCTTCACCATCTTCAGAGCGGACCGTACAGAAGCCTCCGGGAAGAGCATCGGCGGGGGGCTATGCCTTATGACCAACAACGGCTGGACTAGCCCCGGGGAGGTGAAGATACTCTCCCGTTCATGCTCTCCCGACATGGAACACCTCACGATCCAATGTCGCCCGTTCCATCTTCCGCGCGAATTCACTGCAGTGATCATGACTGCAGTGTACATCCACCCCCAGGCGAACGTCGGCAGGGCGCTAGGGGAACTACACGAACATCTGAACACACACCAGATCAAGCATCCGGACGCAGCCATGATCGTAGCCAGGGACTTCAATCAGGCGAATCTGAAGAAAGTCATGCCGTCTTTCTTCCAGCACATCGTCTGCTCCACAAGGGGAGGAAATACACTCGACCACTGTTACACCCCGTTCAGAGCCGGATACAAGGCTGTACCGGCTCCATCATTAGCGGGAGCAACAAACACGTCGGATCATGCCGCCATCTTGCTGGTCCCAGCATATAAACAGAGATCAGGTGACGCCGTCGTGTCACGTGAGGTAAAAAAATGGGACGACCAATCAGAGGCCACGCTTCAGGACGCACTAGACATCGCCGACTGGCGAATGTTCAGGAGGAGTAACAGTGACGTCAGCGATTACACAGACGCTGTGGTGTCATTCATAACAACACTGGCTGATAGTATCGTCCCCACAAAGAAGGCGAGGGTGTTCCCAAACCAGAAACCATGGGTGGACAGTACCATCAGAGCAGCCCTGAACTCTCGCACCACTGCTTATAACCGGGGCAGAGAGTCAGGAAACATGGAAGAGTACAAGACAACAGTCTACACTCTGCGCAAGGCTGTCAAACTTGCTAAGAGGACGTATGCCGACAAGATGGAGGCACAAATGGCACAGAATGACACAAGAGGCTTATGGCAGGGACTGAGGGCTATAACTGACTACAAAGTCAGCGCCCCCTCAATGGGGAGCGACGACGCCTCCCTTGCGGACCAGCTCAACACCTTTTACGCGCGGTTTGGTGCAAACAGTGGCACTGCTAGCCCAACGGCTAGTGACGTCACTGGTGCGCCGGCTGTTGTGGAGGGGGGGGGCATCCGCGGGGGGGCTGGGGACGCTCTCTCATTGACGGTACACAGTGTGAGAAGAGCATTTATGCAGTTGAACACCAGGAAGGCTGCTGGCCCAGATGGTATAACAGGATGCATACTTAAGTCCTGTGCCAACCAGCTTGCCCCGGTGTTCACCGCCATATTTAATCAATCCCTGGCGGAGTCAGTGGTCCCTGCCTGCTTCAAGATGTCTACCATCATCTTCAACCTGGCCTTCAACCCCTAACTTTCTCACTTTATATGTTTATATGTATGTGTTGTGTCTGTCCACTATGTTTGTTGACTTGTTATCTCCCCCCCCCCCCCCCCCTTATGTAAAGCGACCTTGGGTCCTTTGAAAGGCGCTATATAAAACGAAGTATTATTATTATTATTATTATTATCATCCCTGTACCGAAGAAACCCTCCCCAACATGTCCAAATGACTACAGACCGGTGGCACTCACCTCTGTGGTCATGAAATGTTTTGAGAGGCTGGTCAAGGACCACATTTGTGCCTCCCTCCCCAGTGATATGGACCCTATGCAATTTGCATACAGGACAAACAGGTCCACTGACAACGCGGTCTCCCAGGTACTGCACAGCACCCTCTCCCACCTTGACCGTCAGAAGGGGGGCTATGTGAGACTGTTGTTCATTGACTACAGCTCAGCGTTCAACACCATAGTCCCCACCAGACTGGTGGACAAGCTGATCGAGCTGGGTCTGAGCTCCGCCCTGAGCGCCTGTGTACTGGACTTTCTGAGTGAAAGACCCCAGGCGGTCAGGGTGGGGGGTCAGACCTCCAACACCATCACCCTGAGCATCGGGTCCCCCCAGGGCTGTGTTCTAAGCCCCCTGCTGTACTCACTCTACACACACGACTGTGTGGCCAAGTTCAGCTCCAACTCCATAGTGAAGTTCGCAGACGACACGGTGGTGGTGGGGCTGATCTCGGACAACGACGAGAAGGCCTACCGGGAGGAGGTTGAGGTACTGGAACGCTGGTGCCAGGACAACAGCCTGCTCCTGAACATTGGTAAAACCAAGGAGCTGATCGTGGATTATAGGAGAGGACAGCAGGAGACACACACACCACTGATGATTAACGGGGCTACCGTGGACAGGGTGAGCAGCTTTAAGTACCTGGGGGTCCACATATCAGAGGATCTGGCATGGTCAACACACATAGACACAGTTGTAAAGATGGCGAAACAGCGCATCTACCACCTGAGACAGTTAAGGAAGTTCAGAGTATCGGGGAAGATACTCCAGTCCTTCTACTCAGGAGCTGTAGAGAGCATCTTGACCGGAAACATCACTGCCTAGTATGGAAACAGCACGGCACAAGACAAGAAGGCCCTACAGAGAGTGGTGCGCTCAGCCGAGCGTACCACGGGTATTGCACTACCTCCCCTGCAGGTTCTATACAACAAGAGGTGCAAATCCAGAGCCTGCAGGATAATGAAAGACCCTCACCACCCCAATAACAGCCTGTTCCAGCTGCTGAGGTCAGGCAGACGCCTGCGAACCCCAGCTACTAGGACAGAGCGGCTTAGGCTCAGCTTCTTCCCCCAGGCCATCAGAGCCCTGAACAATGAACATTGAGTGCCACAGAACACTGAACTATCCACACACAAGCACACATGAACACACACACGACACGCACGCTGTGCACGCTCACACACTAGCAGCCACTTCCCAGATAGCAAAAGGTGTTAATTCAATGTTGATTTATGGTCACAATGCTTGATTTTTGGTTAAGGTCGACGATTGATGTTGAATCACCCATTAACCGCTAAAGCAATTGATTAATGTTGAAAACATATCATTGAATCAATATTGTTTTGTGGTTGCATTTTAATGATTGAAATGCCAATATCTAATAAATGTTGAATCAACGTATGGCTGCTGCTCAACGTATGCTGTCGTCATTGTCTCATCACCCAGACTGCACTGCACTTGTGCCCCGCCTCCCAGAATGCACCTGTGCGGCAGCTTCCTGGCAGCTAGCTACCTCATGTCTCCATTGTCTCTCTGCATGGTGAGTACTGCATGGCAATAATGTCGATTATGTTGTATGTTGTATGTTGTATGTATGCTTTCGATTGCAAACGCCAGTAGAGTAGTGCCGTGTTCGTTTTTACATGGTAGAGAATATTATATTAACCGTTATGCATGCCTGCTAGCTGAAGCTAATTTAGCTAGTAGCGTTAGCAGTTAGCTATAATGTTTCTTGATTTTGGTGTTTAGTGATATCCATCTGTTGCATATAAGAATATAAGAGGCCAGGTATCAACGTTAGCTCCCGGAACAATAGCCAGTTAGTTAGCACCAGCCAGGTATCAACGTTAGCTCCCGGAATGATAGCCAGTCAGCCAGCACCAGCCAGGTATCAACGTTAGCTCCCGGCTAACTGGCTATCGTTCTGGGAGCTAACGTTGATACCTGGCTGGTGCTAACTAACTGGCTATCGTTCCGGGAGCTAACGTTGATACCTGGCAACATTGAATTAACGTTTTTAAAATCAAACGTTTTCAAGTATTATTATCACTACTATGTCACAAATACATGTAGAATGTAAAACGTTAGGTTGGCAATAGTTTAGCAATAGGTTAAAAGTGAGTTTATATCATTTTAAGTTTTTTTTTCAACTCGCGTTTTTGACCCGGAAGCGGAAATGAAAATGTTGAACAATCAGAATTGGAATCTTTTTGCGGCCATTTTCAAGAGGACCTCGCTAGCTATCTGCCAGTGTTGAAATTTCACCAAACTACACTTCCTGTGGTCCGCTATGGTCGTTCAAAGTTCGGCGTTCTGAATGAAACATATCAATAATTGTTATGATTCGCGATAATAAGCTACAAAAGGTAACGTTTTTGACAAATATTGAAACGCAGTCAGTTTCTCCACACTATTGTAATCATGTAGGAATAATTAGATCTGAAATTAGTTACAAAATGATTACACTGTGGGAGAAATAAAAAAGTACAGTCGATTACATTAAATATCAGTATATGTTATTATGCACGCTTGGTGATACTATATCCAAATTGAACTCGGCCATTTGAAAGATACTATATGTATATATATATAAATGTGCGAATTGGCTATAATAAGGTAATGTATAAGCATATATTCTATATTCTATAATAATATTTCAAATTGCATTGGTCCGGATGGGAGAATTCAGTACTGTATATACAAAACCTTCAATTTGATCATATTCCCTTTATTAATGTCCTTAGATCTTTTGTACACATGATCTCAATAGCATATATTCTATATTCTATAATAATATTTCAAATTGCATTGGTCCGGATGGGAGAATTCAGTACTGTATATACAAAACCTTCAATTTGATCATATTCCCTTTATTAATGTCCTTAGATCTTTTGTACACATGATCTCAAGAGGGTACTGAATGAGCTCAGTGGCAGTTTTTTAAGTTTGGTCATTATTATCATGGTTTTATTCACTGTCAAAGATGAAAAGAAAAATCATAATTCATATTTTCCTTTGTTTCATCAGAATTTAAGCAAGCCTAGTAATAGACACAATATTTCTGACACTGAGAATACATTCATTGAGGTCCATAGATGTTCCTAGATACCAAGAATATGCAAATAGCCCTTGTAGAAGTGGAGCAATATTCCATTTACCTAGGTATACATTTTTACTGATTTTCACCTGGGGTGGAACAGGTTAAACTGTTAAATGGTCATTTTAAAACTAATATAAGAAATTAATGTATAGTGGTATATTTATGATGGGAAAGCATATTTGCAACAACTTTTAACATTTATACAGGTAGGTTATTGATAACTAATTCTGTTATGAGTGTCATATTACAGTGACATTCATACAGTATCCTTTGATTTCACATAATTTAATTATTATTTCACAATAAAATGCTGTAATCAAAATCCTCTGTAATATCACATCAGATTTTGTAATCTCACAATAACATAGCAATATTTCACATTTAATTATTATTTCACAATAATAGTAATCAAAATCGAAAGACCATTTGCATATTATTGGTATCTAGGGACATCTATGGACCTCAGGGAATGTATTCACATTGTCAGAAATATTGTGTCTATTGCTTATTTTTATAACGTGATTTTTTTCTGTGGCTTATCTAAATACTAATTTGATGCTATGACTATGTTTATATCGCTATATGCTTCATCTCCCCTTTAAAGGGGAACTCCACTTTTTTTTGGAAATTAGCTTATTTAACATCTTCCCTGGAGTTAGACAAGAAGATGCATACCTTTTTTGTCTCTGTGCGTGCATTTTAGCTTTGGGAATAGACGCTCCGTTAGCATAGCTTAGCTTCATCACTGGAAGTGAGGCAGGACAGTAGCCTTACAGTGCCTTACAGTGTATTGCAAGGTCTGACATTGACCAAACTTGATATGCATGACCTTGGTGGGCTCTAGGTCAACTCCTGAAAAGGGGGTCAATGTCAGACTTTGCAATCAAAAGTTAGGGGGCTAATAACCCTTGCCATAATTTCAGTGCGCCCCCTAACTTTTGATTGCAAGGTCTTGACCCCCTTTTCAGGAGTTGACCTAGAGCCCACCAAGGTCATGCATATCAAGTTTGGTCAATGTCAGACCTTGCAATACACTGTAAGGCACTGTAAGGCTACTGTCCTGCCTCACTTCCAGTGATGAAGCTAAGCTATGCTAACGGAGCGTCTATTCCCAAAGCTAAAATGCACGCACAGAGACAAAAAAGGTATGCATCTTCTTGTCTAACTCCAGGGAAGATGTTAAATAAGCTAATTTCCAAAAAAAGTGGAGTTCCCCTTTAAGCTTAGGCACTCTTTCGAAGTTGGTTAAGGTTAGAGTTTGTCTTAGAGCATGGCGATAGAACGCCAGGTAGTTTGCAGGCTGTTTGGCGTGCCACTGGTCCTGCTAATGTTGAATGAATGAATGAAAACTTTATTTAACAGATTGCAGAAGGGGTACAATACAGTATGGCTCAATACACACAATTGTTAAGGGGATGCAGACCAGAGAAAGACGTTTTTGTCTCGTTTACATCAGGGTCCCCCATTTTCAATTCATAGTGACATTTATGACATACACATGATGTCCCCTTTTTTCTTTCTTTTTCCAGAATCACGTACCAGTTTCAAGAAGCCGCACGTTGCAGCAATTGAAGCAAAGACCTGTTCTAGCCAAGTAAATACCACAATTTATGTACCATTACATTGACTATATAGTTAGAAGTTTGGTTATATGCATGGTATTTTCTAATGAACAATATAACAATAATATAATAATGGACTCTCTTGATATTGATCAAAATGTAGAATTATGCAAGTGTTTCACCCTGCACATTGCAATGCAGCACATTAATCAGGACCCTCCCCCCTTTTTTCTTTCTTTTTCCAGAATCACGTACCAGTTTCAAGAAGCCGCGCGTTGCAGCAATTGAAGCAAAGACCTGTTCTAGCCAAGTAAATAGCACAATTTATGTACCATTACATTGACTATATAGTTAGACGTTTGGTTATATGCATGGTATTTTCTAATGAACAATATAACAATAATATAATAATGGACTCTCTTGATATTGATCAAAATGTAGAATTATGCAAGTGTTTCACCCTGCACATTGCAATGCAGCACATTAATCAGGACCCTCCCCCCTTTTTTCTTTCTTTTTCCAGAATCACGTACCAGTTTCAAGAAGCCGCACGTTGCAGCAATTGAAGCAAAGACCTGTTCTAGCCAAGTAAATACCACAATTTATGTACCATTACATTGACTACAGCACCTCATCACTATGTCATCTTATTCTCGGGCTAAAAGACGTAGAGTCAACAAATTACTGAGAGAGACAGAGCAGGCTATCCTCACTGATTATAAGTTAATTGTTGCTGCTAATTCAAGGACAAACCATCACTCTTTAGAGAACTACAACACCCCATCTGGTGTTTCACAGCGTAGACAGATGGCCGGCGATGACGGGCAGCTTATGAAAGGCAAGTCTATTGGACATGGTGTAATTCCTCGTGTGATTTGCTGCTTATTTTTATTTCTCACTTAATGATTTTAACTCTTCTTCTGAAGACCTTACCATCCAGAAGAATAATTCAATGCTGGCTGAATTACTTGTCGTGGTGAAGGATCTATCGAGAGATGTGCAGTTCATCAAGACCGAGTTGGCTGAGGGCAACATATCTGGTGGGGACACGGGGTGGCCACCACAACCACTATGCTCCCCTTCCAGCTGCCAATCGCCAGTGAACAAGACTTCAATGAGGCAGAATCATTACTGATGGAGCAATCAGTCCGTCAAAAGATGGTAATTTATTGAACTGCATTCATTTATCAAATGTAGATCGTTTCAGTGTGGTCTTGTTCAGGGGAAAAATGTGTTTAGCACTTTCTAGTTCAAAACGTGTTAGAGCTTGTATATCTGCTATTTATGAAACGTTTTGAAATTGTTCAAATATACCGTTTACATATGGACAGGAGGGTTAATGTGGTTAAACCTAATGACTGGCATGGGCTGGAATATCAGTGCATGCATAAAGTGTGTGTATAAACAAGTTGGTTGCTCTGTGTTCATAAAATAAACGTTATGCTGTTTCTAACGCAGGGCCTTCATTTTCTTCTCTCTGATTTAGATTTCTCGCCTGGCTTTGGTAGGAGGCACCAATTCAGAGAACCTGATCAGACTGATGTTGAAAACTGCTATGACCAACGCCCTGGCCAGTGGGTTCAACTGGGCTGGAAAGAAAGACAAGCGTTGTTCAGAAAGCAAGAAGCCATTCAAGCACACCACACTACAAGCCTGCATGTTTGGTGAGCTTCCTCCCCTGCAAACTACTTCATAGGTTAAGTTTAGGTAGTGAGGTGGTGATGCTGGTGATGCTGGTGATTCAGAATATAATTATGCTGTTGCAAAAACTTAAAAAAAAAGTGTTATGTTGGAATAAAGTGATGAAAGTGCAACCTATAAGAAATGGACAACGTAATTGAGCTTTAGAGGTGCATGGATACACATTGTATTGCCTAGATGGTGTCAGGCTAGGCGATTGCTTAATTCTCTTTCCTGTCCAGTCTAACTGGATGCTGACTGTAGCTTGTTACTGTAGACCTACAGAGTGAGTAATTGAGTGATTAAAAAAAATCGCACTCGTGTGAAGTGAGGGCCGGGTGCTCTTATCATCGTACATCATCTCACCCACCTCTCTTCCTCCCTTTTTTATTTTTGTGTCTATCAGCTGCTGCTCGACAGTTTGACCCCAAGCTGACCGACCAGGACTACAGCGAAACTGTCAAGAAGTGGCTTCGTTATGCGCCAGACCGGGAGGGAGGCATCTCAAGGAACCGAAGTGACCCAAACTTAAGTCAAGCGAACCAGAGTCAAACTTAGGGTACCCCAGCACAGCACAGCACACACACACTGTTTCCCTGGTTCATACAGTACAAGGAATTACCCTGGCATCTACTTGAATGACTTATGCTGCTTCAGCCTGTTCTTGGAACCGAAGTGACCCAAACTTAATTGTCAAGCGAACCAGAGTCAAACTTAGGGTACCCCAGCACAGCACAGCTACCCCAGCACAGCACAGCACACACTGTTTCCCTGGTTCATACAGTACAAGGAATTACCCTGATGGACACTGTTCTTCCATGGACGGCATCTACTTGAATATGCTGCTTCAGCCTGTTCTTGGAACCGAAGTGACCCAAACTTAATTGTCAAGCGAACCAGAGTCAAACTTGGGGTACCCCAGCACACTGTTTCCCTGGTTCATACAGTACAAGGAATTACCCTGGACACTGTTCTTCCATGGACGGCATCTACTTGAATGACTTATGCTTCAGCCTGTTCTTGCAGTGTTTATTTTTTTTATTTTTTATTTTAACCTTTATTTACCCAGGGTAGGTTCGCTGAGCACAGATGCTCTTTTTCAGCTACGCCCTGCTTCACATTCACAGAGTTCCATTCACACCTGGGAGCTGCCCAGGCCTAACAAAATTAATAGTTGGTTTCAGGTTGCCGACCGACCCTGCCGATTTAGGTGCGACCCAATATATTTTATGAGTTTTTAGAAAAAATTATAAAAAAAAAAAAAAAAATTAATAAAGTTTCATAGAAATCTTAGTCAAACATTTAGTATTATGGATATTAAACATGCTGGCAGAGTACATGCATCCATGTTGTTTGTTGAACATTTTAATTAAATAAAGAAATTCCCTATCCATAGTCGCCGTGGGAAAGAATAAAATAAAAAAATAAAATAAAATAAATTCCCTACCTACCCATGGCCAAACTGACAACCAACCTGAAACCAACTATTAATTTTGTTAGGCCCCAGTACAACCACAGTCTGACACTGTTGGCCACTGAGCAACTCCACTGGAGCAGTTGGGGGTTTAGTGCCTTGCTCAAGGGCACTTCAGCGGTTGGTGTTAAGGGTATGGGAGAGAGTTATATGGGAGAGAGTTATAGAAACATTAGGGGTGTAACGGTACACAAAATCCGCGGTTCGGTACGTACCTCAGTTTTGAAGACACGGTTCGGTATTATTTTCGGTACAGTGGGGGGGGGGGGGGGGGGATCCAAAAAAAATTGCTTTTCATTTATCTATTTATTTAACTGTATTAAACAATATAAAACGAATTGGCCATAATTGACTGAGCAAACTAATGCTTACTGCTGTAACCTACTAATAACACTTAAGTAAATCTGAAGATTATTATATAGCAGATGCCTTGGAGGATAAGTCGTGGACAACTGTAGATCATCTAAGCTCCACTGTTGTTACGATTAGTCCTACGCTTCTTTGGCATGATGGACCCAGATGACAGAGTGGAGATTGATGAGACCGGAGACAGAATGTGACGATGAACAGTTTACTTAAAGACAAGGTACATACACGACTAACACACAGGTAACATTTAACAATGATCGCGCCCAGCAGGGCAGGACAGACAGGACTATATACACCGACTAATTGACAAGACACAGAGGGTAATTTACAATTAAGACACAGGTGTGGTAGACAGAAACAATAGAACACAGAGTACACTGGAAAACAATAACAAATAACCAACCAGACTAAACATAATTACAAACCACAGACAGGGGAACACAAGACTAACAAAGTGGAGACAATAGACAATAAACACAACAAACACAACTGACAATAAATAACAATAAGTTGGTGTGTGAGCTGATGCCAGATTGGCATCAGCCCACCGGGTGGCAATGTTGATCGAGTGTTATTGTTAATGGGAGGTACTTGTGAATATGACTGTCTGGGTCCTGGTCCCACAGGACCAGGACCGGAGGAAGTGTTACAGTACCCCGCCCTCGAAGGTCGACTCCCAGGCGACCCAACAGGCCCCCCGGGAACGGGGAGGGTGGGGGGGACGGAAGCCGCATCGGCGAAAAGAGGAGGGGGGAGGATGGGGGTTCGAGGGACGGGGCCTGCGGGAACAGGAACGGGGGGAGGGGGCTGACGAGGAGGGCTGGAGCAGGGAAGGATGGGGGGAAGAGACGACGGCTCCGGAGCGCGACCTGGGGCTGGGGTCTCCACGGTGGCGAGACCCCCCGCCGAACCCCGAACCGGAGGCTCCCTGGCGACAGGACGCGGTGCAGGACCCCCAACCGGGGTCCCTCCGGCAGCGGAATCCGACGTCATCCTCCAGGTCTGCCATGGTGGTGGCTCGTCTTCTGGAACCTCCCAGGGCGGAGGAGACCTCGACCAGGCCGGCGAGGAAGACCTGCGGTCCTGGAAACCCCTTCCCCTGGGGCTGTGGCGTCGGGATCCGCGCCCCGTCCCCAACGCTCCCCTGCGGACCAGGCGACTTCCCACCCAGGAATCCAGCACCGGGGTGGCCGCGGCGCAAGCACCCGATATCATCGGTGCCGCTGGCCCAGCCACTGCGTCCCATGGTGCCAGACCCAGAGCGGTCGCCTGGTCGGCACGCAGGACGGAAGCGCCCAGGATCCCGAGCGCGAAGCTGGCTCCGTCTCTCCTCTCTGCCGGGTCCAAGTTCGGCGCGATCATTCTGTTACGATTAGTCCTACGCTTCTTTGGCATGATGGACCCAGATGACAGAGTGGAGATTGATGAGACCGGAGACAGAATGTGACGATGAACAGTTTACTTAAAGACAAGGTACATACACGACTAACACACAGGTAACATTTAACAATGATCGCGCCCAGCAGGGCAGGACAGACAGGACTATATACACCGACTAATTGACAAGACACAGAGGGTAATTTACAAACAAGACACAGGTGTGGTAGACAGAAACAATAGAACACAGAGTACACTGGAAAACAATAACAAATAACCAACCAGACTAAACATAATTACAAACCACAGACAGGGGAACACAAGACTAACAAAGTGGAGACAATAGACAATAAACACAACAAACACAACTGACAATAAATAACAATAAGTTGGTGTGTGAGCTGATGCCAGATTGGCATCAGCCCACCGGGTGGCAATGTTGATCGAGTGTTATTGTTAATGGGAGGTACTTGTGAATATGACTGTCTGGGTCCTGGTCCCACAGGACCAGGGCCCTGTTTCTTGTACGTGGTTCAACTAAGTCGATCAAGATGTCATTATCCAGCTTCAGTTAACCCGATGTTTGAAGCCGGGATTTTCCTGTTCCACGAAGGTGGATTCAGTCTCGTTAACTCAAGCCAGACTTGCGACTCAGGCTAAATGCGCGCGGCCGCTTTAGGTGAAAAGCCAGCACGTATCGATGGCAGAGATCCTGATTCTCTAACGGCATTGATTGATTAATTGATTTAAGACTTTATTGACAGATTGCAATACGGCTCAATCGCCTCGCCGACAAGTTAAATGCGTTATCTATAGGCTAATTTTAAGTCCCTCATTACCTCAATCAGACGACCGGGGTTCGAGACCCTAGTCGTCTCCTTCTTTTTGCAATATAGGAATAATTCAATTTGGTGCACGTTGAGAGCTATATAAAGAATGACATCCTCAATGCATGTAGATTTATAATATTTTAACTTAAAACCAGGCTACTTTGGCGTATAATCATTAATATTATATTCAAAAAAATCATATTGGAAACACCGGGTTTTGAACCCCGGTCGCTGGGTTGGCAGGCTTGAGCACTACCGCTGCACCACTGTGCCAGATGGGATAAATACATTGTTTATACATTAATGAACGAGAGACCCGTGTTTAGAATATCCTTTGTTTTGAATGAAGTTTATCTCTTTATCCTCATTCATTAATGTGACGTCAACGGCTCATTCAATTTCTCAAATCCGTCAAACAGCGCATCTCATCAGACATCTTAATCCCAGTTACAATTAAAATAACCACATAATGTGTACATCGCACGAGCGAGCGCCACCGTCGCCACGGTATATATAACGTGCATTATTTAGGACAAAGTGAATTTAGTATCAGCATTTTGGGTCTATTTTACATTTCAAAAGCCCCCTCTGGAAGAATGGAGCACAAAAACGTAATTCAGAATGGTATAATGCAGATCGTAGACTGTGGGAATAGTTTCAGGAAACGGGCTGTCACTTCTTTGCGGGGGCGTGGCGATGGGTCAGGCTAACTTGAACTTAAACTCTGCTTTCGACCAGGCTCAAACTTTTGGATCTGTTGTCATGGTGATTTGGAAAATCCACGTACAGGGAACCGGAAAGTCCGGCTAACTCAGTTATCCAGTTAAAGTTATCCGGCTAACTCAGTTATCCAGGTACAAGAAACAGGGCCCAGGACCGGAGGAAGTGTTACACACTGTGTTTAAATTCAAATCCTATGCCATTGTTTATATTTAACCCTTGTGTCTGAAAACTAAAGTATTATACTCTTATTAGGGGACTAAATTGAAAAACTCCATAAAAAGATTATGTTGAAATAATTTCCCACTTTCTTTTCCATAAATATTTTATTCAACTTCAGCCCTGATCATAACCATTTTTTATATTATTTTTGTAATGAAATACTCCCACTTTTCTGAAAAGAGTTGTTAAATATGACAAAAAAAAGAATATGTGGTGGTTATGATCGGGCTGAAGTGGAATAAACAATTTATGAAGAGTAAAAAAAAAAAAATACAAGATAATTAAAAGATTATGCCACATATTATGTTGGCTCATCACTGCAAAGTTATCAAACAAATACGAATCTGATCAGACACAAGGGTTAAGTTGTTGTTCCCTTTCTAATTTCCTCAAACATCTAGTCTAGTTAATGTGATCAATATTATTTGACAATTGATGCTTTTTGTTGGACATTTCAGTCAGTAGTGAGCTCATACTTTGAGCTCATAAATTTATAGTTAAAATGATTGCAATCTTGTCTTCGTTGTGCATGAATGCGTGTGCTCACCACACACAATATGTGTGTCACTATTCTGGCAGTGGCTATATTGTTAATGAAAGCCTGTTATAAGGTCTGTTATTTGTTTTTTGTAAAAAGTTTTAGTCACTGGAAGTTCTGATACCCTAGAAAAAAATTTATTTTCATTTTAAAAGCCATGTTGTCATTTTTGTTCACACATTTTTGGAAATATGGTCATATAAGAATTTTATTATTATTTATTTAACAATAGTGTGTTTAACAGCAGGAAAAAAACATGTAATGTTATGATGTATACATATCAGCAGCAATATTTTAATGTAAAATGTACATTAATCAGTATTGATTCCTTAACTTTACAAGTTACAAGTAGATGTACAAGTTACAAATGTACAAGTAGAGTACCATTTAGATTATGGTTGAATAAACATTGATGTCTAACATTGATTCAATATAAAATCAACTAAAATGTGCATGTAGATTACCATTTAGATTATGGTTGAATAAACATTGATGTCTAACATTGATTCAATATAAAATCAACTAAAATGTGCATGTATATTACCATTTAGATGATGGTTGAATCAACATTGATATAGTATCAGCTATGGTTGACACCTAACGTTGATTCAACGTTAGGGTCATAGACAACGATCTATATAATTTAGATGTCAGGCTTCAACATAGATTCAATATTTCTGCTGAACCCTATTTCAACGTTGATTCACAAATTTTTTGCTATCTGGGTTAACACTTTAACATGAGCGGGCACACACTCATGCCGCACACTTATGGCCAAAAGGAAAGGCCACTTTAAATTAGAATAACAGGAACAGTGTATTGCACTACCAAAACTACCTAGCATGTCCTATATGCTCTGTAAATAACTATGTACAGATACCGAGATGTCACACCATGTTACCTGTTACCTATTTATTGCACAATGTTTTTTTTTTATTGGATTCTATTATATGTTGTACCACTGTATTGCACATCGTTGCGGGCAAGACCACCCGCATTTCATTGTATACTTGTATGCCGTGACAATTAAAACTCTTGACTTGACTTGAGTCTCGGGACTTATTTTATTTGGAATATAATGACTGGGTCAATGACGTGACGCCTATTTTTTCTGTCCCACTGAATTTCTTACCTTAAAAAAAACATAAAAATTCATAAAAAGATTACATGTATCTCTAATACCTTCTCCATATACAGACCCACTCTAACTTCTCCAAACATTTGAGTTATTGGTCATTTTTCTGCTATCTGAAGTGTCAAATGTCCATGTGGGGCGACCGTCCAGCATTGACTTCTATTTGGACAACCGGCTTAAAATCACTTTAAATCTATTTAAATATTTCCCTTGCCCTATTTGGCATAATTTCAAACATGTTTTGCATTCATTGACAAAATTATGAAGCATTTGCACATATACTTCCATCATAATATACAAACGAATGTTGTCCGCATATGTTAATTTTATGAAATATCATCTGGGGCGACCATCAAGAAAACACAATTGTGGGACTTTTATTTTGAAACCACCTCAAGGACAGGATGTTGCATCAGCCAGTCACATGTGAGGGACCCAGAGAAACAACTAGCAGGTTAGTAAGTCTCTTTCATATTGGCAAATAAATCTCTTTTTTTAACTGCTGTAATGTAGTTGCCACTTTTGGATGTCTTGTGGGACGACCGCCCCAAAACTGTGAATAATACGTTTGATCTGAAAATCTATATTTTGATGATGAATTTGATAGTGACATGTGGTAAGAGCTAGCTAGTTTGGTTTCTGTAGCTAATGGTTAGCCTGTAATATTTGACTGACCTTAAAAACATCATCTGGGCGACCGAGTATCATGTGGGGCGACCACTGCTGAGTGTTTTAGATGATAGATATATGTCCTGTATTTGTAGTTTCTGTATATTTATATTTTATTCATGATTTATATACATAAAGTTCTTTGTTTTAGCATAACTCTTTGTATACTTTAACATATATTTTTCAACATTTCTATAATTTTTCATTCCTATTTAGGAATTAATGTTTATTTTTTAGTATTGTACAATCTTACGAGATTTTTTTTAAACTGTATAGCATGACATTCCATTTAGGTAATTGTACATGTATTAGTCACGTTTAACTAGTTTAACCTATTTTCTAGATGGCACAAACAAGCAAACAGAAGACTGCTCACTACAGACAGCGGGTCAATGCAGACCCTACAGCAAGAGCAGACTATCTTGCCAGGAAAAGAGAAGGTAAAAAAAACTATAGGTAGGTAACATGCAGTATATTTTTCATGTTAGTAGGATTAAGAATGACCTTTTCTGTAATATCTTGAACTTAAGTTTGTATGTAATTTAGCCCACCATTATACACCACAGTATACACCATTGTTTCAGCTACCAGAGAAGAAAACAACAGGGCAAGATTCCATATGTGAAGTCAGATGAGCTATCGGAGAGGGAGAAGGCTGCATCCAAAGGTTACAGGGAGAAGGAAAAAGATGGAAAAGGCGATGCTGGACCTGACACCACCATCCATGGAGAACACTCCACCAGTTCTGGCTGGTGTCGAAGTAGAGAAGAGCAGCAGGGCAAGCTGTGGTGGATCCCCTACCTCTAAATGAGGATTTGAATCGCTAACATTTACTTTGATTCTACAGTAGGTTTAACATCCCTTGAAACCATAGGTTATATATCCAGCTCATGATCAACAGTGACATATTTCAACAATAAATGTTCAGTGGATTGCACTGTGCAACATCTCCATTATAATCTGATCAAAGTTTGTTTCGTGTTTGATATATCTTTGGGGAATGTTGACTGTAGGAGCCAAAGCTATATTGTATTGTATGAATGTTTATGTTTATTTTTATAACCTTACATTGACACGGCATTAGGAATATTGATTGGATTTAGATAAAGTCATTGAACCGTCTTATTTTGTCATAATAGAACATTCTAGAACATTTGTGATGTCACAGTATGATGTCATGACTGAACGTTCTAGAACATTTGTGATGTCACAGTATGATGTCATGATCAAACGTTCTGGAACATTTGTGATGTCACAGTATGATGTCATGACCGCACGTTCTAGAACATTTCTGATGTCACAGTATGATGTCATGATCGAACGTTCTGGAACATTCGTGATGTCACCGTATGATGTCATAACCGAACATTAATAATTTAACTAAATGTAAAAAATATCAGTGTTTTGTTTTTTGGTGTGCTTCTTATTCTAGGTGTTCAGGTTGCCTGATTTGTTAAAACATGCACATGTACCTCAATTTGAAATGCCTGCAGTTTACCATGAGATAATATAAAAGGAACTAGGGATGGCACCAATCCGATACTCAGTATCGGTATTGGTCCGATACTGGCCAAATTCACAGGATTGGATATTGGAAAAAGTATTTTCCGATCCGATACAGGCCGTAAAGCATGCCATCACGTGAACAGTAGTAGTGTGACAACAACGTTAGCATTAGCTAAACGTAAGTCAACTTGTTAGCAGCGCGCCGCGATCATGTCAGCTGTGTGGAGTTATTTTAAGCTCAAAGAAGAGAAAGGCAAAACAGCCTGTGGTGTTATGCTAATGTGTGTGCATTAATACGACAGAGTACAGGCCACCGTACTGGGGTCACAGACAGGTACACAGGGCAGAGTAGACTTAAGAGCGGATAATAACGGACCTGTGTGGTGGAGCTAACAGAATGAAGACACGCACAAACAAATACAGAGGACTCGTGGAATAACACGACACAGCCAAGTGTAATATCTGCGACGCAAGTATTTCTAGGGGTGGCAGAAACACTGGAAACTTCAACACCACACAACACTTGCAGATTAATCATGGAAAGGGAGTATGCCGAGTTCATATGTGCAACGAATGCCAAGAGGAAAAGTTTTGTCGCAGCAGCTAACATAGCTGGAAACCATTCAGAAGCGAGAGAAACTCCCTGCAGACAGTAACAAAGCAAAGCTGAAGAAAACCGGGAAAATAACCACATTTATTGTGCTGGACGACCAGCCCCTTTCCGTTGTTGAAAATGTAGGTTTCCGACACTTAGCCTCACTTCATGTTGCCAAACCGTCATTATCTCTGACACGGCTATCTCAAATAAGTACAATGTTGTGTTTCTTTTTCAAATGTAGCCAAGAGTAAAGACCCTAACCCTATCAAAACAGCAGTCAAAGTGTATATTTTCAGCACTAGACGCGAGGACAGGAAGCAGTCATGAAATCGCTGTAGTCTTATTAACGTATTAACTAAATAATTTGAACAAAATAAAAAGCAGCAGCACTATTGCATAACTGAGTCATGTGTGGTATGTATTTCTTCCTTTAGGGGAGTTTTTGATGTTTTATAGATGGCTAGGTTAAACACAGGTTTTTGTTTTTTAAGGGAGTATCGGATGGGTATCGGTATTGGCAGATACTCAAGGCTGTGATATCAGTATCGGACATGAATAAGTGGTATCGTGCCATCCCTAAAAGGAACTGATACAACTGTGTTGTAGTTGTTTAGCGTTGATTTCATCCATGCAACTATGTTGGTGGTTATTGTTTATTGACTCTATAGAACTGTGTTGTGTTTAAATTTTTATTCCATACATACAACTCTGTTTACCTTTTATTATTGACTTAAATTGTTAATCCCTGTCCAATGTGACTACCATCACAAAAGTGATGCTACTTAACCCACCTTCTCGGTCTCATACATTGACAAAACCAATGATGATATGAGGACATGAAAATGGACATTTGTGAAATGTTCAAGTTCCTGAAGCATGTAATGTGTATTGCACTTAAACTTTTTGAATGTTTAATGTTTTTAACATTTGTGATATTTGAATGTTCCTGACGAAGCTTGTAACCTACCGTGCCAAATGATTGACGGAGCTAGAGCCCCGGGAGTCGGTGTTGTATTTGTACAACATTGTGTACTTCGGCGCACACCTCACATATCGGCATGTAATTCGAGAACCGCTGAACGGATTGTGTCACCTGAAATTGCTATCGACAGGCAACAAATAGGGCTTTAATTCGATATATATATTGTATTAAAATATATGCACACCCGAGCCGGTAGAGGTTGCCAAAGTGCAGGTGGGAAAATCTTCCTCAAGAGGACATGTGGGCCCTCGCATGTTAACATGTTTTACTTTTGTGATATTTGAATGAATTGAAGAATATTTTTGTTGACCACTTGAAAAGATTGTAATAAAAACATTGTTCAGTTTTCTTTTGTCTGAACTGCATTGTGTAACATTTTAAATAGACTTTTAACTACTCTCATCATTTGGGGCGACCATTTGTCATGCGGGGTAACCAATGATTGTCAATAACTGTACTAAATTCAAAATAGAATATCCATCAGTTTTGTCTCAAATATTAATCACTGGTATACTATGCTTAAGTGGATACTATCTGTACACATTTTAAATCAGTTTTATGGGTTTTAGAGCATATATGGGTATTGTAACTGCATTACGAGGGAGACACTGCCATTATAGAATAAACTTGTGAAATCATGGTTTACAAAAAATTAAAGGGCACACAAGCCTGTCTTTCTTAAGATGTATATTTAATTACTGATACCTGTTAAAATATTAGTAATGTTAAGGAAATATATTAATTTTGAGATAAATTACGGTCGCCCCAAATGACTTTTATTAAGGCCATGTCCTATTAATTCAACTTTAAAAACACTAAAATCTCTTAATTTGGTTTTTTTTGCATAAATGCATGTATACACTACATTCCAAATGTTTGAAAAATGGCCAAATATATCCTTATTTTTTGTATTTTAAAATTGGCCTATTGAAAAGTCTTGGAAAAATGGCCAAATATATCCTTATTTTTTGTATTTTAAAATTGGCCTATTGAAAAGTCTTATGCAAAAGTAGCCTAGTTTTAAGTAAAAATATTATAAATCTACATGCCTTGATGATGTCATTCTTTTGTTTTGTTGTCATTCTTTTGCCTATCAATTGTTTTTAAGCTCAATAAACTCTGACCGGAATTTCTCTCATCAAAAAATTGAAATCTACCGGACACTGAGGCCAGCAACAATTTTTTCTAACGGAAACCCTGGTACAGATACCGAGATGTCCCCCCATGTTACCTGTTACCTGTTACCTGTTTATTGCACAATGTTGTTTTTTATTGGATTCTATTACATGTTGTACCACTGTATTGCACATCGTTGCGGGCAAGACCACCCGCATTTCATTGTATACTTGTATGCCGTGACAAATAAAACTCTTGACTCTTGACTTTTCTTGACTTGACCCCTGAAAACTATTCACCACCTCCTCCCCTGGTACACCCCGGAACTCCGTTCCATGAAGCAAACCGGCCGTCAACTCGAACGCCTCTACAATAAAACCCATCTCACTGTCCACGCTGACCTCCATAAACATCTCCTCCTACCGTGATGCACTTCAAGCTGCCAAATCTGCCCACTACTCCACCATCATCAACAGCAGCAACCGAAACCCCCGGACCCTCTTCTCCACTGTCAAGAAACTCCTTCAACCCCCGGACAATAACTCACTCTCCTCCCCTGACCTCTGCAACTTGTTTCTCCTCTCCTTCAACAACAAAATATCCCAAATCAACAGCTCACTGACCGCCCGTACCACCAAATCCCCCCCCCTCGCCCCCCCCACTATCATTTTCCCCCACCTGACTCCATCCCTCCCGCCCCTTTCACTGCCTTCGCCCCAGTTGACTTCTCCTTCATCACGGACCTCATGACCACCCCCTACCCCACTACTCTCACCAAGGCCTGCCTCCCTGCTCTCATCCCCCACCGCACTGCCCTCTTCAATCAGTCACTATCCCTAGGCCACGTCCCCTCCCTCTATAAACTCGCCGCTGTCACCCCTGTGCTCAAAAAACCCACCCTCGACCCATCCAATCTCTCCAACTACTGCCCTATCTCCAATCTACCTTTCTTCTCTAAAACACTTGAGCGCATTGCTGCCTCCCAACTCCACTCCCATCTCCAGTCCAACACCCTCTATGAACCCCTTCAGTCTGGCTTCCTTCCAGCTCACAGCACCGAAACTGCACTGGTCAAAGTCATCAACGACCTCCTCATCTCTGCCGATTCTGGTGCCCTCAACATCCTGATCCTACTCAATCTTAGTGCAGCCTTTGACACAGTGTGTCACTCCATCCT
The DNA here is from genome assembly GCF_963971535.1 of Notolepis coatsorum. Lineage (NCBI taxonomy): Eukaryota > Metazoa > Chordata > Actinopteri > Aulopiformes > Paralepididae > Notolepis > Notolepis coatsorum. The sequence goes on along the minus strand of NC_140177.1, from coordinate 47,276,053 downwards.
CCTCCAAAGGCTGCACCAACTGGGTGTTGAGGGCACAGCACTCACTCCTATCTCACTGACAGACATCAATTAATCTCCCTCTCCGGCCACACTTCTCCCCCCTCCTCAGTCACACAGGGGGTCCCCCAAGGCTCAGAACTCGGCCCCCTGCTCTTTATCTGCAACATTTTCCCCCTTGGTCACATCATTCGTAAATACAACCTCAACTTCAACTGCTACGCTGACAACACCCAAATATACATCAGCACACAATCCCCCCACAACCCACCCCTCAGTCACATTGAGTCCTGCATTTCTGAACTTCAAACCTGGATGACTCATAACCTCCTCTAACTAAACAGCGACAAGACGGAACTCTCATCATCGGCACCAAAACCACCCTCAGTAGATCCGGACCCATCACACTCACCATCAATTATTCTACCATCACCCCTTCCCCCCTATTCCGCAACCTCTGTGTCATCCTCGACGCCACCCTCTAATTCGACCGCCATGTCCACTCCATTGTCAAAACCTCATACTTCCACCTCCGCAACATCGCCAAAATTCGACACTGCCTCTCCCCCCCTGCCGCTGAATCCCTCATACACACCTTCATCTCCTCCCGCCTTGACTATTGCAACTCCCTCCTCACTGGCATCACCTCCCGCTCCCTCCATAAACTGCAGATGGTCTAAAATTCAGCTGCCTGCCTCCTCACAAACACCCGGTCCCGTGAACACATCACTCCTGTCCTCCACTCTCTCCACTGGCACCCGATCAAGGTACGCATCAACTTCAAAACATTACTCCTCACCTTCAAAGCCCTCCATAGCTTGGCCCCCCCTACCCCCCTACCCTAGTCCTGTTCGGGGTACCCAGCAAAGCCCTGGACAGGCTCCAGTATGTACAGAACTCAGCTGCCAGGGTTCTCACTCACACCAAGCCCTGGCAGCACATCACCCCCACCCTCATCCACCTCCACTGGCTCCCAGTCAAGTTCCGGATATCCTTCAAACTCCTGCTCCTCACCTACAAGTCCCTCCATGCCCTCGCCCCCGATACCTCTCTGATTTCCCCACCAGCACACTCCATCCCGGAACCTACGATCCTCTAATCTGGGTCTCCTCTCCATCCCTCGCACCAGGTTGCAGACTTTCGGTGACAGAGCCTTCAGCGTGGCATCCCCTACCCTCTGGAACTCTCTCCCCCCTGAAATGCGCAACGCCCCAACCCTGGACACCTTCAAAACTGCTCTCAAAACACACCTTTTCACCAAGGCTTTTCCCCATTAGTTAGTTTAGATTAGATTAGGTTCATTATCCCTTACCTGCCCTCATCCCCCCCCCCTTTTCCCCTATTGCCCCCTTTCCCTAGCCCTCTTGATTGTGAAGCGACCTTGGGTTTCCTGAAAGGCGCTATAGAAATTTGATTTATTATTATTATTATTATTATTATTATTATTATTATTATTATTATTATTATTATTATTACCTGACTGATCTCCTTCTTCCTTACCGCCCCACCTGTTCCCTCCGGTCCTCCTCCACTGCTTCCCTCACTGTCCCGTCATCCAAACTTTAAAACTTTGGTGAACACACTGCACCCCAACTCTGGAACTCCCTCCCTCAGACCCTCAGAGACTCCCCCACACTCTCCACCTTCAAATCCGCCTCAAAATCCACCTGTTCTCCCTAGCCTACAACCTTCCCCACCCATAACCCCCCCCCCCCCAACCTGTTTTGATGTTTGTTACTGTGGCTTTATGTTTCTGAGTATCTCATGCTGTTTTCTCTGTTTTCCCCCATGGTCTTATGTTCCTTTTTTGTTTCTTTGTTTCTTTGCCTACTGACAGCGACTTCGGGTTCTTGAGAAGCGTTATACAATCAAATGAATTATTATTATTATTATTATTATTATTATTATTATTATTATTAGAGATGGACAGGAACAAAGAATCTCGTTATATGCGGACGATGTTCTGCTGTATATCGCGGATTCAGAGGCCTCACATAATACACGAGTTTGGTGTCTTTTCTGGTTATACATTTTATTTAAACAAGAGTGAACTTTTCCCCATAAACTCATTGGCTAGAAATCTATATCCCCCATCTATATTCCCCTTTAAGCTTTCCCCAAGCTGCTTCCGTTACCTTGGTATAATGATAACACGTAAACACTTTAATCTCATGTCGTCTAACTCGTCAAATATTCCACAAAAAAAGGGTTTCAAGTATTCAAAAGAAAAGTACAACTGATCCAATCTTCTCACAAACTCACTAGCAACTGAGCAAAGCTGTTTAATCAAATAATCAGCCAGTATTTCTGGTTGCTGTGCTATCTGAGGAGGATTTGCTTTTGTTTGCCTTCAAACATGGTCTCCATCACTTCAGTCATACATTATTTTATTAGTTATGCATCAGAGAATGGCTTCTTGTGTTTAGCCAACACCCATCCACTGAGTGAGGACTTGGTTGCTTTTTCTCGTTGTGACATAGCTTTAACAATAATTCAGCTTGCAGCTTGATATGATGATTTCATTCCATTTATTTTTGTGGTTCTTACTGAATTTTGAGGAAAGGTAACTTTTTTGTTTCATAGTGGCGTTTCAAATATGCCACTCTTCACAAGAGCTACCGTTTCTTGGCATAATTAGGCACATTGGTTTGGTGCTGGGAGGATGCACGCATGTTTTTCAGTCCATTCACCTTTGAATTGCAGCGATTTTCACTGTCGACTTTTCTTTTATTGGCCATCTTTGAACATGCCACATTTTTCTACTAACTGCCTGCTGGCGAAACTAGGCTACTAGCTACATTTATCTCAGAGATAAAACTGAGAACGAGGTTACTAGCTACAGTACCTGCAGATTAGACTACCTGTAGATGCGCTGTCAACTCTCGCTCTGACTTGGACCCGCTGAAAGAGACGACACGCATTCCGTTAAGACCCTACTCTGTCTCTGATTCGCAGACTGTGGGTGGGGGGAAAAACGCTGACGGGACGCTGAATGTGATTGGACCAGAGTAGACAGACACAGACAGTGCAGCAGTGCAGCCGGACAGGCAGAGCACTGCTTGTAGAGGAGATAGCGGAGAATTTTGAGGATGCCTGCCATACGCACTGGATATATTTTCCTTCCACTTGGTATCACTCCGGAATCACGTTTCAACCAAGTCACTAACGTAACGTTGCTGTCATGAGCCTGCGCTATGGTAGCCTACAAGTGATCAAATAAATAAAACATCCAACTCGCACAACGACGCGGCAAAAAGTTGCGCGCGGGCCGCACTAACACTAAACTTTGATGTCAAGTAGGGGGCCACAAAATATCATCCAGCGGGCCGTGAGTTTGAGACCCCTGGTCTAACTTTACCCCTCTACTGGAGCGCACTAAGCAGGATTTTACCAGATGGTCGTCACTTATCACTTGTTGGCAGAGTGAATACCGTGAAAATGAACACATTACCGAATTTTTTTTATTTATTTCAAAGTATTCCAACCTTTATTCCAAAGCATTTTTTTAAAGCCCTCGACAGGGTTATATCAGATTTTAACTGGAATAAACGTCCAGTCCAAATAAATAAAACTGCCTTCCAGAAGCCCAAATCGCAGGGAGGCTTTGCTCTACCCAATTTCTTGGCTTACTATTGGGCTGCAAACATTCACAGCATTCTTTATTGGAGTCATTCCCATTACGGCCTCTGTCAGTGTGTGCCGGCATGGACACATGGAAAGGGCATCTTGTGCTCGAACATCCTTGCAGTCCTTACTTTGCTCTCCACTCGCAATCACAACCTCCCAGTACACCAACAACACCTTGGTACAACATTCCTTCTGGGTCTGGACCCAGTTCAGAAAACACTTTGGCTTTCACTCCATGTCACCGTCTTCACCTGTCCACAAAAACGTCCCTTTCCCTCCCTCTATGGTGGATGGAGCCTTTAGCAACTGGTCTAAGAATGGCATTTTGAGCTTTTACAATTTGTACCAAGACAGTTAATTTATGTCCTTCACACAATTGTCTCTAAAGTTTAATTGACCAAAAAAAATCTGATATTTGCAGATACGTGATTTTGTTAAGAATACATTTGCTCAGTTCCCCCATATGCCTCCAAAAACTGAGATTGATTATATCTTGGAGGTGAAGGCTGCAACCAAAGGCTCAATATCTAAACTATACAATATTATATCCTTATCCCTACCTTCTTCAGTATTGGCCATTAAACAGAACTGGGAGACCGATCTAAATCATGAATTTACAGACAAAGAATGGGAAAAGGCTCTTTCCCGAATACACTCATCCTCTGTGCCCGCCATTCTTTGATACAGTTCAAGCTCCTCCACCGTGTGTATTGGTCAAAGACCAGACTTGCTAAGATAAACCCTGGCATGGATCCCACATGCAACCGGTGCCACCAAGCCCCAGGCTCGCTTATCCATTATGTTTTGGCATTGTCCAGCACTGGCCCCTTTCTGGAGTTCAATTTTTTTTTATCTTACGCAGATATTTTTGCTGTGAATGTTGACCCATGTCCTCTCATTGCTTTATTTGGCCTGACACCGGAGAATGTCGCTATATCTACAGGGCAATCTAATGCCATGGCCTTCGCCTCACTCATTGCCAGGCGCCTCATTGTACTCAATTGGAAGGCAGCCACTCCCCCCTCACATTTGCATTGGATGAGGGATGTTATGTCTCTCATACATATTGAGAAAATTAGATTCACAACACAAGGCCACTCAGATACCTTTAACAAAACATGGCAGCCCTTCCTACTTCATTTCAAAACCCATATGACTTAAGGGGAACTATCTTATAAATGGCCTTTTCCAGTGTTTAGCATTGTTTTCTAGCTATGTGGGTTTATATTAATGGGGTCTATGTCTCTAATTCTCATTTTGGCGCATTCTTCCAATTCACATCTCACAATATTCTCCCTCACTGAACTGAGTCATCTGAAACTTAGCATATCTTGGACGTCCAACAATTCTCATCTGCATAATAATGCCCCCTCTATGGTTGTAGCGCAACCAGGGCTTGACATTAACTTTTTGGCTCACTAGCCACTGTGGCTAGTGGTTTTCCAAAGTCACTAGCCACTCAGCATTTTCACCAGCCAAAAATCCCCACTGTTAAAGTTAGAGGTTCTATGTAGGATTGCTAGTAACTGTCTAACTGCATATATAACTGTTTCCAATAGAGGGTGCTCTAGGCAGAGCCACTCATGATACCACCAGGTGGCGAGTATAAAAAGAGATGTCTCCTCCCCCTCTATCTCTTTCTCCACCAGCCTCTCAGTGAGAGGAGAACTCATGTGCTGCTGCTCATACCATGTGAATGAATAAACCACGCCAAAGGCTAAAGATAGAAACCATGCCTCTTGACCACATTATTGTCGCCCCATAGCCAGATTCTGTCAACACCCACACACGCCGATCATAACCCAACAATGGTAACAATGTGATTATTAAAATGGTCATGTGAAAATGGGCTCCAGACTAACTTTTTTCACCACCGTGATGAATGAGAGACCTCCTCCAATGTACAGTTTCTACGTCAAATGTATATACACTCTTTTCTGGACACTTTTTGTATCACAAACAGTACTGTATTTGCAAATCTGGTATGTCATAAATGTATAGATGTAGCAGTACTGTCTATCTGTATGTCGTGTGTGCCAGAAAATGGGGGACCCTGATGTAAACAAGACAAAAGTCTTACTCTGGTCTGCATCCCCTTAACAATTGTATGTATTGAGCTGTAGGCTACTGTAGGCTACTGTACCCATTCTGCAATCTGTTAATAAAGTTTTCAATCAATCAATCAATCAGAGAGAGAGAGAGAGAGAGAGAGAGAGAGAGGGGGGGGGGGGAGTGAGCGCGTGCGTAGGTTCTAGGTTGAATCAATTGATGAACAATGTCGCCGTTGGAACGTTTCATTATAAGCGTCTTGCAAGTTGCAACGCTGGGTAAGATATGAAAATACTTGCCAGTAGTGTAAGGATGCATTAGCCATTAGCTAGCTTACTTACAGAGACTTGTGGAGGTTGTAGGCAGCTGTGTTCAACGAGCCCGCCAGCTTGATTGGCAGAAAACGGGTCCATAAATGAACGTTTTAATCCACACCAGTATGTAAACAAAGGTTTTAACCATCCACAACAGAATACTGCAGTCCAAATGTATTTCCGATGCTTGATTCTTCTCTCAGACCGACGCAATGTCTTGAAACTATTATGTTTATTGACGACGACGCGACTCAGTATGAAAATAACTTTGAAGAGAGGTTTCAGGTTTCACCACCTGGCTTTTTTGTTTATTCCGTCATTCAGCATCAGGGTGATGATCAGAGGCAGATCAGGGCTGGTCTTTGCATAATGAACGTGTTATAGCCAATCAAAGGCAGAGATTTTTTTTATTTTTAGAACGCACATAAAACGCTAAACACACACACATACACACAGACAGACAGACCTTTAAGCCACTAGCCACTGTGGCGGGTAGAATGACGGAGATACACGCCACAGGGGAATTCTACCCGCATCTGGCGGGTGGGCGGGTGCTAATGTCAAGCCCTGAGCGCAACCATTCGCTCAACAACAGAGCGAGTGGAAATACAGACACTTCCTCAAACGGGTTGACATGCGCGACAGAGACAGCAGAGAAAGAGAGAGGGAGAGAGAGGGAGATAGAGAGATAGAGAGGGGGACAGAGAGAGAGAGATAGAAAGGGAGAGAGAGAGACAGAGAGAGAGTGATAGAGAGGGAAACACACACGCATTTACACACAACCTCCCGACCGCGCGCGGGGCAGGAGCTTCTCTCTCTCGGGTGACTGTGACTCAAAGCGCTTATGGGCGGAGCCCAGCCCAAAACTGCTTGAAATCTTGAAGTGGAAAAATGCTGCTTTAGAGTACTTGATTAGAAATACAAAACAATGAATAATTTTGAAAAAAAAATTACAGATGAGTTCCATAGACTCACTCACAGGAATTGTGTAAAATTGCCCAAATAGTGAGAAGCATCCATCTGCAGAACGTCAGCCCCAGCACTCTCAGTCCCCACGCTGTCAGGCCCCTCAGGAATTTGCCCGCTCAGCAGCGCCACCCACCCAATGGCTGAATTGCCAATGGCTGAATTTGAGTATTGCACTGTGCAGCACTCTCAGGCCCCACGCTGTCAGGCCCCTCAGGAATTTGCCCGCTCAGCAGCGCCACCCACCCAATGGCTGAATTGCCAATGGCTGAATTGGAATATTGCACTGTGCGGGTTTGATTGATTGATTGATTGAAAACTTTATTAACAGATTGCAGAATGGGTACAGTACAGTACAGCTCAATACACACAATTGTTAAGGGGATGCAGACCAGAGAAAGACTTTCGTCTTGTTTACATCAGGGTCCCCCATTTTCAATTCATCACATGACATACATGACATACAGATAGACAGTACTATACATTTATGACATATCAGATTTACAAATACAGTACTGTTTGTGATACAAAAATAGTCTAAAAAAGAGAGTATATACATTTGACGAAGAAACTGTACATTGGAGGAGGTTGGGTAGGTGGGGTGGAGGGGGGGGGTTGGGTAGGTGGGGGGGGCAAACTGCAAACTGTACATTGGAGGTGGTTGGGTGGGGGGGGGTTGGGTAGGCGGGTGGGGGGAGGTAACTGTACATTGGATTATCGACGAAACCTTACTTGGTCCCAAGAAGAGGGTCTCGTGTATTATTGGGCTAGGACATTTACTGTACATTGGAGGGGGTTGGGTTAGGATCTGATCGTTACACTGACACTATGTCTATTTGTATTAATTAGTCTTTTCTTGATTTGGAGTAGTGGAAATATCTTTAATAATACTTGGAACGGCGTGTGTCTGGAGGACAAAAGCATTGGGATGTGTGTCAGTATCTTACCAGTAACTGCATTTGCGATTTGTCAAAGCTGGACAACCCACAGGTAGTTTTTTACTGTACTGTACCCATTCTGCAATCTGTTAAATGAAGTTTAAATAAACGCATCGCGTGTACAGTTCCCCCCCCCCCACCCACCCAACCCCACCCCACCTACCCAACCTCCTCCAATGTACAGTTTCTACGTCAAATGTATATACACTCTTTTCTGGACACTTGTTGTATCACAAACAGTACTGTATTTGTAAATCTGATATGTCATAAATGTATAGTACTGTCTATCTGTATGTCATGTATGTCATATATGTTATGATGAATTGAAAATGGGGGACCCTGATGTAAACAAGACGAAAGTCTTTCACTGGTCTGCATCCCCTTAACAATTGTGTGTACCAAACCCGCACAGTGCAATACTCCAATTCAGCCATTGGCAATTCAGCCATTGGGTGGGTGGCGCTGCTGAGCGGGCAAATTCCTGAGGGGCCTGACAGCGTGGGGCCTGAGAGTGCTGCACAGTGCAATACTCCAATTCAGCCTGTGAGGGTTCGCCTGTCCCTGGACCCTTCTCCTCTCCTCAACAGCCCCCACCCTTGCACAGACTTTTTTCCTCTCCTCAACAGACCCCACCTTTGCACAGACTTTTATTCCTGGCCTTTGTATTGTCTCCCATGTGTTTTAACCAGTGGAGGTTTCTCTATGACAACACGTGAAACACAAATTCACTCATAATTCATCATTATTATTAATTTACATATACCTATATATAAAAAAAAAAAAAAAAAAAAAAAAAAACGATATATATATATATTTTTTTTTAATTATTATTATTATTTTTTTTTATTATAAATGTTTTCCTCTGTAAAAAAAATGCCAGTGAATTTTTTTTTCTTCAAAAATGGCCAAAATTGACAGCTCTGAGCAGGCCTGCACTATATTGCCTGCAGTAATTATTCGTGAAGAAAACTTCACAGGTGTGACCCATTGTTAAATAAATGATAAATAACAGCGAATCAAAATAGGCTATTAACTTCATCTAAGAACGGTCTGTGCAGTTAAACTCTTGCCATTGAATGGAGGATTGATTGATTGACAGCCCTTGACATCCAATACACGGAGGTTGAATATGATTGGCAGCCTTGCAAATCCAATCAGAGATTTCTGCATTGCAAAGTCAAAATGGGTCCAGCTGCATGTGAGGAGGATAGGTTTAGCTCGGGCCAATCTCAAGTTTCTCAAGTTTCTTTATTAGTTGTCATACAGAAGTACAGAATACTTTTATACAAAATGTAACATAAAGAAGCATTTTGTATAAAAGTATTCTGTACTTCTGTATGACAACTAATAAAGAAACTTGAGAAACTTGAGATTGGCCCGAGCTAAACCTATCCTCCTCACATGCAGCTGGACCCATTTTGACTGTGAAAGTTGAGACTATGAGAAAGTTGTTGTTTAGTAGTTAGTAAGCTGTACAGCTATAACAAGTCAGGCTAAATTAAACTTTGCGCCAACATTAGGACCGAAGTATAAACCAGCAACAGAGCAACATGAAGAAGTGGATTTATGCATCTGGATCAGAAAAAACGTTGTGGATGAAAAAGTAAGTAGGCTACAGTGCTTGTATGCTAACAGTAGCTAGGCAGCTTAGCCTACATCACAATGATAATCACCAAGCTAACTTACTGTACACACTGTAGGGCTGGGCAATTAATCGAAACAGAATCGCGATATCGATTCATAGACCTATGCAATCTAATTTCTAAGTTATGACTATTTTCTTTTATTAAATTTTTTTTTTTTTTTTTTTTTTTTTTATTATTATTTTATCTGGGTTGAACATGATTTGTGGAACTCCCTCTGGTGTTGTGGTCGTGGTATTCACTGACCTTTGGGAAGTATTTCGACATGCACATGGGTATCTTAGTGGTGTAGTGTATCTTGTAGACCAGGCCCATTGCAAGTTGCTGTACTCTGTCGTCTACTCTAAGCCATCCTAGGTTGTCAAAGTGGACAGGGGTGAGGTGGGTTTTAGGAGTAAGGTCAAGCAGTAGTCTGACCAGATTGTTTTGTGATGTTTGTAATCTTGTTTTTAGTGCCTTTGAGGTGCTTTGGTACCATGAGGTGCAAGCATAGTCGTAGTACCCTTGAATGAGTGCTCCTGTTAGAGTCTTCAAGGTATTCTTGTTTACCAGAGAGGAGATCCGGTACAGGAATCTAGTTCGTTGGTTGACTTAGTTTTATTACATTGGATCCCATTTTGTCACAGGAAAGATTTGCCTCTATAGGATGGAACCCAGGTAGGTAATTTCATCTTTCCTTTTAAGATAAGATAAGATATTCCTTTATTGATCCCCTTGGGGAAATTCAGGCATCATAGCAGCATGGGGGAAGGGGGGGGGTACAGGTAGTGAAAACAACACAAGCAGTGTAAACAAATAGGTCAATATAATTTACTATCTAACTAACTGAAATATACATTATTCATTATTCACAGTATCACAGTATCCACATAAGGTGCAGTATGCATAAGGTAGTGTTATTGTCCTACTTGGGTTCCTATTAGTTCTAGGTCGATGTCTGGCAGCAGTCGCTGCCCACTGTTGTGGAGCCTGATGGCCACTGGTATGAAGGACTGTCCGAGGCGGTTAGTTGAGTGTCGGGGGGGTATGAGTCTGTGGCTTCCTTGTCACCTTCACCTAATATGTTTTGATCTGGTCAGGTGCGCTGTCACCTAAAATGTTTTGATCTGATCAGGTGCGCTGTCACCTAATATGATTTCATCTGGTCAGGTGCGCTGTCACCTAATATGTTTTCATCTGGTCAGGTCCGCTGTCACCTAATGTTAATATGTTTTCATCTGTGTCCACTGACCACTGACACACAGTGGGGGATGTTTTAAAAATATTATTTAATATATAATATAATATAATAATTTGTGCTTCACCTAAAAATTTGGTCAGCAGCCTCCACTGGTTTTAACCTTGTGTTATCTTTAGTCTTGTTCCCTTTGTAATTGTTTTATTTGTCCCTTGTATGGTGTTTACTCTGTCTAGTGTTCAGTCTTTTCTTGTGTGGTTAGTTTGTTTGTTTCCCTGTTATTTCCCCAGAGTGTTTGGTCTTGTGTTCTCCCCATGTGTGCCTCGTTGGTAATTAGCGTCCCATGTCTTAATTGGTCTCCCTATATCTAGTGTGTGTTCCCTACCCTCCAGTGTCGGTTCATTTTTGGAGTTCATGTTGGAGATCCCTGTCTTGATGTTTCCTGAGTATCCTGTCCTTGCTGTTACCCTCGTCCTTGCGCTGTCATTCGTTCCTTGTCTCCCTTTTTTCAGTAAGTCTAGTTCTGTATCGTTAGTGGCTTAGCTTGGCATCACCTACTGCACTATCTCGCGTACGTGCACGCGTACTGAATAAACCACAAATATACCTCTAATACCAGTATTAGTCTGACCACACCCCTCATCAGCTTACCTTCATAAGCAGGTGTGTGGTCACCTGCTCTCCTCCTTCTCGCTTTCACCACAAGGAAGTGCCTCGGTAGTACCCCACTTGACGTGTCGTTGATAGTTGAAAAGAGTTGTGACTAGGTTTACATTGTGCCTAACCTTTTTCTTCTCTCACTTGTTTATATAAGAAAAAGGTTTGGGTCATAATGTATTCCGCGGAGAGTAGACCCGCTAGACCTACTCTTCACCACCGATTCTCCATTCCCGCCTCCGTCGTGCGTTCCGGTGCTGGGCTGTTGCCACTCTCGTGGTTGCCGACCCAGCCCGGGAGACTGCCGGTGGATAGTTTTTCTCACCGACGAGCCGAGGGTTCGGTGCCGTCGCTCCGGCGATGGCCTGATCTCGACTCTGGTTCCTCTGTTTCTGGGGAATCGCCCGTTGATGAACGGGGGATTGTCTTAGAGCCAGAGGATTTGCGACGAAAACTTTTTGCGTCTGCTCGCTCACGTCGTAACATGGTGGCGTGCAGACGCGAACGGCCTGGGTTTGGGGAATTGCTGGAGACCAGCGAGGCCGCGTCCGACTCTGGATTTCTGATGGAAACTGAAGACTTCATGGAGGAGGCGGACGGGTTCTTGTATGATGGTCCCGTGGAGGGGAGTATCCCTCCTCCGGAGACCCCGGAGGGGGGAGAAATGGCTCCACGGGGCGCCTTGTTCGAGGATGTCGGGGAACCACCTTGGCCTCATCGACAGGATGCCCTACTGTCGGCCGCATCGGATTGTGGCTCCTTGACCAGTCGCAGCCTGCTGTATGCGAGGGATGCGGGGTCGGTGGAGGAGGGTCCGCAGGGGGAACTGCGGGCCTTGTTTCCCGAGCTCATGGCGGTAGCCGCCGCTGCAAACGGTGTGCCGCTGCCGCAGCCATTGCCTGCACCTGTCCCTGATGACCTCATAGGCCATCCCTGGCAGCGTCCCCCGGTGAGAGGGGTGGACGTTGTCTACCCATTTTTCCCATCGATGGGGGCCTATGTTCGTCGGGGTCAGGCGGTCTCCAACATCATGGGACTAACTCCCGCCTACGTACCAGTTACGCGGGTGTCGGGGTTGGTCAAAGGTATGGGGGAGGGCGTACCTCGGCTTGACAATCCGATGGCCGCGCTCCTCTGTCCGGATATGGTGTGGGAGCCCCTATGCAAGCCGGTCCTCCAGGGGAGGTCGGCTAGGCGATTGGCTTATTGGGGTGACCAGTCATTTATCGCCGGTACACAGTCGCTGGCTGCGGCCTCTAACATCGCCCACCTGGCTAGATTTGTATCGGGGATAATGACGGGCGGCACGGATCTGAACGAGGTGAGGTGCGATCAGATCACCCAGGCTGCGGGAGCTGTGCTGCACCTCTCCCAGGTGCTAGCCATAGCCATGGGTAAAGTGCGCGCCCTGGCCACCCTGGGCCAGCGTCATCTTTGGCTGGAGCAGGCCCGTGTGCCGGAACGGAAGAGAACCCCTCTTCTGACGGCCGCCCTCTCCGACGCTGGCCTGTTCGGGAAGGCCCTGCTATTGATGACCTCAACATGCAGAGAGATGGCAGAGGAGAGGTCCATTCTCCAACCCCATTTTCCGCCTCCCGTCCTTGCCGGTGGGGGCAGAAGGCTTCCGCGACGTCGAGCTGTCTCCGTCGCCGCTACCACTGCCTCCGCCGCCGCTGCTGACGAAACGACGCTTCGGCCACCGCCGGCCCATCCCAGACCGGAGGAGACGGTAGGGAACGTCGTGTCCAGCAGACTGTAACCTACCGTCCCTCCGGGGCTCCCCGGGGTGGCAAGACTCGAGCGGCGCGAGGTGGCAGGCGCCGTTGAGAGTGACTTTTCCCCCTCTGTGTCCCCTCCTCTACACCCTCCCCGGCCCCTCTATGATTTTGTGCCTTGATCACATATTTATTTATTAATAAAAAGTTCCCTGATATAAGGGGGACTGTGTTTGGCCGAACAAACTGTGTGTTTCTTCAATACAAATCATGTGGTGGGGTTGTGTTTTATGAATCTACCCTGTTACGTTGGGGGAATGAGTTGTGTTGTGTTACGAGTTTTTAAGCAAGGTCTGCAACTTACACTCGGTAATAGGTTCTATTAGCTTGATGCTCCACATGCAATTAGAACTGGTGATATTCCATTGCTTTAACTAAGTATATGTGTTCACAACGCTGTGTTGTTAGTTGCAGTAATGCTCGTACACACTTTTCATGGCCTAGCCATTACTCTCGTTCAACGTCTTCCTATGTGTAGCATAGGCTGCGGGTATGGGATTCACGCACAGGCGACTTGTGTTTTGTTGTAAACCCTTTTACACTTTGTGGGTAGCTAACATTGTATTAGCTTATGCTATATATATTTTGTTCTACCGGAGGTTTTCAAAATGGCTACGGTTGTTTTCTGTGTGTAGGGATAGAAGGTGTGTTTTTCGGGAGGGGGTGTCGGATAAACCCCTCCTTTTTCCCACTTGATTGGTTTAGAGGGTTTGTTGACCTTCCTGCTGAGCCAGTCAGGGCCAAGCCAGTGCTTGACGGGGGAGGGGGGGGGGGGGAGGGGTATTCTACCGACTCCTGTTATGACAGGATCCGGTGGGTTTTCCCCGCCCGTTATAGCGTTGTTGCTATGGCGACGCCTTCCATGAGCTGGTGTCGTAAAGATGTCGAGGTTAGAGCGCAGGACTTAACCTGCTGCGCTCGTTTTTGTGTTGGGTGGGGTTAACCTCCTTTGGGATCCTGTGCTCCCCGTATCGCCGGGCCCGGTCCGGGGTGATGCCCGTTGACCTGTAGGCCCGGGATAGCCCTGTTGGGAACCGGAACGCGGGCTGCGGCGGTGCCGCAGGTGCGTTTCGGGGTTTTTTCCTGAGGGGTTATAGGACCAACCATTACATGGGGTAATGCCTGGGTGGTTGGTTCTCTGGTGTGTTGCTGCAGTGTCAACTCCCGGTTCTCCGGTTGAGGGTGCCCCTGCACGTTCATGACGTCTGCCGATCGTATGGGCTTTTCTGTGGGCAGCTGTCAGGGGCCGTGTGGTCTACGGATCCCGCTTCTGACGTGCTGTTGAAAGCTTGGTTATGCGACAACGCCAGCATACGCCCCTTCCGCCGGGGCGGCTGTTTCGGCTGTCCTTTCTGGCGCCTGCCTCGTCCGCAGTTTTTTCCAGGCTTGGGTTGACGACCTGTTGCCTGGTCTTCCCCGGTGCACTGCCTGTTTCCGTTGGTTAACTCTTGTATGTTATGACCATGCTGTCTGCCTGTTGCAGGGCTTGTGTTCCAGGCGGTGTGCTGTTGGGGTTTGGGGAATTGCTGGAGACCAGCGAGGCCGCGTCCGACTCTGGATTTCTGATGGAAACTGAAGACTTCATGGAGGAGGCGGACGGGTTCTTGTATGATGGTCCCGTGGAGGGGAGTATCCCTCCTCCGGAGACCCCGGAGGGGGGAGAAATGGCTCCACGGGGCGCCTTGTTCGAGGATGTCGGGGAACCACCTTGGCCTCATCGACAGGATGCCCTACTGTCGGCCGCATCGGATTGTGGCTCCTTGACCAGTCGCAGCCTGCTGTATGCGAGGGATGCGGGGTCGGTGGAGGAGGGTCCGCAGGGGGAACTGCGGGCCTTGTTTCCCGAGCTCATGGCGGTAGCCGCCGCTGCAAACGGTGTGCCGCTGCCGCAGCCATTGCCTGCACCTGTCCCTGATGACCTCATAGGCCATCCCTGGCAGCGTCCCCCGGTGAGAGGGGTGGACGTTGTCTACCCATTTTTCCCATCGATGGGGGCCTATGTTCGTCGGGGTCAGGCGGTCTCCAACATCATGGGACTAACTCCCGCCTACGTACCAGTTACGCGGGTGTCGGGGTTGGTCAAAGGTATGGGGGAGGGCGTACCTCGGCTTGACAATCCGATGGCCGCGCTCCTCTGTCCGGATATGGTGTGGGAGCCCCTATGCAAGCCGGTCCTCCAGGGGAGGTCGGCTAGGCGATTGGCTTATTGGGGTGACCAGTCATTTATCGCCGGTACACAGTCGCTGGCTGCGGCCTCTAACATCGCCCACCTGGCTAGATTTGTATCGGGGATAATGACGGGCGGCACGGATCTGAACGAGGTGAGGTGCGATCAGATCACCCAGGCTGCGGGAGCTGTGCTGCACCTCTCCCAGGTGCTAGCCATAGCCATGGGTAAAGTGCGCGCCCTGGCCACCCTGGGCCAGCGTCATCTTTGGCTGGAGCAGGCCCGTGTGCCGGAACGGAAGAGAACCCCTCTTCTGACGGCCGCCCTCTCCGACGCTGGCCTGTTCGGGAAGGCCCTGCTATTGATGACCTCAACATGCAGAGAGATGGCAGAGGAGAGGTCCATTCTCCAACCCCATTTTCCGCCTCCCGTCCTTGCCGGTGGGGGCAGAAGGCTTCCGCGACGTCGAGCTGTCTCCGTCGCCGCTACCACTGCCTCCGCCGCCGCTGCTGACGAAACGACGCTTCGGCCACCGCCGGCCCATCCCAGACCGGAGGAGACGGTAGGGAACGTCGTGTCCAGCAGACTGTAACCTACCGTCCCTCCGGGGCTCCCCGGGGTGGCAAGACTCGAGCGGCGCGAGGTGGCAGGCGCCGTTGAGAGTGACTTTTCCCCCTCTGTGTCCCCTCCTCTACACCCTCCCCGGCCCCTCTATGATTTTGTGCCTTGATCACATATTTATTTATTAATAAAAAGTTCCCTGATATAAGGGGGACTGTGTTTGGCCGAACAAACTGTGTGTTTCTTCAATACAAATCATGTGGTGGGGTTGTGTTTTATGAATCTACCCTGTTACGTTGGGGGAATGAGTTGTGTTGTGTTACGAGTTTTTAAGCAAGGTCTGCAACTTACACTCGGTAATAGGTTCTATTAGCTTGATGCTCCACATGCAATTAGAACTGGTGATATTCCATTGCTTTAACTAAGTATATGTGTTCACAACGCTGTGTTGTTAGTTGCAGTAATGCTCGTACACACTTTTCATGGCCTAGCCATTACTCTCGTTCAACGTCTTCCTATGTGTAGCATAGGCTGCGGGTATGGGATTCACGCACAGGCGACTTGTGTTTTGTTGTAAACCCTTTTACACTTTGTGGGTAGCTAACATTGTATTAGCTTATGCTATATATATTTTGTTCTACCGGAGGTTTTCAAAATGGCTACGGTTGTTTTCTGTGTGTAGGGATAGAAGGTGTGTTTTTCGGGAGGGGGTGTCGGATAAACCCCTCCTTTTTCCCACTTGATTGGTTTAGAGGGTTTGTTGACCTTCCTGCTGAGCCAGTCAGGGCCAAGCCAGTGCTTGACGGGGGAGGGGGGGGGGGGAGGGGTATTCTACCGACTCCTGTTATGACAGGATCCGGTGGGTTTTCCCCGCCCGTTATAGCGTTGTTGCTATGGCGACGCCTTCCATGAGCTGGTGTCGTAAAGATGTCGAGGTTAGAGCGCAGGACTTAACCTGCTGCGCTCGTTTTTGTGTCAAACTTGAGTCTGTTGGTCACGTGTCTCACAGTTTACATATCTTTTTCTTGACCGTGGTCTCATGTGGGAAGGTGTTTCTGGGGGAATCTGGTCTTACACTCTGATTAAAAAGAGTGACTGGATTAAAATCATGTGAAAAACAGGGTTTTTTACTCCCAGCTGTGCAGTTAGGTCATACATGTGATGCCTTTTCTTTATTTTATAAAGAGTTGAATGTGTCTTGATGGATATGAAATGAGGGTCCCTGATGGAACAAGACTAACGTCTTCTCAGGTCTGCCTCCCCTTATCTTTTTGTATGTATTCCTGTACTGCAGTCTGTTGGGTATATTTTTTCATTCATTCATTCATGGAGTTGATTGCATCTCGCCCCTCTTGTCGTTTCCCTGGGCGTCTTGGGGATTCAATATGGTGGTCTAAACGGCCTATTGTTGATGTGGGTATGTCCAAACGCACACATAGTGCTAGCTCAGGATGTGCTTTGGCCGTTGCTGACTGGCGCGCCTCGTTTGCTTTGGTAAAACAGCGTTTTTATGGAGCAATTGGGATGGGGGTTTTTCCTCTTCCGACATCCTGTGTGTTGTCGATGGGTTCCCGTTCATGTCAGGGGATGATGACGGAATGGGTCTGGGCATATGGGAAGGGTCTCACGCCCTAGGGGTGGGCCGCCGGACGCGGTTCATACCGACACGTCTGGGTGGCGCCTTCTTTTTATGTTGGGATCAGACGCGCATATCTGCCCCTTCTCCTGGGGTTGGCAGGTCGGCGTGATTAGGGCACGGGACTGGTTCTGGTCGCGCTGGTCCAGATCAGTGCACCCGTTGTCCGCTGGGGATGCAGATCTGCTGTTCTGGTACCCTGAGGGACTTAGGGTTTTTTCAGGGGGGAAAACTGCTAGGTCGATCCGGGTGTCACAGGGTTGTGCGTTGTGGGACCCCTTGTTTGATGTATTCTGCACTGTCATAGTGGCTTATGGCCGTGCCGACCTGTACGCATCCGATCTCGTCGGATCTCGGCTGCTGTGCGGGTTGGTCTTGGTTGGTACTTGGTTGGGTGACCTCCTGGGAATACCGAGTGCGGGGTGCTGGGGGCTGGTCTTCCATATTACGCTCTTCTCTTGCGTTTTGGCGCTGAGGAGCCTGTTGGGTGGGGTTAACCTCCTTTGGGATCCTGTGCTCCCCGTATCGCCGGGCCCGGTCCGGGGTGATGCCCGTTGACCTGTAGGCCCGGGATAGCCCTGTTGGGAACCGGAACGCGGGCTGCGGCGGTGCCGCAGGTGCGTTTCGGGGTTTTTTCCTGAGGGGTTATAGGACCAACCATTACATGGGGTAATGCCTGGGTGGTTGGTTCTCTGGTGTGTTGCTGCAGTGTCAACTCCCGGTTCTCCGGTTGAGGGTGCCCCTGCACGTTCATGACGTCTGCCGATCGTATGGGCTTTTCTGTGGGCAGCTGTCAGGGGCCGTGTGGTCTACGGATCCCGCTTCTGACGTGCTGTTGAAAGCTTGGTTATGCGACAACGCCAGCATACGCCCCTTCCGCCGGGGCGGCTGTTTCGGCTGTCCTTTCTGGCGCCTGCCTCGTCCGCAGTTTTTTCCAGGCTTGGGTTGACGACCTGTTGCCTGGTCTTCCCCGGTGCACTGCCTGTTTCCGTTGGTTAACTCTTGTATGTTATGACCATGCTGTCTGCCTGTTGCAGGGCTTGTGTTCCAGGCGGTGTGCTGTTGGGGGGGACAGGGCCCGCTCGGCTGAGGGGCCTTTGTCCGAATACGCTGGCGATGTGAGGGGCGGGGTCACTAGGTGCCCCCCTGGTGGGGTCTTGATGCTGGCATCATGGACTTCTCCGGGCCCCCATTCCAGGGAGTCCAGTCCTTTTGGTGGGTCTGGGTCTTCCTTCGCGCTCCGCTGCTACGGCCTTGCCACGGGGTTGGGTTTGCCCTTGACCCCGTGATTCTGGGGGCAGTAACGAGGTTGTTCCTCCGTTCGTTCCCGGGTGGCATGCGGGTTGTGCGTGTGTGTAGTCGTGGGGTCAAGCCACGGTCTGCTCACCCTGTGCGTTAAGTTGCTTGAGTGCCTCTTCGCACGGTCGGGTCCGTCGCCTTCCCGTGAAGCCTCTAATAGGGGGGATACCCTCCATTAGGGGGGGTCGGGGGGGCTCGGCCCTCCCTGTTCTGATGGTTTTGGGGGGCTGTCAGCGGGGTGTATTTGTCAGCCAAGTGGCTCCGCTTGGCCTCCCTTGTGCAGTAGGTGATGCCAAGCTAAGCCACTAACGATACAGAACGTTAGGTTATGACTATAACCAAGTTCTGTTAGTTAGGGGCGATGCTTGGCATCAGACGGCCGCTGCAGCCCTTGACCTCACCTTGTGGTGAAAGCTTGGGAAGGAGGAGAGCAGGTGACCACACACCTGCTTATGAAGGTAAGCTGATGAGGGGTGTGGTCAGACTAATACTGGTATTAGAGGTACATTTGTGGTTTATTCAGTACGCGTGCACGTACGCGAGATAGTGCAGTAGGTGATGCCAAGCATCGCCCCTAACTAACAGAACTTGGTTATAGTCATAACCTAACGTTTTTCAGTTTGTATTATCATCTTTGTTTTTGTTTTTACAGTCTCGTTTTATTAGTGTTTATTTTGTAGATTAGCTCTGCTGTGGTTCCTCTGTTTGTTTTTGTACCTGCTCTCGTTTATGAGATTCTTTGTTTTGGTTGCTACCCCTTTTGAAGTAAAGACAATTTTTACACTTCACCCCTGGCTTCACATCTCGTTTCACTCGTCTGCCTGTTCTCTCCTCGTTCTGTTCCACGATTGGGTCCTCAGACAACACTATCCATAACACAGCCATTGGCAATTCAGCCATTGGGTGGGTGGCGCTGCTGAGCAGGCAAATTCCTGAGGGGCCTGACAGCGTGGGGCCTGAGAGTGCTGGGGCTGACGTTCTGCAGATGGATACTATTGCAAATAGTGAAAGGAATAGTAAGATAGTTCCCCTTAAGTCCCTTCTCCTTCCAACCCCCTGATCCTATGACCCCCCTTCCTCCACCTACCTTTCTGGTATCGCTGGAACATACATTTCAAGATTCAAGATTCAAGATTCCTTTATAATAAATAAATACATAAATACAACACAGTACGACACAGCACAACATAACACACGGAAGAGTCTAAGTCCATCAGGTCAGGAGCTTGGTTAGTGTAACGCTTCACGCAGACCAGACGCGATTCAAGGCAGGCGGACGGGCGGGCGACCGCCGCTTCACTTCCGCTCCCATGTTAACGGACGTAGCTGTGCCCACTGGCCGCAAGCGCGCGACTCGCAGGGCGGAAGCGATCGTTAACGCCGCAGGCAGACCAGACCTGCACGAAGTCACGCGCGGGTTCCGTGCGAGATCGCGCGCGTGGCCTGGCACACAGAGTCCAACTTCAGAGCGCGCGGAAGCGCATGGAGGAAGGCACGTTTACATTGGAACAGCTGTAAATGCCTAGTCTATATGCGAAGTCAGTCCCCGTTTGAAGATTTTTGAAAGATTTCCAATTCCAGTGTTCTATTGTTTATTTAGCATGTATAAACAGTTATTATATAATTAATTTTACAATGATGATCAGTGTGACTGTGCTCCTGAAAAAGTATAGTAATATGGTTTATTTGTATTGGGAAAGATACAGACACATTAGCTGGTTGAACAACATCTATACAACATCTATATGTGTGGTAATAATGCAGATATTGAGTGTATTTCAGTGAAAATGCGTGTGGCGCACGCCTCTGCGCGCGCCTCGAATCCAACCAAAGCGAAAACGATTGCTTCTGCCCCGCGAGTCGCGCGCCCGCTTGCGGCCAGTGGGCACAGCTACGTCCGTTAACATGGGAGCGGAAGTGAAGTGGCGGTCATCCGCCTGTCCGTCTGCCTTGAATCATGTCTGGTCTGCCTGCGGCGTAAGGGGGGGGGGGGGGAGGGGGAGGCCAAGGGAGTTCAGGGTTCGAATGGCGGTTGGGAAGAAGCTGTCCTTGAAGCGGGTGGTTTTTGAGAGGATGGACTTAAAGCGCCTACCTGAGGGCAGGGGCTGAAACAGGGGGTGTGTGAGGGGTCCTTTGCAATTTTTCTGGCACGGGTGGTTGTGCGGGAGGTGAAGATGGAGTCCAGTGAGGGAAGGTCACACCCTATAATTTTAGAGGCCTTGTTTTGTTTTTTTTATCCACTTTTTCTCCCATTTTTCTATATTTTCTCCCATCCCAATTTCGTATCATCCAATTCAACCCTCCCCTGTCACGAACGCTGTTTCTTGCCTCCCACAAGCTGGCTGCAATGTGGACTAAGTCATACATAGCACAAGTCCCCTCCGGTACTTGAGGTAACAGCAGTCGCATCTTTTCACCTGCGCAGCTCGATTTCTCAGTGGCGAGGAGTAACGCGTGGGAGGCTCACGCTGCCCCCGACACTTCCTGATTCTACTGCGCAGGCGCACCAACCGACCCGTAGGAGTCGCTGTCCACAACGCCCGATCCCCACCCATCAGTTTCCCACCCCCTAATACGGCCAATGTGTATTAGTATGAACGACCAGCTAAACTGAAAGCAATGTGGAGCGCTGGGCTCGAACAGGCAAGCCCAGCGTCTCCGTCATTCGTGGCGAGCGCCTTGCCCACTACGCCACGTAGCCGCCCCTTTAGAGGCCTTGTTTATGATGCGCTGACGTTTTTGAATGGAGTGTTTTTGTGCAGAACCATACCAGACTATGATTGATGAGGTGAGTATGCTTTGGATGATGGCAGTATACATACATGGCTGGGGAGATGGCATTGTGGTGGTTTTACTACCGCTGAGGGTGTTAATTTGACTTTCTATTCTTAATTTTATAATTATCTGGAAAACCTACTATCAGAATAGAGAGTACTACTTATATTATATATATATATATAATATATATATATTTGTTTTCTTTCTTTTTATTATCATTATGATTCATCTTTGTTTTAGTTTTTTTTGCATGTGTATACACTCATTGTTATTATTATTATTTTTTGTCGGGCGGGTGGGTGGATGCTTTACTTTAAACAAACTAAACACGTTAACTTCATAAGGGATAGCAAAGGGGGGGGGGATAAAAATAAATGGGAAGTGTTCAATCATGGACACCTTGCTGTAGATTGCGAGCACATTTTATAATAATTTTTATTTTTTTATTATACTTTTTTGAGGACATACAAGTCAAAGTATATGCATTATTGTATTGTCATTGTCCACATAGAACAGATAACAACATTAACACATTGGCAGCCATTTGGATGCGTCTAAAATCACTGTAGACGGCCAGCATATGTAAACAGACTTGCACAGTCCGTGGGGCTGTTTGTAGAGCTAAATCTATACTTTATAGTATTGCTATCTGTCCATTCTCATTGTCAATTGAGTCCATAAACCGTCCCTTCAAAATGGCTTAAAGAAATAATTTTTTCATCAATACGTTCTCATTTTATAGCGCCGTGAATATAAGCGTTATACGGGATTTGGTCTAGTATATTTCCTGGAAGGCTGGATAAAGGGCTAATAGCTACTAACGTTATATCCAATGGCATTTCGGTTATACAGAAGCTACAGTTAAAACTCAAACTGCATATGATCGGTACGATCCTCAAGCATGAATGCATGGAAGGGGGGGGGGGGCGGGGGGACCTCGTTTCTGATTATTGATTACCAATAACCGTGTTCGTCTCAGTAGCTACATACGCTGATCAACTGGTTGAGTATCATAACAAGCTCTGATCAGCATGTAATTTACGTGAAAAAGATCTTACCATGAGCCGGTTGGATCCCCCACACCATTTCCCAGTTATCGATCGCCATCTGGTAGATCGATATGTCCATTGGCTGATGATAAATTCCTTTACTGCATCGTGAAATCCGCGATCCAAAATGTATTCTGTGCAACAGGCAATAGCGATCGCTTCAGGTGAGTAGAAAACTACAGTGGAAATCCAGAAAAAAAAAGACAACTTCTGCCACAGGGAACACTGCATTATCGATACAGCGCCCGAGGATCTGGCCGGTAATGCACTTTTTCGAATTCAAAGAGTAGGGTACATCTGCAGTGCAGCTCGGCGACCTTGAATAGGTTATTAAAATGGAATAAAAGCCAAAACAACCTTGCCACGGAGATATCCGTGGTTGGTCCCTTAACACATTGGGGACGAAGCACGGATATCTCCGTGTTTTGATTCCACCCGTTGTGGACAGAAGGACGGATATATTCGTGGCAAGTTGTTTTGGCTTTTATTCCATTTTAATAACCTATTCAAGGTCACCGAGCTGCACTGCAGATGTACCCTACTCTTTGAATTCGCCAAAGTGCAATACCGGCCAGATCCTCTTAGGGGCGCTAGCGCGATAATAGAGTGTTCCCTGTGGCAGAAGTTGTCTTTTTTTTTTTATCTCTAATGTAGTTTTCTACTCATCTGAAGCGATAGCTATTGTCTGTTCCACGGAATACCTTTTGGAGCGCAGATTTCACTATGCAATAAGCGGATTTATCATCAGCCAATGGACATATTGATCTACCAGATGGCGATCGATAACGGGAAAATGCTCGGGGGGATCCAACCGGCTCATGGTAAGATCTTTTTCACGTAAAGTACAACCCGATCGGGCATTGTTTTGATAGCCATCCAGGCGATCGGCTGGCGATCGGTGTGGCTACTTAGACGAACACGGTTATTGGTAATCAATAATAAGAAACAACGTCCCCCGCCCCCCCCTTTCATGCATACATGCTTGAGGATCGTGCCGATCATATGCAGTTTGAGTTTAAACTGTAGCTTATGTATAACGGAAATGCCATTGGATATCGTTAGTAGCTATTAGCCCTTTATCTAGCCTTCTAGGAAATATACTAGACCAAATGCCGTATAACGTTTATATTCACGGCGCTATAAAATGAGAACGTATTGATGATTTTCTTTTTCTTTAAGCCATTTTGAAGGGACAGTTTATGGACTCAATTGACAATGAGAATGGACAGATAGCAATACTATAAAGTATAGATTTAGCTCTACAAACAGCCCCAAGTCTGTTTACAAATGCTGGTCCTCTAGAGATTTATTAGACGCATCCCAATGGCCCCGAATGTGTTAAGCATTGATTCGAAACACGGATATATACGTGGCCCGTCCCAAATGTGTTAAACAGAGAAAAAGAAAAAGTAAACAAGAAGACAAACAAACACTGACTTGGTCGCACAACATCTCTAAAAGTATATATATATTGTTACGGACCCTGTCCTTGTGTATATATAGAGAGGGAGTAATGCATAATATCTGTTGTATATATAGGCATGTTTTGTTTGTTGTTGTCTTTTGTCTCCCTCTTGTGTTTACATATCCCCATTCTCAGGTGTCTCAGTTCTCAGTTATTTTGTAGAGCTGGTGAAGGCTCTGGTATTTTGTAGAGCTGGTGAAGGCTCTGGTATTTTGTAGAGCTGGTGAAGGCTCTGGTATCTTGTAGAGCTGGTGAAGGCTCTGGTACTTTGTGCTATTGTTTAGTGAACCACATTGTATCTTTTGGTGTTCCTTGTTATTGCACATTTCTGTTTAACCCTAACCCGTTGTATATTTGTTCCCTTGTCACCCAATCTATGGTGATTCCTTTTCTTTGTATTAATCTTTTGTTTCGCACACAGGGACATTGAGGACAGGAAGATACCCTGGGTCTACATTTTGCATCACGTAGGTGACCTGATGTTAAAGACACCAGCCTTAGAGTGAGCACCACCACCTGTACTTTTGGGCATCAGCGCCTGTAAAGGGGAGGGTGGGATTTAATTTCCTTTTGTATTTCATTTGGTGCCACTGGTAGTCCTCCTTGATCTCTGTGTTGCTGTGTTTTGTAAATAAATACTATTATTTTGCAATCGTTTCCGTGGTTTTGTGTCATTGCACCCTCACCTACCCTGTCTGTGGCCTTGTGTTGCATCCTCTTACTGGGGTGCGTAACATATATATATATACATACACATATATAATAATAGTATATCATATATATAGCACATGTTCAAGTACCCAAACACGCTTCTCCAATGTATATATATCAAATAGATCACGCTGTATTATCGTTCACACAGATGAATGCAAGCAGCACAAGAATTTCTATTCTGGAATAGTATGGAACATTTTATAATGTTGACCCTCATGCTGCAACTTGTTGTAATGCGATGATGCTAATAAAAATATATTATAAAATAAAAAAATTGACATAAAATGTGCATAGAATATACAGAATAAAAGCAACCAGTCAGGAAATGTATCAAACCACTTTATGTACGATGATCTCAAACATCATTAAGTGCATTCCATTTATTGTTGATTAAATAACAGTTTGCTCTTCTGATGGAATGTGATGACAAGGCAGCAGCACCTCCTGTTTCATTGAAAAGGTACTGACAGAAAAGGTGTGTAAGTACTCGGCGGCTGCGCTGATGGCTCTGCAGGGTCGGAGGTCACGGGGTAAGGCCGGATCTCATCTGCGAACTGCTAACTGCACTTTATGGAGTAGAACGGGGGAATCGAAGTGGGGTTCATATCAGTGGAGGCTGCTGACCAAATTTTTAGGTGAAGCACAAATTATTAATTAAATTATATTTTTTAAACATCCCCAACGCTGCAACACCCCCATTTCTCCCAGGTGTCAGGCTCCTCATTCGCTTCCATTCATTTTGGGGACCATGTTTAAATATCATCCTTCTGAAGTATAAACAAACTATACTGCTGTGACGATTTCAATAAAACAGACCTTTCTGAGTCAATGGTATGCAGTGGCATTGCGCAATATGTCGGGGCCCCCCCGCAGGGCAGACCACTCCCCTAAATCAAACCAAGCAGACCATGGCTCGGCGGCCCGATCAAACCAAGCAGACCATGGCTCGGCGGCCCGATCAAACCAAGCAGACCATGGCTCGGCGGCCCGATCAAACCAAGCAGACCATGTACAGTATACAGTGGCTAATATACTATCAATACTACTATTGAATATACATACACTATTCATTTAATTTACACTATACATTTCCTCAAACCAGCATGTCATGTCTCCTTTAACTGTGAGTGAAAAGAGGGAGAACTACATTGACCAGATTGCCTGGCAATGTTTACTTCCTCCTCCACAGAGGCACTAGATCTGATCAGCCGTGCATCGGCAACGTACGCTAGCCTAGCCACAAGCTAGCGGCAAACATTCATTCATTTAGGCAGCACCACTAACACAGTGCACATGCAAATATTATCTGCAGACTGCATTAGCAGCCAGCAGCCAACGTGATACATTACATTGTGTTTATATGTGACATAGCCAAGTTAACAACGTTCCAATCCCTTAAGTCTTTAAACAATTCGGCTAGCTAACGTTAGCCATTAGCAAAGAACTCTAGCCTAGCCACAAGCTAGCGGCAACATTCATTCATTTACACTAACACAGTGCACATGCAAATATTATCTGCAGGCTGCATTAACAGCCAGCAGCCAACGTGATACATTACATTGTGTTTATATGTGACATAGCCAAGTTAACAACGTTCCAATCCCTTAAGTCTCTAAACAATTCGGCTAGCTAACGTTAGCCATTAGCAAAGAACGCTAGCCTAGCCACAAGCTAGCGGCAACATTCATTCATTTACACTAACACAGTGCACATGCAAATATTATCTGCAGGCTGCATTAGCAGCCAGCAGCCAACGTGATACATTACATTGTGTTTATATGTGACATAGCCAAGTTAACAACGTTTCATTCAATCCCTTAATCAAGTCTAAACAATTCGGCTAGCTAACGTTAGCCATTAGCAAAGTCCTGCTGCAGTTCTGCATATATTTTACCAGGCAGACTCTGATTGGATTTCAAAGGCTGCCAATCATTCATCCTCCGTGTATTATTGGATTGTCAAGGCCATCAATCATTCAATCCTCCATTCAATGGCAAGAGTTTAACTGCACAGTCCGTGCTTAGATGAAGTTAATAGCCTATTTTGATTGGCTATTATTTATTATTTATTTAAAATGGGTCAACCTGTGCAGATATTCTGCACAAATATATGACTACAGTGCAGGCCTGCTCAGAGCTGTCAATTTTGGCCATTTTTGAAGAAGAAAAAAATTCACTGGCATTTTTTTACATGGGGAAAACTTTTCTAATAATTTTTTTTTTAAATGAATGAATTATGAATTATGAGTGAATTTGTGTTTCACGTGTTGTCATAGAGAAACCTCCACTGGTTCATATGGGTTCCAGCCCATGTGGGGGTGGAGGGCAACGAGGCTGCTGAAGAGGCCCTGAGGAGGGAGGAGGTGGATGTGGGCATAGCCTTGGGGATCTCAGAATACCGCAGTAAAATAAAGGAGGAGATAACCAGGAGGTGGCAGAAGGAATGGGAGGGAGAAAAAAGAGGAAGGTTTTATTACAACATACAAAATATTGAAAATAATGTTAGGGGAGGGAACAACAGAAGGGAACTGGTGATAATGATAAGGTTGAGGTTTGGACACTGTGGACTCGCATTGGGAACCATGAAAATGGACTGTGTGAATGTGGGGCAGAAAAAACGGTGCAACATGTGATTATGGAATGTGCCAAATACACAACGAAGAGGAGTGTGCTGTTCACTGCAGTACTGGATGCAGGGCTGCCTTGCATCTCACTGAGGAATATACTAAAACCTGAGGAACAGCAATGTGCAGTGGTGAAAGCTGTCATGGAGTTTCTTGTGGACACAGGCCTGCATCATAAGGTGTAAGGCCACAGTACTGTGCAGTACCTAACACAAACAGTGTGAGGCAGCAATATGCCGACAGGCGTCTAGACTGCTGGAAAGGCAAAAGAAGAAGAAGAAGAAGAAGAAGAAGAAGAAGAAGAAGAAGAAGAAGAAGAAGAAGAAGAAGAAGAAGAAGAAGAAGAAGAAGAAGAAGAAGAAGGTGTGTAAGTTCAGCTCACCACTGCAGCATAGACCACTACACTTCCGCGTTACATTGAAATCGGGGAGGAGATTGCGGGGGGGGGGGCAAATGAATGAATGTGGATGAGAGCCTTGACATTAAGTGATTGCAGATACGGCTGTGGGGGTGCTAGAGACATGATCGAATAGACTTGTATGCGCCTGAATCTCCTGAACACGGCGCGAGACATTCCTAATCGATCAGAACTAAATTGGCAGCGAAAAAGACCATTTTTAAGCATCGATTCCCCATGCACATGCGCAGATTGGCCACGGAGTGTGACGCAACGCACATCCACCCTGGTATGTTCCATTAGAGGGGGTGTTGTGTTGTGAGAATGTGAGCGGCAATCGGAGCATTAACTACTAACAACAGAACAACAAGCAGCCATGCCTAAAAGTTGCTGTGTTGTTAATTGTTCGGCCAACATTCATTCATTGTTGTTCTGTTGTTAGTAGTTGATAAACGGTCTTTTTCGCTGCCAATTTAGTTCTGATTGATTAGGAATGTCTCGCGCCGTGTTCAGGAGATTCAGGCGCATACAAGTCTATTCGATCATGTCTCTAGCACCCCCACAGCCGTATCTGCAATCACTTAATGTCAAGGCTCTCATCCACATTCATTCATTTGCCCCCCCCCCCCGCAATCTCCTCCCCGATTTCAGAATCCCGGAAGTGTTGCGGTGGTCTATTGCTCTTGTGAGGGGGAATGAGGTTGCGGATGACTTGGCTAAGGGGGCCTTGAGGAAGGGGACGGTGGAAATGCAGGTCAGGGTTAGTAAGGCCGAGGTGAAGGGGTTGATTTGGGCAGTTTAGGTGTGGCTGGAGAGGTGGGAGGGGGGGTTGAAAGGGCGTCACTTCTTCCAGGTCCAGCATAGTGTTAGGGGTCGGGGGGGTAGTAGAAGACGTAGGAGGGAGGAAATAATGTGGATGAGGTTGAGGCTGGGGCACTGTGGGTTTAATAAAACACTGAAGCTGGTGGGGAAACATCACAGTGGGCTCTGTGAGGGGTGTGAGGAGGAGGAGGAATCAGTTAACTTCTTCGGCAAGCCATCTGAAGAGATCGAAGTGATTGCAGAGCCGGAAAACAGCGTGGAATACATATTTACAGTACCCAACGCTAAATCAATAAACGTGATCGATATTTGGAATGGCGATCAGGAATTTGAATAATCTTTTTGGAGAACATATTTTTTTTTATCTACTTTTTCTCCCCATTTTCTCCCATCCCAATTTCGTGTTATCCAATTCTACCCTCCCCTGTCTCAAACGTTGTTAGGCCATGCCTCCCACTGGTCGGCTGCAATGTGGACGAAGCCTTGCATCACGTGTCCCTTCCTGTACACAAGGAGGCAGCCGTTGCATCTTTTCACCTGCACAGCGCAATCTCTCAGTGGCGAGGAGTAGCACGTGGGAGGCTCACGCTGCCCCCGTCACTTCCTGATTCTGCTGCGCAGGCGCACCAACCGACCTGTGGGAGTCGCTGTCCACAACGTCCGATCCCCACCCACCAGCTTCCCACCCCTAACACTGCCAATTGTGTTAGTATGAACGATCAGCCAAGCTGGTAGCAATGCCGAGAGCTGGGCTCGAACCCAGCATCTCCGGCATTAGTGGCGCCCCTTTTTTGGAGAACATCTGATCTGAGGTAAGGAATCTATTTTACCAGTCTTAGGATAATTGGATCTGTTTTCACAGAGATATCAGCGTTTGCCCTATGTGTGTGTGTGTGTGTGTGTGTGTGTGTGTGTGTGTGTGTGTGCGTGCGCTGATCAGGAAATGAGATAATAGATTTTTCAGCTTGCTTCTCTAGCGTGCATAAGTACACATATACTATCGATAATCTAGCGTTTATTTGAAAACGATTCATAAATAGGCCAAAAAATTACAACGTTTTTTGTGTATTCCAGAATATTCCAGTAAATGCCGTTTATCACGGAATCTTTATATTTTCCTGAAACTTTCAAGAAAACTAGGGCTTTTCAAAATGCTATAAAACGGAAATGAACCGATTAAAAAACAATCCGTTTCGACAATGTTGACTGCAAACAAGTCATTGATAAGCGACGGGCAGATTAAACACATAGCCATAGACATAGATTATGCGTTCACAACACTATCATTGAAGTGGGTGGTGGCATTCAACCATGTTTTACCATGTTAACTGTAGTGTAGTGTAGGACTACAACTCCCAATGTTAATGTGTCACGTATCTTGCTTACTGGTTACTGTTACGTGAACCAGAGGCGCCCCGGAGCGCTCTGTGTCAGAATAAGGTAGCAGCCAGAGGGACTGGCTGCGGTTTCACTGTTTACCTGTATGAATACCAACTGTGAATAAAGCACAACTGAGCACTACCACGGTCTCTTCTATTAAGATACAACAGTGGCGACGAGGATAAAGGAAAAACACGTTTGTGTCCACCTCGGAAATAGAGGTTGTAGGCTTGTAGCCAAAGAAAGAATAATAGTCAAGCTAGCTTCCACGTTTTTTTTTCTTCTCTTGGAACTCGTGGCGGGGAAGTGCAAAAAGGAATGGCGCTGTACAGTCTAGAAACGAGACTGGTGTTTGATGAGACGATAGAGACATTTGAAGCCTATGAAGAGAGACTTCAGCAGTTTTTCATCGCAAACAACATCGCGGCAGGCCGGCAAAGGGCTGTGTTTCTCTCCGTGGTAGGAGCTAAAACGTTTACATTGCTCAAGGATTTGGTGGCGCCGGACAGGCCAGGCGACGTGGACTTGAAGGACTTGTTAACGGCAGTGAGAGCCTATTTTTCACCGAAGAAGAATGTGCTAGCAGAGAGGTATACGTTCAGAAATCGCAAACAGCTCTCTGGTGAATCGCTCACGGAATATGTGGCGGCATTGAAAGGATTGGCTTCTTGGTGTGCGTTTGGAACATCAATGGAAGAGCAGCTTCGTGACCAGTTTATCTGCGGTATCACAAGTAACGATCTGCGCAGTAAGCTGCTGAATGCAGCTTGTGACGGGGTACTAGCGTGGACCAAGACGCTGGAGATCACCAACAACTATGAATGCACCGTGGTCAGCATGAAAAGGTTTGTGCCAGAGCCGCAGTTCAGAACCGACAGAGTGGAGATGACGGGAAGACAACGTGGAGACGCCACGGGTGGGCAGCGACCACCGAGAGCAGAAACAGAGCAGAGGAGCGGCAATGCGTCGGAATGTAACCGCTGCAACGGGAGAGGGCATTCGGCGGGAGATTGTCGCTACAAGGATTTCCAGTGTCGGTTTTGCAAGACGACGGGGCATCTGGAGAGGGCTTGCAGGAAGAGGGGCCAATTCAACGGACAAGATCAGCGAGGGAGAGCAACGCGCGCGGCCCAGCACAGAGGCGGGCGAGGAGGAAGAGTCAACATGATCTCAGAGACTGAACATGAACAGGCAGAGTACAGGTCCGGTTCAGAGGAACAGACTCAAATGGGACTGTATACAGTCCGACCTAATATGGATTGTGAGTATGAGAAACCATACAATGTGTTTGTGAAATGTAATGATCAGAAAATATGTATGGAGGTGGATACAGGTGCCGCGTTGTCATATCAGAGAGTATGTACCATGCCAAGTTCAAAGATTTAACATTACTTCCATGTATGACTAAGTTGAAAACGTACACAGATGAGCCATTGGAGCTAATGGGGAAGATAATGGTCACAGTTGAGAGTGGGGAACAGAAGTTGCAGTTACCCTTAGTGGTAGCCAGGGGGCGGGGTCCTGCACTCATGGGTCGTAATTGGATAAGACCATTAAACCTAGACTGGTCTAAGGTCAACAGGATAGGGGATCCGGTGGAGTCCCTGTGTCAGACATATACGCAGGTATTTGGCAATGGTTTGGGTAAAGTGACAGGGGTTAAGGCTAAAATGTGTCCCCACATGCAAAACCTAGGTTTTGCAAAGCCAGGTCTGTTCCTTATGCTTTGAGGGAAGCTGTAAACAAACAGCTAGATGACTTGGAGAAGCAAGGGGTTATGTTATGGTTTGAAACCGACCCCAACAGCACGGCACAGACAGGTAGTTCAGAGTTAGCCAAAGACTAGGGCGTATTTATTTCTGAAACAGGAATGAGCGAAATAACAATAAGAACAACAAAGGGGAGAATGTTCTTGGCAGAGTTGTCTGCGGCTCTGCAGATCGTCCCGGTATTGAGATGGTGAAGCGGCGTAGCGCCACTGCCTCTGCGGCTCTGCAGCTACTCCAGGATCCAACTCGGGGAGGAACGGAGAGAGAGAGAGTGGTCAATAAACAAGCCAACGGAATACAGAGGCAGTCCAGTCCTCCTTAGCTGAGTCCAGTATAATCACATGTGACTTTATCTTCAGTGTTACCAACACACAAGTTTAGCTGAGTCCAGTACAATCACACGTGACTTAATCTTCAGTGTTACCAACACACAAGTCTTAGCTGAGTCCAGTACAAAACAAAAACGGCAAATCTTCAGTGTTATCCAAACACACAGAAAACAGAGAATCCAAAAGGTTCGTTCCAAAAACTCACCAAAGCGCAAATGTGCAAAGCGGGCAACGAGGCACAGCTCCAACAGATGATAGAGAAACACAACAGCGGCGACTTCCATAGACGTCCTGAAGAAAAACAGACGAGGTACAACAACGGGGGGAACAGGCAGCAGCAGTGGAAATCCAAAACGACCGACAACGATTGACAGAAAACCCAGAGTATATGAAGGGCTCTGGAGCGCTGATTACAAACAAACGACAGGTGCGTGACGGCAATTGGTAATTGACCTAGAAGCGTGTGGCGGCAATGAGCCAATCCTCCTCACAGTACCTTGAAGCGTGTGGCGGGAATGGACCAATCCTCACAGGTTATTTCTCCAGTGCCACACAGTGAGTGGGCAGCACCCATAGTGAATATACCAAAGAGAGACAACACAGTTTGCATATGTGGGGACTACAAAGAAACAGTAAATCCATTTCTGGATGTAGATCAATATCCTCTTCCCAGAACACAAGACTTATTTGCCAAGTTAGCAGGAGGGAAACACTTTACAAAGCTAGATTTGACACAGGCATATCAGCAGATGGAATTAGGTCGCTTTCACATATAGTTTTGGTGGACTCGTGCGGTTCTGGTGGTGAAGTTGCAACATTGTTGCATTCTTCATTTGGTTCGCCTGTGTGGTATAATATAATGTTCTCATGTAAATATATTCCCCTCCCCTGTATCCCCTACCTGTGCCCCCCCCCCCCCTCTCTGTGGAATAAGACATTCCCCTCCCCTCTCCCCAAACCTGTATCCCCCCCCCCATTTGACCTATCAAATGGGACCACCCCCCCCCCCTTGTTTAACTATATAGGGCTCCTCCCGACCACAATCGAGGTCTTCTTACCTGGGTCATTTCAGCTGATCACCTGGGGGAAGCCCTCAGCCATTCTCTCTATGTATTCTATCTGTTTGGTTAATAAACCTTGTTATTATCCAAACCTCGGTTGACTGAGAACATTCTTCATCAGGATATCCACAAATATCCCACAATTGGCGTCTACGAACTTGTGACGGACTCTTGCGTCCTACCGGCGTGCTGTATTGTTTCAGCTATACAGAGAAAAGTGAGTATAATAGATGGTCGACCAAAAATGTATGGCAAGGAATTAAAACCTTCCCGCTTTTCTCAGTGCCAGGTGAATATTACAGAATGTTGTCAAATATTGAGATCATGGCTGAGTAAAAATAATGTGCATTAATATATCTGATCTGTATTGAGAATCGTTACCAGGGCAACGCGTGCACCTGGGTCCTTATCAGGCGGTTCTGAGAGGATGGGTTATATGTGCTATTCCCGAAAGTTTAGGCACAAAGGTTGAAGTGCTATTCCTGGTCGAGTTGGAGCCGACCAAAAGCTAAGGCACACAATACAGGTTGTTGGATTGCTAACCCAAGTCTAGCTGATGCAGACTAAAATATAGGCAACAAGGCAAGAAACGTGGGCTTATTAGATGTGATATCCTTGAAAACGCTACTCTGTTAAAAACTTTCTGTGATTCCTTTGCAAAGAGGCGGGAAGTTAGGACCGAGAAGCTGATGGAATCATAATTAGAAATTACCAGAGTAGCGTCATAATATTCATTGTTTCAACCTCAAACTAAGCCCACAATCTCTTCCATTCCTGAAAACGATGTATTCGGATTAAATTAACCAATTGATCATACAGATAAGCGGGAAGCTGATTACGCGATGTCCCGGTGTAGTACGCCATACTACACTAAACGGGACATTAGTCGCGAGTTGAAGAGACCGAGAGTATGATTAAACGGTATATTCACATCTAATATATCGCTGGTAAATTTCGAAGTCAGGTTCGGTCGTTATGACTTTAATAACGATGTATAGATATATCAAGGGATAAATGCCTTGTCGCAGCAGATTGCTGGTCGACTAAACGAACAGCGATCCAATACAGTCAGATATACACACACGTTAACTTTTATGTATTTTCGTTTGTTTGTCTGTTTAAAGTCTCGTTTGTATGCGCACAGTATGCCGACTGATATCGCGCCGAGCATTGAGAGACGAGTTACCGTTATACAGAGAATAACATTGAGGTGCAATTCACGTGACAAACTAGGATAGTAATTTCCGGAACCAACAAAACCGGCCCACGGGAACGACCATTTGGGAAGTATAGTTTTATCGTTTCAGTTTGTTTACGTTTTCACATATGCACAGGCGTGTTCATTTGGTAACAAAACGCTGGTTTAGGTAAATTCCAGGCTATTGAGAGCTCGCGGAACTAGTACTGCAGGATTGCAAAGCGTTATTTCCGAGGCGAAATTGGAACGCACAAACGTCGCTTGGAGCGATGACGTCACGCTATGCGCGCCGTGGAGTTATGGTTTTGTTGTGAGCCTATCCATAGGCGAACGTAAAGTTTAATATGCCCGAGGGCGAGGGTATATGAAATCCACGTATAGTATATGTTAATTGTATGTGTAAATACACGATACAAGGGGGTAATATAATATGGTCATTCAATAACTGAACTGAACTGTGAGGATCCAACGTGAACACGGCAGCTAATGTAGCTGCATGACATAACTATCTTCTCATTCGCAGTGAATTATAGCTATCCCATATCGCTTGAGTGATTGGTTTTCATTACTATACACGTTATAAGTCACATAAAGCTAATTGCAATGTCTGTTTCAGAATTATAATGCATCTGTGGGCGTACCGGTCATACTGACCAATACGGGGAGCTAAACAAACACTTCCGGTTTCCGGTATATGGCAGTACAGGAATTATAGTCCACATAAACAGCGTTAGATTAGACTTTATAAGCTTTTAATGTTGAAAACTTGGACACAAACAACATAGATTATGTTTAAAAGTAAGATGTTTAGGTTAACAAATAGGTTATATTCACTTGAGTTAATGTGTTTATCTAAAGAACCAATGAAAGATAACTAGCCCTTTCCATTGTAAGACATTTTTAAACATGATTCAAAATGTGTGGTTCCACATTCTTATGGTGCTTGTGTACATATGCGATATGATTGATAAATGATAACACTATATCATTACATCCTAGGATGGGATGGATGAGAACTAGCTGATGTTTTTGTTAAGCTCACAGACAATCAAGGAGAACCCACTCAGATGGTCTTAGAGGAGTGGGAAATTAACATGTCTTTTGTGTTTACAGGAGAGGCAGACTGAGTTAACTCTAAATTGAATTACAAAGCAGTGTTTAAACACTCACTCAAACCAGCTGAGGACGATGTGGAGTTGAGAGACAACCGATTGACCATTTAAAACAAATCTGCATCCAAACACCCACATGTAAATTGTGTTTACAGGAAGCAAACAGACAATCAAGAGACAGACTGAGTTACAAGAGACAGACTGAGTTAATCTACATTTGAACACAAATCAGTTTGGAGCTAAAGGGAAATCAATTGTGAGACGATAGCAGACGCTATTCAGAGTGGGCACTTGAAACCCACAGGGTATGGCGTGAGGGAGACAAAGCAATGCAAATGCCTGCACTCTGACCACAGGCTTGGTGGACTCACCTAACAATGGATAACAACAAAGAACCACTTATTCAACATGAATCAGAGACAAATGATGAATTTGCAGTCATGAAAGTCTACCTAATTCCCATACCAACAAAATAACTAACCAGTGTTTTCATCATCCATTTTCAAGAAGGCACACAAATTAGAAATATAATTTCTGAGTGAAACCAGACAAAGTAGAAGTGCCCGAGATGAAAGATTAATGATGAAAACAACTTCACTTGAAATCTCCTCCTTCTATTCTCTGCTTATAACCAATAACATGCATGACTATTCTTTTAACAAACTAATAAATTTCCATGACTGCAAAATATCAACCACCAAAATTGGAGCACAATTATCTAAATGTACAAGGTATACACGTACATTGATCATTTAGCTGACACTTTTATCCAAAAGCGACTCACAGGTTCTGTATGACAGGACATCAAAAAGGGCACAACTCTATCAGCTGAGTAACAATGGTCATCAAAGTGTTGAGTGCTACAGTGTAGGTTAGTTTATTAGGACAAATGCATGACAGTAAGGTTAGCTAGGGTTAGATTTATTTGTATCAGTTGAAAGCAGGATAATCATTTACACAATGATTATCAAAATGCACAAGGTGTATTAGAGGTAATTAAATTAATGCTACTTAAGAGTAGACGAGAAAATGAATGGATGTATTTCATGCAAAATTAACTGGCTGCCTAGAATTTATGTTTTCCCCATGCTAAATTATGACGAGCCACACTGAGACGTGAAGAACAACCGAGAAGTCATGGCGAGGTAAGTATCTTAAAGAAGCACCTGTATCCCCCCCCCCATTTGACCTATCAAATGGGACCACCCCCCCCCCCTTGTTTAACTATATAGGGCTCCTCCCGACCACAATCGAGGTCTTCTTACCTGGGTCATTTCAGCTGATCACCTGGGGGAAGCCCTCAGCCATTCTCTCTATGTATTCTATCTGTTTGGTTAATAAACCTTGTTATTATCCAAACCTCGGTTGACTGAGAACATTCTTCATCAGGATATCCACAAATATCCCACAATTGGCGTCTACGAACTTGTGACGGACTCTTGCGTCCTACCGGCGTGCTGTATTGTTTCAGCTATACAGAGAAAAGTGAGTATAATAGATGGTCGACCAAAAATGTATGGCAAGGAATTAAAACCTTCCCGCTTTTCTCAGTGCCAGGTGAATATTACAGAATGTTGTCAAATATTGAGATCATGGCTGAGTAAAAATAATGTGCATTAATATATCTGATCTGTATTGAGAATCGTTACCAGGGCAACGCGTGCACCTGGGTCCTTATCAGGCGGTTCTGAGAGGATGGGTTATATGTGCTATTCCCGAAAGTTTAGGCACAAAGGTTGAAGTGCTATTCCTGGTCGAGTTGGAGCCGACCAAAAGCTAAGGCACACAATACAGGTTGTTGGATTGCTAACCCAAGTCTAGCTGATGCAGACTAAAATATAGGCAACAAGGCAAGAAACGTGGGCTTATTAGATGTGATATCCTTGAAAACGCTACTCTGTTAAAAACTTTCTGTGATTCCTTTGCAAAGAGGCGGGAAGTTAGGACCGAGAAGCTGATGGAATCATAATTAGAAATTACCAGAGTAGCGTCATAATATTCATTGTTTCAACCTCAAACTAAGCCCACAATCTCTTCCATTCCTGAAAACGATGTATTCGGATTAAATTAACCAATTGATCATACAGATAAGCGGGAAGCTGATTACGCGATGTCCCGGTGTAGTACGCCATACTACACTAAACGGGACATTAGTCGCGAGTTGAAGAGACCGAGAGTATGATTAAACGGTATATTCACATCTAATATATCGCTGGTAAATTTCGAAGTCAGGTTCGGTCGTTATGACTTTAATAACGATGTATAGATATATCAAGGGATAAATGCCTTGTCGCAGCAGATTGCTGGTCGACTAAACGAACAGCGATCCAATACAGTCAGATATACACACACGTTAACTTTTATGTATTTTCGTTTGTTTGTCTGTTTAAAGTCTCGTTTGTATGCGCACAGTATGCCGACTGATATCGCGCCGAGCATTGAGAGACGAGTTACCGTTATACAGAGAATAACATTGAGGTGCAATTCACGTGACAAACTAGGATAGTAATTTCCGGAACCAACAAAACCGGCCCACGGGAACGACCATTTGGGAAGTATAGTTTTATCGTTTCAGTTTGTTTACGTTTTCACATATGCACAGGCGTGTTCATTTGGTAACAAAACGCTGGTTTAGGTAAATTCCAGGCTATTGAGAGCTCGCGGAACTAGTACTGCAGGATTGCAAAGCGTTATTTCCGAGGCGAAATTGGAACGCACAAACGTCGCTTGGAGCGATGACGTCACGCTATGCGCGCCGTGGAGTTATGGTTTTGTTGTGAGCCTATCCATAGGCGAACGTAAAGTTTAATATGCCCGAGGGCGAGGGTATATGAAATCCACGTATAGTATATGTTAATTGTATGTGTAAATACACGATACAAGGGGGTAATATAATATGGTCATTCAATAACTGAACTGAACTGTGAGGATCCAACGTGAACACGGCAGCTAATGTAGCTGCATGACATAACTATCTTCTCATTCGCAGTGAATTATAGCTATCCCATATCGCTTGAGTGATTGGTTTTCATTACTATACACGTTATAAGTCACATAAAGCTAATTGCAATGTCTGTTTCAGAATTATAATGCATCTGTGGGCGTACCGGTCATACTGACCAATACGGGGAGCTAAACAAACACTTCCGGTTTCCGGTATATGGCAGTACAGGAATTATAGTCCACATAAACAGCGTTAGATTAGACTTTATAAGCTTTTAATGTTGAAAACTTGGACACAAACAACATAGATTATGTTTAAAAGTAAGATGTTTAGGTTAACAAATAGGTTATATTCACTTGAGTTAATGTGTTTATCTAAAGAACCAATGAAAGATAACTAGCCCTTTCCATTGTAAGACATTTTTAAACATGATTCAAAATGTGTGGTTCCACATTCTTATGGTGCTTGTGTACATATGCGATATGATTGATAAATGATAACACTATATCATTACATCCTAGGATGGGATGGATGAGAACTAGCTGATGTTTTTGTTAAGCTCACAGACAATCAAGGAGAACCCACTCAGATGGTCTTAGAGGAGTGGGAAATTAACATGTCTTTTGTGTTTACAGGAGAGGCAGACTGAGTTAACTCTAAATTGAATTACAAAGCAGTGTTTAAACACTCACTCAAACCAGCTGAGGACGATGTGGAGTTGAGAGACAACCGATTGACCATTTAAAACAAATCTGCATCCAAACACCCACATGTAAATTGTGTTTACAGGAAGCAAACAGACAATCAAGAGACAGACTGAGTTACAAGAGACAGACTGAGTTAATCTACATTTGAACACAAATCAGTTTGGAGCTAAAGGGAAATCAATTGTGAGACGATAGCAGACGCTATTCAGAGTGGGCACTTGAAACCCACAGGGTATGGCGTGAGGGAGACAAAGCAATGCAAATGCCTGCACTCTGACCACAGGCTTGGTGGACTCACCTAACAATGGATAACAACAAAGAACCACTTATTCAACATGAATCAGAGACAAATGATGAATTTGCAGTCATGAAAGTCTACCTAATTCCCATACCAACAAAATAACTAACCAGTGTTTTCATCATCCATTTTCAAGAAGGCACACAAATTAGAAATATAATTTCTGAGTGAAACCA
The DNA here is from genome assembly GCF_963971535.1 of Notolepis coatsorum. NCBI lineage: Eukaryota > Metazoa > Chordata > Actinopteri > Aulopiformes > Paralepididae > Notolepis > Notolepis coatsorum. Next base: position 47,236,425 of record NC_140177.1, on the reverse strand, counting down.
GACAAAGTAGAAGTGCCCGAGATGAAAGATTAATGATGAAAACAACTTCACTTGAAATCTCCTCCTTCTATTCTCTGCTTATAACCAATAACATGCATGACTATTCTTTTAACAAACTAATAAATTTCCATGACTGCAAAATATCAACCACCAAAATTGGAGCACAATTATCTAAATGTACAAGGTATACACGTACATTGATCATTTAGCTGACACTTTTATCCAAAAGCGACTCACAGGTTCTGTATGACAGGACATCAAAAAGGGCACAACTCTATCAGCTGAGTAACAATGGTCATCAAAGTGTTGAGTGCTACAGTGTAGGTTAGTTTATTAGGACAAATGCATGACAGTAAGGTTAGCTAGGGTTAGATTTATTTGTATCAGTTGAAAGCAGGATAATCATTTACACAATGATTATCAAAATGCACAAGGTGTATTAGAGGTAATTAAATTAATGCTACTTAAGAGTAGACGAGAAAATGAATGGATGTATTTCATGCAAAATTAACTGGCTGCCTAGAATTTATGTTTTCCCCATGCTAAATTATGACGAGCCACACTGAGACGTGAAGAACAACCGAGAAGTCATGGCGAGGTAAGTATCTTAAAGAAGCACACCATCGTACGCGGCCTGAGGTAAGGTCAACTTCAATTTGACATCACAGATTATAAAGATAAAAAGAAATGTTTCTGATTCCGTGCAAAGATCGGATCCAAACGATATCAAATGCATGATGATATTACACAATGAATTGAATTAATCCCAAAATGATTTTCCCCTTTAGCAGAAAGGCATTGAATCATTTATGTGAGGAGGTTTTCTAAGGCAATTTTATCATCCTCAGATCATATTGGTTGGTGAGAGGACACGACAAGTGAGAAGGAGTGAGACGACGCGTGACCTGAACCACGAACGACGGCAGGACCAGGCAGAGAGGAACACAACTCAGCGACCTGAGCGACCCACGACAACATAGGACCACCAGGGACACCGCCAAGGAGCTGCGGACACAACCAGGACGACGACAGCAACCGTGGGAGAGCCGCCATCCAACCCAGCCACACAACACAGACGTCCCCAAAAGAAGGGGAGCAGAGACAGAAAGGACGACATGCAGCCTCACCCCGGCGGCCCGCGGCAGACCATCTACAGAAGGGAACCAGAGCAGTGACCATCAAGATGGATTCCGATGACAAGATCACCATCCGTGTGAGAGAGAGCGTCTTACTGACTAGCCACTACACCGGCGGGCCCTCGCCCTCCATCAAGTGGTACCGCAATGATGAGGAGAGGACAGCGAAACCAGCACAACACATTCAAAAACGCCCTGACCACCATGTCTCTGGGCCTGATGGGGGCCAAGCGTGAGCACAGTGGCGGATGTGTGGTGGTGATGGAAAGTAGCGCAGGCTCCAGGAAAAGAGTCTGCAAGGCCACTATAGTTGACCGCCCCACTGCTACAGGTGACCCTTGACAGGGAATGGACGGCGACCAGTGAATGTTCCCGAATGCATCGTCAACCTGTGGACCAAGAGACTTCTGAACACACATTGTCCAAATTGTTATGTATTTATTTACTTTTTACTGTCTTACTGCCACACGACAGGCTCACAGAAACATCAACTGAATGTACGATACGTTCAACACACAGCAGGTCACCACAGAAGGACACATCCCTGGCAGAGAACAGATGGTCAACAGCGACGCAGCAACTGTCAGATTCACAAACAAGAGCTGTTTCACAAAGTTCATATGTATCTAGAAAATTATGAACTAAGAATATGATGAAATACAATCAATAAGATTGCAATAACCAATTTATAATAACAATAAGGAATGATCACAGAGTCACATTGAAAATTATATTGTTAAACAGGACAGAACCAGTTGGTTTGTTCCAAGACACCAAGTTTTGTTTTGACCAGTGATAGTATGCACCACAGAAAAATACTAGAACAATGCATAACGATTATCATAATCACCTTTTATATCAGTTTTTATTAACCACTAGGTTAACGGTTTTCAATTTTATTTTGACACATTAGCCACTAAGGTAATGTCTATTGTAAATATTACTATGTTTGTATATGTACAACCATGACATTAGCTCCCCTGAGTCACGACATGAACGACTGAAGGTATGCCAAGATATGTGCACAGCTATAGCTTCTAATGATTATGTTAAATGTTTGATATCAGAGTTGAGGACCACTCATTGATATAGGTATTTTGAGCGATAAATAAAAGAAAAGGGTGATATCTATTCCCACATCTCTGATATCAAAATAACACAGACCGCAGTCCAGTCGATCATGTCATGAATCATGTATATAAATAATTCTATTTTAAACTGTTATGCCAACCAACAGATCACATTGGCCAAAATTTTCATTATTTTAATTATTTTCTATTTTATTCATTATCTGATAACCGATGGATTACATCGGCCCCATTCTTTTACCATACCTATTCACTTTTACCTGTTCCAAACAATCCTGGTATATTATACATTAATCTCACCCACATTATAAGAAAGAAAAGTGAGTATTGTGGTATAATATAATGTTCTCATGTAAATATATTCCCCTCCCCTGTATCCCCTACCTGTGCCCCCCCCCCTCTCTGTGGAATAAGACATTCCCCTCCCCTCTCCCCAAACCTGTACCCCCCCCCCCCCCCCCATTTGACCTATCAAATGGGACCCCCCCCCCCATTAGAAGCGACCTTAGAAGAGGAGAGCAAGAAATACTTAACAATCAACACACAAAAAGGGTTGTACAGATACAATCGCTTGCCTTATGGGGTAGCCAGCGCTCCAGCCATATTTCAACGAACAATGGATCAAGTGCTGCAAGGGTTAGATGGGGTAGTCTGTTTTCTAGACGACATATTGGTGACAGGCAATGACACAGACAGTCATATGAAAAACCTAGAAAGGGTACTGCAGAGGTTGGATCAATATGGGCTGAGAGTAAACAAGGGAAAGTGTGCTTTCTTTCAGGACAGTGTGTGCTATTTGGGCCATCGCATAGATGCACAGGGGTTACACCCCCTTCAGGAGAAAACGGAGGCCATCGAAAAGGCCCCGGTGCCCAAAAACACCACAGAGTTGAGGGCGTTTCTGTCTTTGTTAACCTACTATGGGAAATTCATGCCTTCTTTATCTGCTCAGATAAAACCTATGACAGAACTACTACAGAAAGGACAGGAATGGGTCTGGTCAAAGCAGCGTCAGGAGGCTTTTGAGAGAACCAAGAAGATGCTGACAGCAGCACCAGTGCTAGCGCATTTTGACCCCCAGTTACCAGTGATAATGGCCTGTGACGCTTCCCCATACGGGATAGGGGCGGTGATATCACACAAGCTACCAGATGGCAGTGAGCAATAGCATATGCCTCACGGACCCTGTCCAAGGCAGAGGTAAATTATGTGCAAATAGAGAAGGAGGCCCTCAGAATCATTTTTGGAGTAAAAAAGTTCCATGAATATTTGTATGGTTGAAAATGTACCCTCTGTACAGACCATCAGCCACTGGTCAAGATCTTAGGACCAAAGACAGGTGTTCCCACATTAGCAGCAGCAAGACTGCAGATATGGGCCCTAATTCTAGCAGCCTACCAGTACGATATTCAGTATAAGGCCGCCCTGACACATGGGAATGCGGATGCATTATCTAGGTTACCGATGCAGGCAGAGGCACAAGAGTGTAGCCCGGACTTCAGAGTCTCGTTCTTAGATGAGATCCCTATCTCTGCTAGAGAGATCGCAGAGCACACCAAGAGTGATGCAGTAATGAGAACAGTGAAAGATTTCACACAGAAAGGGTGGCCTAAATATGTCACAGAGGAGGAACTAAAACCATACTGGGTGAGACGTACAGAACTGTCTGTAGAGAGTGATTGTGTGATGTGGGGTTTTAGAGTGGTCATTCCTCCCGTACTGAGGTCACAAATGTTAAAAGAGTTACATGACAATCACCTGGGTATAGTGAGAATGAAGACCAGAGCACGTAGCCATTTTTGGTGGCCAAACCTGGACAGAGACATTGAAAACCTGGTGGCCACATGTAACCCTTGTCAACTGACTAGAAACACACCACCGACAGCTCCGGTGCATGCATGGACTGGTGCAGTGAGACCGTGGCAGAGGGTTCACGTGGATTTTGCAGACAAAGGCAAACATAAGTTCATGGTGTTAACAGACAGTTTCTCTAAGTGGCCGGAAGTGTCATTGATGATGACAACGACAGCGGAGAAAACAGTGTGGAGGTTCTGAGGGGGTTCTTCGCAAACTATGGACTGCCAGAGGAACTGGTGTCAGACAATGGCCCCCCATTTCAGTCAAGGACATTTCAGGATTTTCTCAGGAACAATGGGGTGAAACACACACGGTCGCCGCCGTACCACCCTGCCTCTAATGGGGCTGCAGAGCGCCTGGTGCAGAATCTGAAAAAGGCGCTGGAAAAAGCAAAGAGTCAGAGTATCACAACGCAGCACTCTATTCAAGACTTTTTGTTTTGTTACAGGAGCACCCCCCATTGTGTGACGGGTAAAACACCGGCAGAACTGTTCTTAGGATGGAAACTGAGAACGAGACTGTTGCTGATACAGCCCAGCGGTGCAGAAACGGGACAACAGAGCACACAGCGGAGCCCGGAGGGACCGCAGAAGAGGGTCCGATCATTTCAACCTCACCAGCGGGTGTTGGTGAAAAACTATGGGGGAGGGGAAGGAGAAAAGTGGGTTCATGGGAGGATTGTGAGGCCATTACTTTACTTTACTTAGGCCTTTTATTCCTTTCGGAACATAGGCCATTGATGAAAAGTTTCCACCCCCGTCTGTCTTGCGCCATCCTCTCCAGCTGTTTCCACGTCAGTCCCCTTGTCTTGAGTTCCTGCTCAGTGTCTCTTCTCCAGGTGTTTTTGGGTCTTCCTCTGCCTCGCTTGCCTTGTGGGTTCCAGGTTAATGCCTGTTTGGTTATTGCGGTTTTGTGTCTTCGAAGTGTGTGCCCAATCCAGCTCCATTTTCTCCTGGTCAGCTGGACCTCCACTGATTCTTGCTTGGTGCATTCCCACAGCTTGATGTTGGTGATTGTGTTTGGCCAGAAGATCCTGAGGATACATCTCAGACAATGGTTGATGAAGGTCTGCAGTTTATTGTTGATGTTAGTGGTGGTTTTCCAGGTTTGTGAGGCCATTAGGCCGGTTACATACATGGTTGAGGTTCAGAACAAAGTATGTAAAATACATGTGAATCAAATGGTGTCAACTAAGTTACCAGAGCCTGAAACGGAAGAGCGAGTAATACTAGGGCCTGATGGTCCTCAGGTCAGGGGAAGTAGTAGACCAAAACGAAATGCAAAACCCCCAGACAGATTAGATCTGTAATCTCAGTTATCAGGGTAGGGGAGGAGTGTAGTGTAGTGTAGGACTACAACTCCCAATGTTAATGTGTCACGTGTCTTGCTTATGACTGGTTACTGTTATGTGAACCAGAGGTGCCCCGGAGCGCTCTGTGTCAGAATAAGGTAGCAGCCAGAGGGACTGGCTGCGGTTTCACTGTTTACCTGTATGAATATCAACTGTGAATAAAGCACAACTGAGCACTACCACGGTCTCTTCTATTAAGATACAACATTAACCAGTGGCAACCAAAGTGTTAAAGGCACATTATTGGTTTAAGGTGTGTTTAGTTCAGCGCAATACTATGTTAATGAAAGAACTAGCTAGTTACTTAGGGGAGCTAATGTGTGAATTCAGTAGTAGTTAACTTGCCATACAAAGTGAGTGTTAGTGTTAGCCAGCGGTTTGTTGTTGTTTTTATTATAACTCAGTGGTAACTTTCTGTTGAGAATATTGTCCAGGCGGTCAATAAAGTGCCTGAAAAGAAGTCGACCTGCCTCATTCTTCACCAATCGCCACAGTATGTTTTCAACAATGGGATTGGGAATGAGTATTTTAAACGTTATTGTTTCATCATTGGCAACAATTTATTTTGTCTTTTACTTTCAAATACAGTTCAAGTTACTTACTCAAGTCAAGTCAAGAGTTTTATTTGTCACGGCATACAAACATACAGTGAAATGCGGGGGGTCATGCCCGCAGCGATTGTGCAATAATACAATAAGAATAGGATGAGAATAAGACATTTGTGCAATAATACAAGTAATAAGAATAAGACATAACAGGTATAATGTACATAAAGTTTACAAAAAGCATGGTAAGACATGCTAAGGTCCTGCGATAGTGCAATACAATGTTAGCTACGGATGAGGCAGCTGGGTCTTATGTACACTACTATACAATGCTATACTATACAATCTACAGTTATACTATGTTTCCGTATGCTAGCTTGCTATATCCATCTGTTACAAGAACCACTCCTGTTCTTTTTTATTTAAAAAAAATTAAAGTGACCTTTCCATTGTGTAAAGTAACCGTTGAGTGTGAGCGTGTGCAGCATGTGTGTGTGTGTTCATGCTAAAGTGACTGTTAGTGTGTGAGCGTATACAGTGTGTGTGTTGTGTGTGTGCTCATGTGTGCTTGTGTGTGGAGAGTTCAGTGTTAAAGACTCTGATGGCCTGGGGGAAGAAGCTGAGCCGAAGTCTCTCTGTCCTAGGTGCTGGTGTTCGCAGGCGTTTGCCTGACCTCAGCAGCTTGAACAGGCTGTTGTTGGGGTGGTGAGGGTCTTTCATTATTCTGCAGGCTCTGGATTTGCACATCTTGTTATATAAGACCTGCAGGGGTGGTAGTGCAATACCCCTAGTACGCTCAGCTGAGCGCACCACTCTCTGTAGGGCCTTCTTGTCCTGTACCTTGCTGTTTCCATACCAGGCAGTGATGTTTCCGGGCAAGATGCTCTCTACAGCTTCGGAGTAGAAGGACTGGAGTATCTTCCCCGATACTCTGAACTTCCTTAACACATTGGTTGCCAGCAGGGGGTGCGCGATTTATCGCTTGAGTGCCAGCGCTTTAGTCAATGAGAGGACGAGCACATTTGCGAACGCATAAACTATATCTTAAATTATTAAATTATGTGTCTAATACACCCGTCGCTTATCAATGACTTGCTTGCAGTCAACATGTACGAAACGGATTGTTTTTTCATCAGTACATTTCCGTATTATACCGTTTTGAATACGAGTATAGTTTTGAAGATTTCTAGTGATTCCAGAAAAATTCACGAAAATAGCTCTTTACTGGAATACACAAAACACGTTGTAATTTTTCTGCCTATTTATGAATCATTTTCAAATAAAGGCTAGATTATTGATAGTATATGTGTACTTATGCGCGCTAGAGAAGCGGGCTGAAAAATCGATTATCTATGCCGTGCCTGGCGCTAACGTTACGCACACACTGTACACACACAGGAGACACGTTGTGAACAATGTTAAAAAAAACTCTGATTAACCCAATACTGGTAAAATAAAGTCCTTACCTCAGATCAGATGTTCTGCAAAAAGATTAATCCAATTCCTGATCGCCATTCCAAATATCGATCGCGTTTATTGATCCAACGTTATACCTCGAAACACATAATCGACGCTTCTTCCAGTTCCTCAGTGGATGTAATAGTCTCAAGTTACATGCCTCAAAAGTAAAATGTGGAGCCCGGAATTTTTTTTCCTGATGCATTCCCATCGACTCCATTCCAATTGGTGCAATACCATCCGGGAGATGATAGGGGGCGGTATTTGCCCTTTTCGAGCTCAGAGCCAGTCCCAATGATAACGTGAGGCTGGATGGATGAAAAATGTATGGATATCGCTAATAAAAGAAATAACGATTAAATAACGAGATTTCTCCTCATTGGCACTCAACGCATGGCGGCCAACAACGAGATTTCTCGTCGTTGGCACCCAATGTGTTAACTGTTTTAGGTGGTAGAGGCGCTGTTTCGCCTTCTTTACGACTGAGTCTATGTGTGTTGTCCATGTCAGGTCTTCTGAGATGTGGACCCCCAGGTACTTGAAGCTGCTCACCCTGTCCACGGTAGCCCCGTTTATCCTCAGTGGTGTGTGTGTCCCCTGCTGTGTTCTCCTAAAATCCAAGATCAGCTCCTTGGTCCGGGTTGATCCCACAGCCTGTGTAGCTGATCTGTATAAGCAGTGGCAGAGTTGAGGAAAAGACCACTTAATTGTCTGTCTGGCTATACATCCGCACTAAAGCTACCAGTTCATGTCATGCCAAACCATTGTACTGGGTCACAGCGCAACGGATAAACAAAATTATACCAATAAGGTTAAACAATGGAGCACTTTGATGTACTCACTCCTGTAAGGTGACCAAGCCCTACAGACACTCCAATAGCCAGAGGAAGCATCAATGTCGCGTCGTCTTATCAGTGGTGGCTATAACGCACAAGACCAGCTGGAGGGTGAGAATTAATTCTACGCCAAATCCTTGACATGGGGATATCCCATTCAGCTATAATGGAGAACAGGAAACGCGTCAGAACCCCTCCCCGTCCTCAATAAACCTTCGGAAAATACAATTGAATTAGCATATTTCATAGGATGTAGAGTGAATTCTTATGCAGAGTGACCCCGGGTGCCCCCACGGTTAAAAAACGTTGTGCTAAAGTTCCATTTTGAGTGGCGAAAACTAGAGGATGTGCCCTATTGGTGCTCTTCCAATGGTCTAAACTTCACCATGTGCCCCCACGGTTAAATAACATCACGCAAAAGTGCCCTTTTGAGTGGCAAAAACTAGAGGACGTGCCCACTGCCCATTGGTGCCCTTTCAATGGTCTAAACTTGACCATGTGCCCCCACGGTTAAAAAACGTAATGCTAAAGTGCTTAAGCTGTAGCCCTATTTTCAGAAATTTCGCCTAAGGTACATGCCTAAGTAAATGGAAGATTGCTCCACTTCTACAAGGTCAATATGCATGTTCTTGGTATCTAGGAACATCTAGGGACCTGGGGGTATGTATTCCCAGTGTCAGAAATATTGTGTCTGTTACTAGGCTTGAGTAAATTGTAATGAAAAAAAGGAGAATATAAATTAAGATTTTTTTTTGTGCATCTGAGCAAATGAATGAAGGGAAGATGATTAAACAGAAGTATTTGTACATACAGTAATAAATTATAATCCATTTTAATTATAAATTCATATTTGACCTTGAACTTGACCTTGACCTTATTATGGCCAAATCATACATCTATGGATAGTGGAAAAGCTCCTCTTTCCAATGGCAGTGTTATATCTGGATTTAGTCATTTCCTCACGGTTTTAGGACAAAAGAGATATAATTAGCATTTTTCCGATAAATTCTTATTTTCTGTAAATCTTAAAAACATCGGTAAAAATTCGGGATGTCCGTTATTATCGGCCGATATTGGCATAAAAATGTGATATCGGAAAATATCGGTATCGGTTTTCAAATTTTTTTTTTTTTTTTTTTACATTTATTTTACCTTTATTTACCCAGGCAAGCAAGCAAGAACAAATTATTGTTTTATTTATTGTCAAAGTATGCATAATGTTATGTTAATTACACAACAAGAGATATGTAAGGAATAATGTCATAAGGTCATTGTCGCAAAATAATTGACCGACAGTTTAGAATACAGAGGCGCCTCGCCAAGGTGTTCTAAACGTCAGTGAAGGTCAATTATTTTGCGACAATGACCGAGTATAGCTATACAATATCCCGCTTATTACATGGCTAACTTACTTACAATATACCTAATTCATTTTACACCATCGACAAGACGAGATCAAATGCAGACGCAGTTGTTCTGTGGCTCTGTCAGCCCAAATAAAGTGATTATTATTATCGCCAGCAGCCGGCAGGTGTGTCTGATTGCACTGATGCAGTGTGTGTCAGTGGGCTTGATTGCTCCAGCTGCGAAAAGCAATAATCACCGGTGATTATTGCGTGTTGCCCATGGCAGCGGTCAGTTAATCGAAAAATAATTCACCGCTGTCAGGGGCTATTGACCAATCACAATCAAGCATTTCGGCAAATGTGAAAACACCATGTAATAAGTAATGTTAATTACCTGAAATGATTCCGTTTTTTTGGGGGGGGGAACCCTGCATATATCGGTATCGGTTGATATCGGTATTGGAAATTAAGAGTTGGACAATATCGGTATATCGGTATCGGTAAAAAAGCCAATATCAAGCATCCCTAGTAAAAATGAAAATATACACTTTGACTGCATATGACTGCATATGATGTGACTGATATACAAATGTGGGCCCTCTTGAGGACGATTCGCAATGTGCCACTTTGCCGACCTCTAGCGGCTCGGGTGTGTATTTATTTTAATACAATATATATATATATACGATTAAAGCCCTATTTATTGCCTGTCGATTTCCGTTTCAGGCGACAAAAAGTTACATGCCGATATGTGAGGTGTGCGCCAAAGTACACATTACCACCCCGACTCCCGGGGCTCTAGCTCCGTCAATCATTTGGCAATCTCTAAAAAAAAATTACATTGTTGTAGCCAATGAGTGTGGCTTTCCAATGATACCCCACGTGGGGATCTAATACGGTCTGTATCGATTTATGATAAAAACAGCAGGGTCCCCAATTGGGGGACCTTACAGCTTAACAGGTTAAATATCCATAATGTCAATTTCAATATTGTAAATAGCCAAATCGTTACCGTCGCTGACTCTCATTGTTTGTAAATCATCAGAAAAGGTGACATACGTCAACATTATGAACCCATAACAAAAACCTTCAGAGTTTAAAATGTCAATATGTTTCTAAGACCCTATACATGGCAAATATGTTGCGCAAATAAGCCTCCTACTTTTACTGGTATACTGTAAGCAATTTGACTTTCCACTCCATAGAGTCCCTTGTTTATTTTTCCAGAGCTGGTGACTGAAGTAGCCAGGGAGTCCCAACTTCTCCCTTTGTGTTTCAGCCAACGTCTCCCTTTCTCTGTGTCTCAGTTACAGATCCCCATCACTCTTTCCACTAAGTGGCAGTAATGCGGATAATTAAATGTTCCAACCACCTCTGAATTACAAATGAAGAAAGAGCAGTGTTGTGTTCTGGGTAGAAAACGGGTGGGAGTTTTGTGAATTTGCCTCTAATGGTGCAGTAGCTGTGGGAATGCTTTGGCTATATAGATGTAACGGATGGTACCATGAGGCGCAGTCACGATGGACTTCAGATGTTGTGAAGTGACTGGGGCGAGTAGCGGTGCTATGGTGCTTAAAAGACACATAGACACGTTGCAAAGCAGTGAATTCACCTCTTGGTATAGTGGTCTGTGCTGTTGACCCGTAGTGCGACAGACCACGGGTTCGAAACTCCCTCGGGCATCGAAGTTTAAGGTGACGATATAACAACCGTTGACAACATAGATCTCTCACTTTTCCTTTCCCGTTTACCAGTAATTTTGTCCTCAATATTGCATGTGGGGTTAATGGGGAAATTGCATTTCATCAAAGGATTTTATGTTTCACTAACATTCCACTTTTTAAAAGCCAAATCGCTAAACACTAAATTACCTAATGTTGCAGAGAATGCACTGACGTCAGGTGACCTGATCTGCAAAGGCTAGCGAATTTTTTTATTCGAAATTCAAAATATCCTGCCTTATCATAGAGAGACATGTACTGTATATTGGAAAGCCTTGTTCACGGGACCACAGCTGCATGAACCACGAAACTAGGAGCGATCTATTAATAGTATTTTGAAGAAACGGGAGCAGCCGGAAAGACATCAATTGTGAGGTCTATTGTGTAGATGGGGAGTGCACACTCCTGGGTTTAATCTCTTTGCTTGGAACCCACATGTCAAAAAAGATTAGTATGGTCCTTTACTACTTCTGGAATATGTGACATCATAATGACATCACGCATTCCTACTCTTTAATTCAGTAACTCTCAAACCAAATGCATTTGTAAAAGATCTTTTTGGGATATGTGTGAGATTAAATCCCATCAGTGTGTTCCTTTTTTAAGGTATGACGGTCTTTGCTCTGTCCAAGGTGTACTGGGCAGGACCCATTAGTGGTGGCGTGATGGCTGCTCTCCTCTACGATTACCTGCTCTGTCCAAGGGCATTGAATTGATTGATTGAAAATTGTATTAACAGATTGCAGAATGGGTACAATACAGTACAGCTCAATACACACAATTGTTAAGGGGATGCAGACCAGAGAAATACTTTCGTCTTGTTTACATCAGGGTCCCCCATTTTCAATTCATCATAACATATATGACATACATGACATACAGATAGACAGTACTGCTACATCTATACATTTATGACATACCAGATTTACAAATACAGTACTGTTTGTGATACAAAAAGAGTCTAAAAAAGAGAGTATATACATTTGACGAAGAAACTGTACACTGGAGGAGGTTGGGTAGGTGGGGTCGAGGGGGGGGTTGGGTAGGTGGGGTGGGGGGGGAACTGTACATTGGAGGTGGTTGGGTGGGTGGGGGGGTTGGGTAGGCGGGGTGGGGTGGGGCAGAGCGCCTCTGTGAGAGAGTGAAGACCTTGCGCTCTTGTGGCCCAGAAGTGAAAGCCAAGGTTCGGGAGCCACTTCTGGAGGCTGATAAAGATGAGGAACGGCCCTAGCACTGATGGTGAATGATGAACTATTTCAAGACAGAAACCCCTTTTCATATTCTGCTCATTCCTATATGTTTTAGTTTTTTTGGTTTGAAATCAAATGTTTCAGTATTGTAGTGGCGTTTTGTAGTTTCTTATCTATATTGAGGTAGCATACAGTATGAAGACAAACGGGCCATCATGACAGCGGTAGCCTACATGGTGGCAATTTATGCTGAGGTTGTGTGTGTGTGTGTGTGTGTGTGTGTGTGTGTGTGTGTGTGTGTGTGTGTGTGTGTGTGTGTGTGTGTGTGTGTGTGTGTGTGTGTGTGTGTGGAAAGTGTGAAAGCCTTAAATCTATTTCTTCCTTCCTCCCACTTAGCGCAGCAAGAGATCTTGGACTATAAATCCAAACCTGCTAACGTCAAACACACTGAGGACAAACGTACCAGAAATTATAAAAACTGAAGAGGTGTGTTTTTTGGCAGGCTCTCTCAGCAGAATTCACTGCCATAGTATTGTTTGTTTTCTTTTTTTTGTACTGGTTTTTATCTTCTGCCATTGGAAATGTATTGAACAATGCCCAGAAGGTCAAAGTCCCCCTGGCTCTTTGGCCAAAGAGCTTGAATCATGTCGGTGGAGCCACTGCCATCACCTTGTCTTCTGCCCAGCAGTCGGATCCGCTTCCTGGACTGTCTGCTCTACATCCTGGCTCAGATGCTTTTGGCACTTGTAGCCAGTGCTATCATGTATGGACAAGGTACGGTCAAGACCATGTCTGCCAACTTCAGAATGGAACTGTAGATAAGTGTTTTGCCATTAGGCTTGTTTCTCTCCCATGTCGTCCCTCATTGGTTGCGGTGGTAACCGCTGCTCCGCGATCGCTCCAAACTTGCTGTTGGGCTGCTACTTCTTTGTCTATGGTTGTCATCATTAAAGGGATATTTCACTTTAGTAGAACTTGTCAAATCTTTTTGCGGTTTTACCACAAGTCATCTACAAGTAAGCTAGCGATCACTGGTCGTCTGCCGTCAACATCATTGCTTACAGATGTCGGGCTCCTCATTCACTTCTGTTAATTTTGAAGGCAATGTCTAAAAGTAAATATCATACTTAGTAAGTATAAACAAACTATATGGCAATATTCTTTCATGTTTTTCTGTGTCAAAGGTACTTATTTGAGCTAATGTTGCCATTTTCAAATTCAGTGAAGGAACTATTTATTTATTAATTATGGTGTAGTTTGATACATTTTTCATAGAATGTTTATAATAATTTACAGTTTATTTTTCCAAAGACGCCTCAAATGCCACATCAAATAGTCTTGTTTTGTTCAAATGCACAGCATTAGTTTGTTTATACTTCAGAAGTATGACTCCCTGATGACGTCGTACCCCACATGCATGCAGACATAAACGGTCAAATCATAAAAGTTTGTAGATGGCAGTATGCCACCAATTATACAAACTTAAAATTAATATTTGCCACAGCCATTGCAGGAGCCTGGCATTACCACGCCTAAATGGAATGGAACCACAATGTTTTTAGTTACACCTGTGCTGGATGGCCCATTGTGAAATATTTCAAAACCTTTACCGTTTGTAAACGGTGATGACGTTTTAGCTCAAGATCTGGATGAAATCATGCGATGTCAAGACGTGTACATATATTTGTATTACGTAACCATTGACTACAGGAAGGCTCGTTATTTGGTCAATGTTACACAATAAGGAGACGGCAGCCAAAGTATCTAAATAAATAATATTTAATTTATAGTTACCATGGTTTCGTAACAAAAATGAACATCAAATAATAAACAGACAAACACAGAACTACACAGACAGGATCAGCACCAGACGGAAGGGATGACAGACTACTTATACACAAGGGAATGACGAGACAACACACACCTGGGGTAATGGTAATTGGGTACACCTGGGGGGAAAACAATAGGGACTACACACCATGACAGAGGACTACATCTAGACATGACAACTCACATTAGGAGCGCCTGATCAGGGCACAAACATACCCCCACATAACACCCCCCCCCCCCTCAAATTTATGGCCATAACCCCAAAGTGAAATGGGGAAATGGACATAAACAAGAAAAACCGTACCTAAATAACTAAAGGGGAAGAAAAAAATATATAGCGGTTGATAAATGGGGAACCCTGATGTAAACAAGACGAAAGTCGCCCTCCGATCCGCATCCCCCCAACAACTGTGCATATTGAGCTGCCCCGCATTGCACCCTGCAATCCATCAATAACGTCCCCGATCAACCAGGTAAGGAGAATGGACAGCCTCAGCCTTACTCCTCATCACTCCCGACTCCTGGAACACAGAGCAAAATCAACAAAAAGCAAAAACAACAACAACAACAACAACAACAACAACAACAACAACAACAACAACAACAACAACACCTCTCACACAACCCCCCCCCCCCCCCACCACTGACTACAGTCGTGACAACGCGTCGGCCAACACATTGTCCTTGCCCTTGACATGCACCACCTCCACATCAAAAGCTTGCAGGAAGAGGCTCCAGCGCATCAGCCGCTGGTTCGAATTCTGCATCCTGCCTATAAAGACCAATGGGTTGTGGTCCGTGTAAATTTTAATAGGTGATTGAGAGGAGCCAACATACACCTCAAAATGAGAGAGGGCCAGAATCAAAGCCAATGCCTCCTTCTCGATGGTCGAGTAGCGCCTCTGGTGTATATTAAACTTCCTGGGGAAGTACGACACCGGGTGCTCAATACCTCCGTCATCATCCTGCAAGAGCACTGCGCCAGCGCCCAACTCGCTAGCATCCACCGCCAACTTAAAAGGCCTTGTGAACACAGGCGCCGCAAGGACAGGGGCACTGACCAGAATGGACTTCAACTGTTGAAACGCGAAGGAACACCTAGGAGTCCACTGAAACGGGATCTTCGGGCTCAGCAGATCTGTAAGGGGAGAGGCTACCGCCGAAAAGTTCCTACAAAACCCCCTATAATACCCCGTCATCCCCAGAAAGCACCGGAGATGCCGACGTGTAGCTGGCTCTGGGAAACCAAGTATAGCCTCCACCTTAGAATGGACAGGGCGGACCTCCCCCCGCCCCACTACCTTGCCAAGATAGGTGACGGTCGCCCTGCCAAACTCGCACTTGGCCAGGTTCAGTGTCAAGTTCGCCCCAACAAGCCGTCCAAACACCTCCCGCAAACTAGCTATGTGCCCCTCCCAATCGTCAGAGTAAATTACGAGGTCGTCGAGGTAGGCCGCACAACAAGCCACGCCCGACAGCACCTGATTGACCAACCTCTGGAAGGTCGCAGGCGAGTTGCGCATCCCAAACGGCATCACCGTGTATTGCAGGAAACTGTCAGGTGTCACGAATGCAGAAATCAGTTTAGCCCGGTTCGTAAGTGGCACCTGCCAGTACCCTTTTAACAAATCCAACTTAGTTACAAAAGACGCGCCCCCCACCCTGTCGACACAGTCCTCCATCCTGGGCAACGGGAAACTATCTGGTCTAGTCACATTATTTACCCGACGAAAATCAGTGCAAAATCTATCCGTCTTATCAGATTTATCCACCAACAAGCACGGCGAGCTCCACGGGCTGAAGCTGGGCTCCGCGATGCCATTAGCGAGCATACTGTATATTCCACCTCCCTTTGTAACCATGCGCGTTTGTGTGGATTCACGCGATACGCGTTCTGTTTAATGGGCACTGCCTCCCCCACATCAATGTCATGGTACAAGACACTTGTGCGCAAAGGGATATCCGAGAAAAGTTCGCCATGAGTCCTAACCAGGCCCATGACATCAGCTTGCTGTAGCTCTGACAAATGGCCCAGACGACAGCCAAGAGTGACCAAAGAGTCCGTGTTTGTAAGACCGCCCTCCACAACCGCTTTAGACGGTATAATCACGTCATCCTCCAGCCCACCATCGCCGTCTGAAAGAAAGAGACTGTCATTACTCATATCGACACTAGATGGGGCCAACACACAAGCCGACACCGGCGTAGCGGCCACCACAGTATTGGCCACAGGACCCCTTGTATGAAACGGCTTAATCATATTAATATGACACAGGCGGGTCTTCCGCCCATGATCCGGTGTCTCAATAAGGTAATTCAGCTCCCCTACCTTTTCCCTAACCCGATACGGTCCACTAAACCGAGCCTGTAGACTGGACCCTGTTACCGGAAGTAACACCAAGACCCTCTCACCTGGCACAAACGTCCTATCCCGAGCCTTCCTATCATACCACCCCTTCATCCGTTTTTGTGTGTCGATCAGATTTGTTCTCGCCAGATCACATGCCCTCTTCAGCTTTTCCCTAAAGCCACAGACATAGTCCAACAGGTTTTTCAGCTCGCTCTCCCCCAACCACTTCTCCCTCAACAACCTGAGCGGTCCCCTCACAGAATGTGCAAACACCAACTCTGCAGGGCTGAAACCCAAAGATTCCTGTACCACTTCCCTTGCAGCAAACAACATCAAATGAACCCCCTCATCCCAATCATCCTCTGTATCACGACAGAAAGCCCGAAGCATAGTCTTTAACGTGGAGTGGAATCTTTCTAACGCCCCCTGTGACTCCGGGTGGTATGGACTAGAGAAGCTATGTGATATATCCAGCTGTTTCAAAACCTGCGAGAAGATACGAGACAAGAAATTCGTCCCTTGATCGGATTGGACGACGCGAGGTAAACCGAACACAGAGAAGAACCTCACCAAGGCCTGTGACACTGTTTTGGCCGTTATCCGCTTCAACGGAATCGCTTCAGGGAAACGTGTGTTGGCACACATAATGGTCAAAAGAAAACTATTACCTGCCTTCGTTCTATGGAGCGGTCCCACACAATCAATAATAACCCTCTCAAAGGGTTCCCCCACTGCCGGGATAGGATAGAGCGGCGCCCGTGGAATGACGTAATTGGGTTTCCCCACTATTTGACACGTAGAACACCCCCTGCAGTGCTGCGCCACATCCCGTTTTAACCCTGGCCAAAAAAGATTACGCAGCACCCTATCGAATGTCTTGTTGACCCCCAAATGCCCTGCGAGCCTATGATCGTGAGCCAAACAAAGGATATCATGACGGTACTTAAATGGAACCACAACCTGCGTCACCACATTCCAATCATTCCCCAATGACGCATCCGGATCAGGGGACCATTTACGCAGCAACACCCCGTCTCCCAGGACATAACAGCTTTTAAGCCCCTTACTCTCTCCTTCCCCCACAGCGGACGCAAAAAGCCCCGACAGGCTTGAATCCCTACCCTGTTCTGCGATAAGTTCCTCACGAGCGAAAGAGAACTCAGCCGCGCTACTGGCAACTTCAGCCGAGGAAGTAATGTTCAGCAACGAACCGGCTGAAACAGAAGACACAGCGTCATCAGACTCAAGTTGGTCAACTGTAGGGGCAAGCTGAGACAATAACAACGAGCCAGGCTGCCCCTGGAGCGCCCCCTCCCTCTCAGGCTCCTCGCCGTCAGCCGCTACTATGGTATCGAACAAGTCCACATCGCCCTCCTCCTCGGCCCGAGCTCTAACAACCATGGCTCGTGTCACCGCACATGAAGAGAACACCCTCGGATACGCCTCTGCCAGGGTGTCTACAGCACCAGACTGTGCTGGCACACAAGTCACATCTGCCTTCACGAGGACCCTACCCCCTGCCAAATCGTTCCCGAGGATTAGTGACACCCCCGCAACCGGGAAGCAACTTTCTACCCCAATGACGACCGGGCCCGACACCAACTCAGATGTCAGGTGGACAATGTGAAGCGGGACCTTCATCACATGCATCCCAAAAGACCTAACTGTTATCCCAGCATCCACCTCTGAACTACTGTCGAAGGGCAACACATCCCCCCGAATAAATGACTGGGATGCAGCCGTGTCCCTTAATATGGTCACAGGAACCCTCACCCCATCACTAGCCAAGGATACAAAACCCCCGTTGATAAACGGTAGGTAAGCTTTAATATCCTCACCCCTTTTGTCATACTCAACCGATGTGTGTGTGGGTGCCATCACCAACGAAATCTGCTTACTGGGGCGAGTAAGGGCAAAAAAATTTCCTTTATATGGCCTCGTTTTCCACAGTTAAAGCACTTGCGTGTTTCAGACCTCGCGCCCCGCTCAACCGCCTCGCCCCCACTGATACCACCAGTGCCCACAGAGGCTTTAGGGAAGTCAACTGGGACCCACCGTCACATCTAACAACCACACTAAACTGGAATGATCCAATCCATGCATTGTCCCATGATCGTATCTTTGGTCCTGCGTTCACTACATGTCTCTTCTCTTTGCTTCTTCTTCGTCTGTTACCCTCTCCTGTCATCTTTTCTTCCAGTGCTCCTGGTTCCCCTCCCTCCTCTCCTCTCCCGTGCTACAGTGCTCCCAGGCAGGGTGCGGGCGGCAGCAGCAGCAGGAGCAGCAGCACCATCGTGGTCTTTCCCATGCAGGCTCATAGGGAGGTCTTTGTTCACCCTCCAGGCTTTGGGGGTCCCCACGGCAGGGCTGTGCCCCACTCCGCTACCTCCACAATGGGCCTTTATCCTGCCAAGCAGCCCCCCCCCCCCACCCCGCCTGCCCCCCGTCCTCCACACCGCTTCCCCCCGTCAGGAGCGCAGAGGGGCACAAGGGGGCACCGAGCCACCCAGGGTAACCCTGCTTTCATGCCCTGTCCTGGCTCTCTATGCTCTCACACACACTTACTGGAGAATAGAGCTCTTTCTCTCTTACACACACAGATATACACACACACACACACACTGAGATACAGTGAAAGAGGTTGATGACTTATCTTGCTCTCTCTCTCTCTCTCTCTCTCTCTCTCTCTCTCTCTCTCTCTCTCTCTCTCTCTCTCTCTCTCTCTCTCTCTCTCTCTCTCTCTCTCTCTCCTTAAGCTCTAACTCCAACTTTCGCAGCCCCAGAGAGCCATCAGAGACTTGGTCTAACTCCTCATCGGCATCGTCATGCACCACCTCTTGGGTGGTCAGAGCCTCTACCAATATCCCCCGCTGCTGTGCCTTCCTACCCGGGGCCAGCTTAACCCCATAATGCTCTGCTATCCCCGCCAGCTCATCCTTCGTGCACACTGTCGGCCTACGCACAAAGTCTGCCACTGTCACTGGCATTTTTTAACAGGGGAGGAACAGGGGAGGAGAAAGAGAGAGATACCTACAACCACCATATATCAAAAAACGAAAACAATCACGCTTTGACCCTTTGAACCTCCCTTACCAGGGCGCAGTTCCTAGGCTAGGTCTCTTCCCACCCCTAGGCCTGACCATCCAGACCCCTCTGGACAGACAGACCATAGCCTTCTGCTTCCCGGTGTTTTCTTTTCAAACCCACCGATCACCGAAACACTACTCGCTTACTAGCTCACTCGGTTTCAGCTTATAGTGGCCTGACTGTACATTGAGCCGAACGCGGCGGCCCCCACCGTGGTCTTACTGCCATATGCGATCCGACCGGCAGGTGACCCAGTCGATAGCGACCCCAGACCCCGTAGTGGTTATTGGCCACCCAGGTAGGAACCGACGGTCTGATCCCCACCCCACTTTGCTATGGGTATGGAAACTTTGACCATTTTCACCCACCTTGCCTGTTCACAGAGAGAACACCCCCTGCTAGGTGTGGACTGTCATCCACGTACCACGTGTTGCCCCCACACTTGCGTGTGCGACACACACGCCGACTAGACGGTACCACGGTGGTATGTTGATTCATACCTCACCAGACACGGGGGCCCTTCAGTCTCTCCCCAGCACTATAGTTCCTTCTTAACGTGCCCTCGGGACTTCGCAGTCCCACCGCCGCCTGTTAGAGGCTAGAGGTTCGGAGTGCCTACCTCCTCCCTAACCCCTAAAGAACAACAACAAACAAAAGAAAAACGGCTTCACCCTATGTGTCTGTATAGTCCTGGTCCCTACCTACTTCGGCCACCGCTCCACTACCAAAACCCTGGTACTGTATGTACGAAATATAAGCAAGCACTGGCATGACCACCTAACGCCTCCACACCTAGAGGTATTCGCAAATCAACCACTGTCATGTGTCAAAAAAAAAAAAAAACCCATCCCCAAACGTTCTCAACCCTCACTATATAGTACCCCTATATAAGTAAACACTATACACACGCCGGCCTAGGAGGAGCCTGACAGGGTCCTTCTAATACCCCGACCGCATGTGGTGTGTCCCCAGGCGATGGAAGGAACCATATATAAAATGGTCCAACTGCCCTAGCTGGTTGAGAACGCTCCCTATTGGAGAAGTATTTGCCAAGGGGGTCTAAAACATGGGTCACACACACGACAATGCCAACCATACCTCACAGTGTGGACCAAGCCCAGTGGCCACCACCAAATGCTTGCTCCGAGTCGTTTGACCGAGCCCCCATATTACGTAACCATTGACTACAGGAAGGCTCATTATCTGGTCAATGTTACACAATAAGGAGACGGCAGCCAAAGTATCTAAATAAATAATATTTAATTTATAGTTACCATGGTTTCGTAACAAAAATGAACATCAAATAATAAACAGACAAACACAGAACTACACAGACAGGATCAGCACCAGACGGAAGGGATGACAGACTACTTATACACAAGGGAATGACGAGACAACACACACCTGGGGTAATGGTAATTGAGTACACCTGGGGGGAAAACAATAGGGACTACACACCATGACAGAGGACTACATCTAGACATGACAACTCACATTAGGAGCGCCTGATCAGGGCACAAACATACCCCCACATAACAATTTGGTTAGTCCAATAATAGTCTAACCAGGTATACAAGGGCATTAAACCAAACTCAACGATGCATGCGCATTTCTGATGTGGAAGTAGTTCTGTCTACAAGATGACATTGACTAATTGTTCATCCAGTAATATTGGTTGATGTTTTTCAGTTTACCAATAACTGTCCTTTTCCTTTTATAGATTTGTAGATGCACCTCACCTCTGTGACTGGTAATGTCACTAACTCACTCATGAGCCCCTTTCACACCTGCACTGGACTCATGACCTTAACTGCACATTAATCAGAGTATTAATTAGTATGTTTGCATTATTACACACAGTTTCCCCTCCCACCACTAAAGTCCTACGTCTGTGTAATGACAAACTGAGCCCATGTTGGAACACAAGCAGATCATTTGTTGAAGTCAGAGGTTCTGTGTAGGATTGTTAGTAACTGTCTAACTGCATATATAACTGTTTCCACCAGTAACTGTCTAACTGCATATATAACTGTTTCCACTAGAGGGCGCTCTAGGCAGAGCCACTCAGGTACACCACCATGTGGCAAGTATAAATATAGATGTCTCCTCCCATTCTTTCTCTTTCCCCCAGTCTCTCAGTGAGAGAAGACCTGTAGTGTAACTGCTCTGCCATGTGAATAATAAACCACGCCGATTAAGGGCTCAAGATAGAAACCATGCCTCCTGACCACATTATTGTCGCCCTATAGCCGAATTCTGTTAACATCATTGTTTGCAGAATTCACACAGCGAGTGAGTGGGCGTATTAATGTAGACTAACCATGTTCCATAAACAATGCTGTTGCGTACAGATGGCCTTTTCCCGCTGAAACATACGAGTCGGGAATATTTATATCTGTGTGGCGCGTGATACCTAATGTATACATAGGTAAAACGCATTTCCCCCTATAAGGTTGCTGGAGCATTGATTGATTGAAAACTTTATTAACAGATTGCAGAATGGGTACAGTACAGTACAGCTCAATATACAATTGTTAAGGGGATGCAGACCAGGGCCCCGTTCCCCGTACCTGGATAACTGAGTTAGCCGGATAACTTTCGGTCAAGCCTGACTTAAGCCGGACCTTCCCATTCCCCGACGCGCGATTGTCTAAATCACCATGACAACAGATCAAAAAGTTTGAGCCTGGTCGAGAGCAGGGTTAAGTTCAAGTTAGCCGGATGAACCATGGCCACGCCCCCGCAAAGAAGTGACAGCTCGTTTCCTGAAATGATTCTCACAGTCTAGGATCTGCATTATACCATTCTGAATTACGTTTTTGTGCTCCATTCTTCCAGAGGGGGCTTTTGAAATGTAAAATAGACCCAAAATGCTGATACTAAATTCACTTTGTCCTAAATAATGCACGTTATATATACCGTGGCGCTCGCTAGGTGCGATGTACACATTATGTGGTTATTTTAACAACGCGCAGCATTGCAAATGTGAATCCCGCGGGGATATCCTTAATGATTGAAACCTATCGCTCGTTTGGCTCTGATTCCTTTCATATTCTCCGCTGTGGATGAGGAGCGAGGAAGGAGAGGAGCGCCTGGATTTTGTTTCATTCAAGCATAGAATTGAAGTGTCTATGCATGGATTGTGGATTTTGTGTGATATTGTAACTGGGAATAAAATGTCTGATGAGATGCGCTGTTTGACGGATTTGAGAAATTGAATGAGCCGTTGACGTCACATTAATGCATTTGAGAATAAAGAGATAAAACTTCATTCAAGAGAAAAGATATTCTAAACACGGGTCTCTCGTTCATTAATGTATAAACAATGAATTTATCCCATCTGGCACAGTGGCGCAGCGGTAGTGCTCAATCCTGTCAACCGGGCGACCGGTGTTTGAAACCCCCCGTTTCCAATATAATCTTTTGGAATATAATATTAATGATTATACGCAAAAGTAGCCTAGTTTTAAGTTAAAATATTATAAATCTACATGCATTGAGGATGTCATTCTTTATATAGCTCTCAACGTGCACCAAATTGAATTATTCCTACATTGCAAAAAGAAGGAAAAGACTAGGATTCGAACCCCGGTCGTCTGCGTGAAAGTCAATAGGACAAGCCGTCACACCACAGTGCAGATAAATAAAAAATCCACCATACATCAATCAATGGATAAGAGAGCCGTATCCTTATTCTGAAACAGTTGAACAAATAATTTTCGCTAGCAAGATCTCATTTGATTATTCAATGCATAAACCTACTGCCAGCAGGAACGTTTAAAGAAATATAATCTGATTGATTGGGGTAATGAGGGATTTAAAATTAGCCTATAGATTATGCATTTAACTTGTCGGCAAGGCTATTGAGCCGCCTGCAATCTGTAAAACAATCAATCAATCAATGCCGTTAGAAGATCAGGATTTCTGCGATCTACACCTGCTGTCTTTTAAACTGAAGTGGCCGCGCGCACTTATCCAGAGTCTCAAGTCTGGTTTGAGTTAACGAGACTGAATCAGCATTCGAGGAACAGGAAAATCCCGGCTTCAAACATCGGGTTAACTGAATCTGGATAATGGGACTCTTGATCGACTTAGTTGAACCAGGTACGGGGAATAGGGCCCAGAGAAAGACTTTCGTCTTGTTTACATCAGGGTCCCCCATTTTCAATTCATCATAACATATATGACATACACGACATATACAGATAGACAGTACTGCTACATCTATACATTTATGACATGCCAGATTTGCAAATACAGTACTGTTTGTGATACAAAAAGAGTCCAGAAAAGAGAGCATATACATTTGACGTAGAAACTGTACATTCTGCTGAAGCGCACTCCAGTTGCCCTTTAAATAGACACAGGTGTGTAATGAAGCTTCCCTCTGTGTTCGGCAAGTGGTGCGCATCCTGTGGGAGTTAGTTGAACAACCAGTAAAAGCAGCACAGCAAGAGTTAGTTTGACTCCCATCTAATGTGTAGCCTATGCTCTGTGGTAATATTGACCTTGAATTTCATAACTAATATGGGTGTATAATCAGAAAACCATAATGCAAAAAGCCAGGTGTACCCTTTCAACAGCAGAGTGTGTTTTCAGTGCTAAAGTAAGAAGTGACACTGGTGTTACAGAAACAGTCAATAAACCCCCACTAACAAATGTACTAACAGTACTCAGAACAAAGAGACAAAGGTCACACCTACTGTGACCAGATTACAGCAGAGGACAGCTGGTCTAACCAGAGACCTGATACTGGCTCTGACATTATAAGACAGGACAATCTATTAATCAACTGTTTAGTGTCAAAAGGTCTCATATGATGTCTGGTATCAGTCTAAGAAAGCACTGACTGTACTGGGATGATATTAGACATCTATAACCATATAGAAGGAATGTTAAAGTTATATATTCATTTAGATTTGGGCAGCCAAGGAGGGGGGCCATCAAGACCCCCTTCTGTTCATTGAAGGAAGACAATGACGGGGGCCATCAGCGGCCCCCTCTGGTTATTGAGTCAAGACCCACACAGGAGATCGAGGAGGTGGGGGCAGCCGGCCCCCACAGAGAAACCCAGAGGTGGGGGCAGCCAGCCCCACAGAAGACCGCCCACAGAGGACCACCTGATTGGACCAAAATGTATTACTGGAATATTATGATTGGATGGAAGTTATAGTATATAAGAGCGAACATATTGTTAGTTCAGGAGCCCAGACCCCACCCCAGGTCTGTGGCTCCCACCGCTCCCCACCCAGAGACTGCTGTTGGCTGATGTTCATGTAAGTAGGCCGATGGACCCATGGTTGGTTAGAATAGAATGTAAAGACTTATCTTAGAAACCAGGCTTACTTATATGAACAGGGGCTTACAGTATTTTCTTTATGTTCAAATTATGTTAACAATGACTGTTGTATGTACCTGTTGGGGTTTTGAGATGCAAACCTTGTTGATTCTGTGTACAAAGCAGACATGATTAATGTATTCTGATAATCCTTGTATGTGAAAAGCAACCTTTTTATTCACTCTTGGTCGCAGAGACAAATAAATCCATGAGTTGAATTCGAACTCTGTTGTCTGGACTGCACATTTATTCCTTGCTGGCTAAATTGGGAGTCAGATGAGGAGACCAACAATTCTATCACTTATGACTAGGGATGGGTACCGAATTCGGTACTTTTGAGGTACCGAACCGAAACACGTCGGTACTACCGAGTATCGAATCAAGTGAGAAACCAAAAAAAAAATTAAAAAAAAAAATAAAAAAAAATCGTATTAACACTTTGGTTGCCTTGGGTTAAATTCATGATATACCATAGGTTGCCGGCTCTATTTGTCTATGGAGAAAGTCCCCTTCTTTGCAGGGCTATAACTTTTTCAATTCTATTGCTACATTGCCATTATTAGGGCCCATTCAAAGTCCTATATGTATTGTTCATTGTGTAGCAACGTTAAACTTTTTCATTCACATATTCATAGTAAAGTATGGTCTAATGTATAAGTATGTTTTCATCTCTTTCTGCAGATTTCTCCAGAACGTGATATATAGCCCCAAATGCATTATATTGATGATGAAATACAGTTTGATGGCAACCAGCGCGATATAAAAAATTCCAACTAGACGTACTTCTAGAAGTTACTACACGTCATCTGATGTTGACCGGATGGGCGAGGGGGCGTTTATAATTCCGTGGGCAGCGTTATACCAATCATCTAATGTGGGTCAAATGTTGATAATAGCAGTTAGTATCGAAGACGGTAACGTTACACGCTGAAACTCACCCCAGTCTCCGCGCGCCGTTGGGCGATCATCGTAGAGTAGAAATCTTATCATTATGGGATATATTTTTACCCGGTCCATCTCCAGCTTGTATAATGGTATATACGTCCAAATCATGTTGTTTATCGAGTTATTGCCAATCGATCACTGTGTAGCGTGACGAGCCAGAGTCCCATGACCTATAGCGAGCGCCCGGAAGTACTACGGACGTCTAGCACAACCTCTATGGCACATCCTGTTTGGCGATTGCGCCGATCGGCCACCAGATGGCGCTCCTGAACCGCCAGAGAGCTCAGTGGGTCCTGCTGGTGGATCTCAGGCCAGCGGAGGGGACATATGAATCAGATCGCAGATTTTTTAAATATTGATATAAGGACGCTGTACAGCGTCCTCCGGCAACTTGAGCAATGACGTCAAAAGACGTTTTTTTTTTTTTTTAACTTTTTTTTTCATGTCAAAAGACGTTACTTTTTTTTTTTTTTTTTTTTTTGTCAACGTTCACACGCACAATATATGCTTACCTAGGATTTGACTTGATTCAACAACAAAGCAGTCGGAGCAATGACAAGCCGAAAACTGTCGAAATTGTAGTTATTTGAAGTTTGGATTTTTTTTTTACGACTGAGGTAGGTAAATTAAATTTCTTGAGACTAAAGTACCGAAAAAAGGTACCGTTGGGTACCGGTTCAAATGTGAAAGGTACCCATCCCTACTTATGACCCTTTCTCCTCCTTCCAGATAGCAATCTCATTGTACTGTACAATAACCTTAGATTATTGTTAGGATTCTATAGGATTATACTACAGAAGTGGTGCCGTTCCACCCGCCCTGTTGTGCCCCCCCCCTGAAGATGTGCGGTGAGGTTTATGTGGCTGGCTGCTCAGAGCCATGACCCTGCTTGCATGTTGGGGACATACAGGAAAAGAGCCGGGGGTTGATGCGTTTGGGTAAGGATAGTTGCAGTGCAGGGTTTTGCTGTCTGGATGGAGGACAGAGGGACAGGATGGAGGCTGGTGTGTAAGCCACTAGTTGGGGCCCGGGGTGAATATAGCCTTTTGCGTACAGGATTGGGGGAGCAGTGTTTAGGTTAGACTGTCCAAAGGTAAAGGGATCGCGCTTGTTATGCAGTAAACATACAATCATGTGCTTTTGATGTTTGTATGATTATTCAGACACAGGAGGCCGTTCCCGGCCTATTCGTTTGAGGTTTATGGCAATAGGTACGGGCAGCGTATTTGGTGCCAGGCCCTTGCGGACAGGGGGATAGTACTTTTTTTTTATTTTTTGTTGAAGGTAATAGCTTAGGGGGATAGGTTAGGGATAGGTAATTTACTTGAAGGCGAAGGCGTGGAGCGGTAAAATGGGGCGTTGAGGGGCATAACATCTGTGATCATATTGATTAGTTCAATCGGATGAAGTGTCGGGCTACATTGAGATGAAAGGCCCATTGAATCGTGGTCTCTGTAAATCTGGTGTCGGCAAGTTCGACAGGGCGTATCCCGGAGATTGGACATACCTAGTCATTTCACCCGGGACCGGGCGCAGCTGAGGTGGTAATTCTTTACGTGTCTGGACAATGAGTGAATTGTGTGTCTATGCTGGCGGGATGGAGCGGGTTCCGGCCTGGAGCCGTAACTCAAACGGCAAACGGCGGGGGTCTGATCCATCGGCGGGACATAGGGTCATTAATACAATGATTCAACATTGTTTGGGTCACGTAATTAGGAGATGTGAGTACGAAAAGCGGTCAATATGAAAAAGGGAGTTATGGGTCGCGAGGTGTTAAACGTGGACGTGATATATGGGATGGGAGGCCTCTCTGGAGCTAATAACGTAGGTTTTTGGAAAGTATCGTGCAGGGGCAGCCGCTATCGTTTCAATTCGACGAGACGAGCTCTCTGGATGGATATCGACCGGACTAAATGAAGATCGTGCCCACATTAGGGTTTGATCGAAGGGATTAAGACGAAGGTTTGTCTACAAATGGAGATTTGTGGATTACAGAAAAGCATAGTCGAGGGCAATCCATTTTAGTGCGTGTAGACTCTGGACCATATTCCGTTACGTATCGACGTGACAAATTTCGGTGAACAATAGTACTTGATAACGATTTGGTTCAAAATACTGTTTGTAATCTTAAACATTCAGTACAGTAAAAGTGAACGATTGCACTTGATCTCGTTTTTAATAGTCGCGCGGAAACTATGGAAAAAAGTTAAATGAAATGTGAATTTTTAAAGATGGCCGCGCGGGCGCTCTATAACAATAGAAAGAGATCAAATCTGAATGGATGTTTGAGTTTTATTTGTGGTTAGGTGTGGCAGTTTGACCCGGAAGTCGCCCTATGCACTGCTGGAACAAAGGCGGTGGGGTCAAGCTACTGTTTGAGATGGCCTGTGTGTTATAATGTTTTTATTTTTTTTGATTAAATCTGTACACTGGCGTTTTGAGAGGGTTTAAGTTTTGTTGTAGGGTGGAGCGGTGTTGCGTTAACATTGCGAGGTGTCGGCCCGCGCGGCGAAACGGGACAATGTGCCGTTGGGGAACGTTATTATGGTGTCGTGGTTGAAGCTAAGCTAATGCTAACTAGCCGCGCAAACGGGGCTAATGTTGCTAAGGGGTCGCGGGTTGATGACGTCATGGTGTGGAGTGGAATGTGTGAAACGTCCTGGCTGTGCATGGAGCCAGGCGGAGAAAGGGTAGGAGACTTGGTTTATGATTCGTGTTGGACTGTGTAAACGGCGTTGGTATGTGAGAATGTTTTAAATTATTTTCTTTTAAAGTAGTTTGTTATTTAAGCATGTGTGAGTTGTTTGGAGGTAGATTGGTAACGGGCGGACTGAATGAAATGTACGGATCTCGAACGTCGCATAACGCGCGGCGCCCGGGGGCGCGTTGAACATAGCATCAGGCGGGCTAGGTTGTTAGCTTGCATGCGGTTGTTTTGTGAGTTTGCGGGCGACGTATGTTATGATTCGAGTTTTGAAAATGATGTTTAGGAAGTGTTAAAGGACGCGGTGGTTGTCGTGGCATTGTATTGGGACGAAACGGGGTGTTTTGTGGTAATAGTACGTTGTCGCGGTATACATTGGTGGCTGTGCGTTTGCGCTACTGCGCATGCACGTTACAACGCGGATCGCTGCATTCATTTTTGTTCGCTCTGAGGATGGATACCAGGTGAGGGAATATTGTGGATTGTGTAAAATGGTTGTGTTTGTATATTGTGCATTCTTTGTGTTGTAAACAGTGTTCTGGGAGTGGTTTTGGTTGTGTTGCTACAAGTTTGTGTAGCAAAAAGGGGGGTGGAGGTGCAGCATGTGATGATTAGACAAGGGGAGGTAGTCAATGAGAGGTTTACTTGGGCTGCAAACAATGCAGTGAGCCTATCAAACAAACAGGGATGATTTAATATACATGCCCATACTAAGCTGGGATTCACAAACCAGCTACACATTGGACCTGTAAAACTGGGCAGTAATATGTTACACAAGGGTATAGTCTTGACCAAGTGGGGTTTGAGAGAAGCTATAGGCTGAGTTGGGAAAACACTCTACACTGAAAAAGACATATTGCTAGCGTTATATTTGATTAATACATCTACATTAGAATCACATGTCACCTATATACAGAGCTAATGTTTGGACATTGCTTGTGGTGTCCCCCAGGGGTCAGTGTTGGGTCCAAAACTGTTCATCTTGTACATTAACGAGATATGTAAAGTATCCAATATATTTAAATGTATTTTATTTGCGGATGACACTAATCTTTTTTTTTCTGGTGAGAATGTCCAGCAGCTTTTAGAGGTCATCACATCTGAAATGAAGAAATTGAAGGAATGGTTTGATAGAAACAAATTATCATTGAACTTGAGCAAAACTAAAATTATGTTGTTTGGAAACTGTAGATTGGATACTCAGGTACAAGTTAAAATAAATGATGTGATTATTGAAAGAGTTTATGAAAATAAATTCCTAGGTGTAATAATAGACCATAAAATCTGTTGGAAACCTCACATAAAACATGTCCAATCTAAACTCTCACGAAGCATTTCAGTCATGAGTAAAGTAAAGCACATCCTGGATAGAAAATCACTCTACATTCTCTACTGTTCACTAGTTTTACCATATTTAAATTACTGTGCTGAAGTCTGGGGAAACAATTATAAGTCTACACTACAACCACTTTTTATACTCCAAAAAAGGGCCATAAGGATAGTTCACATTGCAGGTTATCGTGATCACACTAACATATTGTTTCTGGAGTCAAAGACATTGAAGTTAAATGATCTTGTGGAATTTAAAACGGCACAATTATGTATAAAGCAAAAAGTCATGCACTTCCAAGAAACATTCAAGAATTGTTCTTTGATAGGGAGGGGGGTTATAATCTGAGGGGAGAACACAATTTAAAGGTGCTAAACGTACGCACTACCATGAGAAAACACTGCATCTCAATATGTGGAGTGAAACTGTGGAACAGTCTAAATGTGGTGCTAAAGCAATGTCCAAACATGAGACAATTCAAACTGATGTATAAGGAAATTATGTTCACAAGGTACAGGGATGAAGAAGGGACTTGATATTCACGGGTGTTTACATTTTTATTTTGTTTCTATTTTATTTTATTTTATACATATATAGTTTTTGTTTTTTGTTTTGCATATATATATATATATATATATATTTTTTTTTTCTTTTCTTTTCTTTTTTATGTTTAAAATAGTACACTCATTTGAGTAGTGGAAAAGGGGTAGGATTAAATAAGTGTATACTTCTTCCTACTCCTTTTCGAACATGCAGATTGAGTTGTTTTTCTTTTTTGTTATTGTTTGTTGTATTCATTGCATGTTCGAAATAAAGACTTCAAATCAAATCAAATCAAAACGTTCCCAGAAAATTCTGTTTACAGTTTTTGAGTCTTAGCATGATTGGAACTAACTAATGAGTATGTTTTATTTCTAACGAGTGCCGTTTGATAATGATGCTTATATTTGTGATATGCAGGCTGTTTATGCTTGGGTACTTTGTGTTAGCATTTTTTAAGAACATTGTTAACTTAAATAGAAAGACACTGTTGAATTAAACTGGTTAGGTTGTGCACGTGTGTAGAGAATAGATTGTTGTGTTTATGCTTGTTTTAGATGAGTTCAATCTTTAATACAATGTTAATATGATTAGAACATTTAATGCTTGACACAAGCCTCAGACTTGTAGGAAATTATAATTTATTGATGGAGGTTTGCTGTCTGTGTTAGAAAACAATTTTATGTATGCAAGGACAATTTAATGAAAATGATTGTGATGATTATTTGTAATTTTTTATTTATTCCGTGGTTATCTGCATTTAGGACACTGTCTGTGACTAGAAGTACAGGCAAATATGTGTTAATTAACCTTCCCCTGGGGGGCGGCTTGCCCCCAGGGTGAGATGTATAGTAATGATTAACCTTTTGATGGTGTTGCAGGGGGGCCTGCATATGGGACAAGGGGCGTGCGAGGGCTTGCACCAGGTGCCAGTAGCAAAAGAGACAAAAGTTGAGAAGGTTATATTGCCCAGGGGGGTGGAAGTCCTTTTGAGACAGGTCACGGGAAGCCACGGGGGATGGTAGCGCCGGTTGTGTATGATCACTGTTACAGGTTGCAGGTGAAGATAGGAGAGAACAGTCAAAGTGAGATAACAGATGACAGCTATTTTTACAACTGGGGCACAGGACGTGGTTTTAGGGGTCTATGCAGGATCAAAGGCTGCGTGAGGAAGTGACAGAGAGGTGTGACAGGAGGAGCGCTAATACAGAACACAGCTGGGTGAGTGAGTGAGAAAATCAATAAGGTAATCATTCAATGGGATTATGACTGTTGAATGGCTAGCTTTTTGATTATAGGGAATAGCGGTAGGACCTTGAGGTACTAGGAATGCTTTGAGATTCTATCGTTGAGAGGGAGTTCCTAGACTCTCTCTGGCAGTAAGTGGGGGTGTAGAGGTTGGTGTAGATTGTGTTAGCCTGATGTTGAGTACAGAGAGAGCTGAGGGTAAGAGAGGAGGAAAACTAACCATTGTGTGTCTGTATGTTGGTTGATTAACGAGTGTATGAGAGAGAGTTTGAAAGTATTTGTTTATGATATGTGTAATGTATGTGTTTGCAGAGGACAATGTTAAATGGTCAGAGTGACTGTGGATGATTGGGTGTGGTCTGGTTTTTGTCTGTGTTTTTTCTTTTCAGTGAATGATTGAGGCCGGTGATGACAGGTAGAAAACCGAGTCTGTTATCTAGTTAAGGCCTAACAATAGGCAGGATGCTAGATCTTGTGGTAAGCCAACTGACCACTTTTAGTGTAAGCCATGTCTAGTTATAGTTAAAACAATAGGGACGACAATAAGAGTTTTTTATTTCTTTTAAGTGATTTAGTTTCTTTTGAATCACTGCCTGGGAACTCAATATACGTATGAATGATATTGAAGTGTGAACTGTGAGATATTGGATGAAAAGCGTTTGTTTTATTGCGTTCATTTGATTTTATTTCTTTAGATTGTCAGTACATATGTCTATTTTAATTTTTGATTGTGTGGACTGAATGTGTTTGTATGGAGCCTGTAGGGGGGACTGTGCTAAACGTAGAGGTGTCAAGTCACAAAGACATGTTTGAATGGGACAGTTGTGTGGTGGTGATGAGTGACAAAGTTGTGTGCGTGTGAAGTTTGGTGCTTGTTGTTTTTATTGATTTACTGTTTTAGGTATGAATGGTGATAACATGTGGTTGAAGGATGTGGTTTATTGGGATATTTTGTTAATTGTTTGTCTTTTGTTTTTTCTAAATCTGCTTTTTATGGTCTGGGTGTGAGAGGAAAGAGCTGGTGGCAGGAGTGATGGCGTCAGGACAGAATGTCAACAAGAGCTAAGTGGCCCTATCACGTTTGCATATGAATGAACATTGGCTTCTCTTGAAAGTATTTGACATATTGTGTGAAAAGGATTTGCTTTGTGTTTTTCCCTCACAGGTTCAGTCGAGGGGGGGAAGCGGAACGTCACATGTAGAGGAGTCATAAATGATGAGTATGAATACATTTCATTAGATTACGACACAGAGGAGTGAACCTGTTCAGTTGTCTCCTGTGGAAAATTATTAGGTTGTGAAAAGAGGTCGCTTGTGGACGCTAGCCCCTCCTTCATCATAGCCCCGAGAACAGAGGCCAAAACAGACACAGGTTTGGGAAGCATCCAGACTGAGAGAGCCGTCTGTAAATCCGAGGAAGGACAGGCATAGGTCAGAATGTGACGGGATCACAGGCCTACAAACAGTGCTACGGCTGAAGCTGGCTAGCATGCATGGGGGGAAGGGGGAGGCTAGGCCGGTCGGGAACTGTGCAGGATAGGTGAGCGAGGGCCTCTGTGGAATGTGAAATTTGATTGGTGTGGAGGACGGGAGGTAACTGAACGGTAGCAACTGATATAGATTATGACACAACGCAGGGTAAAGACGCATTCACATAGGTAGAATATTAGACATAGATTATGGCCAAAGTGAGGTGGAGAAATTTTTTTGCTCCTTGAGTGATTCTCCGCCTTCCCTGCCCGACTGTGCTGTGACGACGAGGTGGTAAGGTTTTATGACCATGATATGGTCATAAGGGGGGTGGATAGGTGAGAAGACCAATTGAAGGATTATGCAGATGTGATTGTGCTGTCTTAGGAAAAGAATTAGCAGGAGAAGGAGAGAATGAATGTAAAGTGAAAATATTGTGATACTAATTACGTTTTCTCTCCCAGATCATATAAAAGAATGTGGAACCAAACGTTCTGTAACTTAAGAAAATTGTGTTTTTAAAAATTGTGTTTTATTTTAAGGTGTAATGTTTAGATTGAATTGTTTTATTGTTTTCAACAAACCCAAAAGTTGTTGTTTAAAAGGTGGGCCTCTGGCTAATGAGCCTTGAGGAGAAGAAACTCATTGATGATATGTACCAAAGAATAATGAAAGAAAAATGTGAGAAAAAAGAAAAAATTGAGAAAAAATTGAAAAAATGATTTTTATTATTATATTGTATGGTTAGTATGTATAGAAAATCAAGTCAATATACAGTATATGACAATGTGAATTGCCAAAGTGGGGAATGTGGTAATATTGACCTTGAATTTCATAACTAATATGGGTGTATAATCAGAAAACCATAATGCAAAAAGCCAGGTGTACCCTTTCAACAGCAGAGTGTGTTTTCAGTGCTAAAGTAAGAAGTGACACTGGTGTTACAGAAACAGTCAATAAACCCCCACTAACAAATGTACTCAGTACTCAGAACAAAGAGACAAAGGTCACACCTACTGTGACCAGATTACAGCAGAGGACAGCTGGTCTAACCAGATACCTGATACTGGCTCTGACATTATAAGACAGGACAATCTATTAATCAACTGTTTAGTGTCAAAAGGTCTCATATCTGGTATCAGTCTAAGAAAGCACTGACTGTACTGGGATGATATTAGACATCTATAACCATATAGAAGGAATGTTAAAGTTATATATTCATTTAGATTTGGGCAGCCAAGGAGGGGGGCCATCAAGACCCCCTTCTGTTCACTGAAGGAAGACAATGACGGGGGCCATCAGCGGCCCCTCTGGTTATTGAGTCAAGACCCACACAGGAGATCGAGGAGGTGGGGGCAGCCGGCCCCCACAGAGAAACCCAGAGGTGGGGGCAGCCAGCCCCACAGAAGACCGCCCACAGAGGACCACCTGATTGGACCAAAATGTATTACTGGAATATTATGATTGGATGGAAGTTATAGTATATAAGAGCGAACATATTGTTAGTTCAGGAGCCCAGACCCCACCCCAGGTCTGTGGCTCCCACCGATCCCCACCCAGAGACTACTGTGAGCTGATTGCATTTTACGTGAGTAAATCATGTGTAACACCAATTGTTGTTTAGAATGTACAGATCCCTGATCTGTAAACCAGATTTACTCATGTGTAATGTGTACAGTAAATTTCTCTATGTTCAAATTATGTTAACAAATGACTGTTATATGTACCTACATGTTGGGGTTTTGAGATGCAAACCTTGTTGATTCGGTGTGCAAAACAGACATGGTTAATGTTTTCTGATAATCCTTGTATGTGAAAAGCAACCTTTTATTCACTTTTGGCCCTGTGACAAATAAATCCATGAGTTGAATTCGAACTCTCTTGTCTGGCTATACACGTTTATTTCTCATCTGCTTAAGTCAGATGAGGAGACCAACAATTCTATAACTTATGACCCTTTCTCCTCCTTCCAGATAGAAATCTCATTGTACTGTACAATAACCTTAGATTATTGTTAGGATTCTATAGGATTATACTACACTCCATTCAGGATCTATTACCCGACTGCTGTTTTGCTTATAGTATTATTATTTATGAACTAGTTATTCTGATTTAAGGTGCTGTCTGAATTGCACTACCCAGACGTTCTTGCGTATATTTTTATAGTGTTGTATATATAATATCTCTTTTTTTGTAATCTTCACTCTGCATGAGGTGTGGTAAACTAAGTGATACAAATCACTTTAATCACCATAGTAATGAATTGGTTGCAGTACTAGTTCGCAGTGTCCGTTTGCAGTGTATGTTAGTATTTACTTGCGGTGTCAGTTTGCAGTGTATGTTGCTATTTACTTGCAGTGTTGGATAGATAGAGCATGTGTGGTGTGTGTATTCTTCAGAGGGCACAGGTAAGTAGTGTGGTGTGTATTCTCCAGAGGGCACAGGTAAGTAGTGTGGTGTGTATTCTCCAGAGGACACAGTATCTCCCTGTAGTAACCGCTTGGTCCTCCCGCTGCCACTTGGTAGCTTTTACAATAAGTCCCAGGAAGTATAGATTATTTTTTCCAGTTTCCTTTACATCCCCTTTCTCCCCCCACAGCAGTCTAAACAGGCGGCACAGTGGTGTAGTGGTTCACACTGTTGCCTCACAGCAAGAAGGTCCAGGGTTCGATTCCCACTTGGGGACCAGGTTTCCATGATGCCAGGTACCCAGGTGGGGTATCTCCCAGGCCTTTCTGTGTGGAGTTTGCATGTTCTCCCCGTGCTCGCAAGGGTTTCCCCCCAATAAGATAAACCCAATGGAAAAACATGCACAACAACAGATCGCTAACGCTGTGGCGTCCTTGACGAAGACGGACAGGAGCACTTGGATTGGTCCCCTGGCGCGGCTCACGTTGACGCCTGTCTGCTCCCGGCTGCCCTTGGGGGGGAAGGACGACGGGATGGGTTAATCGCAGAGACTAATCGCATCGGCGATCCTAAAGAGACAATGCATGCGTGTGTGTTCCGGTGTGTGTGCTAAACTAACCGCTGTGTGTACCGCTAAAAAACATTGAGTGTCGTTGCATGCCGAATAAAGACCTCTGCAACAGGTCCTGCATTATTATTAATAGAATCGCTCATTTGAGTTTAACCTGAGTGCACGTCTCCTGCTCTCTTGTGACCTTTGTAGAATTCCTATTAGCAAATTTGATTACATTCAGCACAAGGTTCCTAGGGTGTCAGGTGGTGCACTTGAACTGTGATATTGGGTCATGCCACATCTGTGTTCTTTTTCATTCTCTTCAATTTCATTCCTGACCAAGGACGAGACAAGCAAGGCCTTTTTTCTTGTGGTGGTAATGCTCAAATGTGACTTTAGACCATAGCAGAAGAGGAGAGAGGCATCTTCTTTTGAGGCTGTTTATTTAGTAAGATAGCGGTTGAAGTAGATTCTTTGAGAGTGGGCACTGGTTTCAAGAAGAATTCAGACTGGAGATGGTTTTCAGAGGCAATGGCTCAGTTGGTGAAGAAGATGATTTAATTCAGCATACCACAAGCATAAGTTACACAGCAACAGTCGTCCATCCTGACACAGATAGTTTGGTTCTACCGAGTGTGTGTCTCAGTTCAAAATGACTGCCTTATATATTATATGCTCAACCCAAATCTAATACTGTTCTGTAATTTGCTACCTCTACTGGCCAACTGGATGGGTGGGTTTCCGATGGCTGAAAGTGTGTGGGTCGTCAATCAATTGGTCATGGGGTGTGTTTGATCAGATTGCTCTAAAAACCTGTTTGCCCTGTGTTGGTTCAAACATTGGTCTCTTGGGAGGACACATGGAACAGTGTGTGTGTGTGTGTGTGTGTGTGTGTGTGTGTGTGTGTGTGTGTGTGTGTGTGTGTGTGTGTGTGTGTGTGTGTGTGTGTGTGTGTGTGTGTGTAGTAACAAAAGGTCATTCAGTCACACCCCAAACAACTGGTTTTCGCCTTCAGGTGGGGGCTCTCTCTCTCTCTGGGGAACCTGTTTTGATGAGTAAGCGTTTGGTTCCAGCCGTTTGGGGCAGATGGCTAAATCCACATTATCGTCTGGTTTTCAGACTAGCCAGTATTATTATGTTATAATGTCTAATAACCTATCAAAAATATACTACATAACCTCTCTTGTGACGCCCATGTGGGCGTTACACTCAGTGTTATTTTTGATGAAAATGAATATCAATCAGAAGAGTAATTTGTAAAATTCATAATAACAGAAATAATAATAATAAAAATAAAAGAAGGAACTACCGATCAAGTTAATAATAACAAGAATAATACTGTGAAAGATAATAAAGAAAAGAAATAAAGAAAGAATGTTTACCAATAGAAGTAATACAAGAAATTAGTAAACGAATTATAGTCCATTTGTCATAAATTGAATTTGTAGAAATTTAAAATAAAAATTTGTGGTCGATCTTTGCCGTTGGTCTTCTTCACGATCTGGTCTTGCTGGTCATCTGTTGTTCATTTTGTAGTGTTTGTAGTTCATCTGTCCATCTCCTCTCTTTAAGAGAAATATAGTAATTTGTTTCTCTTACATTGTGTTTTGTCATGCAGGCAATCACCGTCTCATGGCCCACAAACTTCCTCCTCTCTTGGGGCAGGTGGGAGAGGTGCGGTGCCTCTGTCTGATGTCAGCCTGATGTTGGGTGGGGCTCGGAATCCCGGTCGGATGACAGCTTGTTGTGTGGGCGGGGCTCGGATACCCCGGTTGGATGGCAGCCTGTTGTGGGCGGGGCTCGGAACCCCGGTTGGATGGCAGCCTGTTGTAGTGTCTCCCCATGATTCCTCCGTCTGGCCAGTGCGTTGGCCGGAGCTCTCAATCCGTGAGAGCTGGGCTTCCTCCCTGGTCCCTTGGTACCCGATGTGGTGATGTGCTACCCCATTGTTGGGCCCTGACTGGCGCTTTGGAATGTCAGTGGCAAGTATATACTTTTTTTTTCTTTTTTTTATGAAACATGAAATTTTATATAATTTTTTTCTTTTTTCTTTTTTTCTTTTTTTCTCTTGAGAGGTGAATCTTACCCCCCAATCAATAGGGATAGAGGCTTCCTTGATTTTTCATCAAGGCTCGCTGTATCTTTTGGGTCTAGTTGTCATTCTTTGTGGCCTATGGCCTCTCGATGTCTTTGCACTCTGACAGGTGTGTCATCAGAATCCAATGTAGTGAAGCTCCTCCTCTCTTTTTCCCGACAGCTGTCGGTCAGGTGTCTCATCTCTGCCATGCCCTCGATATCCACCGTTGTTCTCCGCTGATGGTCTTTCTGGCTGAGGGCTGCTCTCAATGACAGCCTCTTTGCTGTCATCCGTTGTCTGGTGCAGTGTGCCACCCTGGGACCACCTCCTGCAGTGTGCCACCCTGGGACCACGTGGGCGATCGTGCCAATTGTTCCAGGTCATCTCGGCCCCCCGGAGTTTCTGATGAGATGTGGTATATAGCTCCACCTCTCTTGTCACTGGATCCACCTCTCTTGACACGCTTTTGTCATCCCCTGTTGGCGTGTTGGGTCGTTGAACCTCTGTGCATGGTTGCCTGGGAGGATCGCCTTCTCTCTGCTCTGTGTAGTTTCCTTGTGGACACATAATTTGTAGAAACTCCTTGGCCATGTTAGTTGTTCCCTAATCTATCTACTCTCACTCTATGTTCATAAAAACAATACTTAACTAACTATAGTACAGCTAATTTCATATTCTGATTCAACCTTGTGTGTGTTCTTTTTCTTAATTGGTTTTCCTTTCTTAAATATTCAGTTTTATAGTTTCACTTTTTATTCCAGATTGTTTCTGTTTCTCTCTCAGCCCTGTTTAACTATTTCTTTTGCTAATTAATCTATATTTTTAGTTATTTCTCCATACACGTAAAATCATTTTTCTGTTGTCCATTTGCTCATAGAAGTTTCTGATTCAACATTCTTATTTCCTACTTATTGTTTCTAAAATTACTTGTACACGTCTTCAACAATACATGGTTCATCTGTTACACTTTCATCCTGGACGCTGACTCTCACTGTAGTGTTATTTTATTCTGATTAGCGTATTCTAGTGTCTAGTGTTTGATTACCTCAGCTCAGTTGCACAGACCTGGCCTATTACTAACTCTATGCTATTTTGAATTGTATACTATGTCTATTGTACTTTTTATTTAAGTTAGTTTATATTTCCTAATTTCCTTTACCTTGTCTTAATTTTCTATTATTTCACTTTCGTTCTACTTACCTCTCTTGTCCTGTGCACTCTTTCCATCAGCTCCCACCAGGCAAACGCGGTCGGCGACAAATATCATTGATTTGTTTTATTCCATTAACTTGTTTTATATGTTCACTTTGTTTTTATATCCACTCTCACTGTGTCATGTTTCTATTCTTACTTTATGTGTGCACTACTCTTAAGTGGCCTTACTCTCTGTGTGTTGTGTATTTATTTTTTCTCTCCTGCCATTAAACATTTTCAGTCAATATGATTATAGTTTGCCAGTTTTGGGCTAACCTAATTGCAGGACGGCTTTTTGCTTTTTCACTCCCACAAGATCTTTGAATTTGTATTCACTTTGTCTGGTGCATTATTAGTCCAGAGATATGAGTCTGGAGATGTCACTTATTTGGTGTTGATAGTGTCCTCAATGCCTATTGCAATTTCTGTGTTTCACTCTCTTCACCTCCCCTTCTCTGTGTTCACTCTTTCAGTGAGTCTTTGCTCACAGTGATTTTTACGGCTCCTGTAATCGTGAATGTGCCTGCCTTAGGTTGCCGCGGGTTTCTCTCCGTGCAGTCTTACCCATCTTTGGCTATAATGAATTAATCATTATCATTCTTCCATACCGGCCTGTTTTCAGCGTACCCGTTGGGACCGTGTCGCTTGTTGAGGGGAGGCATATTTGCGCGCTGCCATTGCTGAGTTAATGGCCTGTTTTGTCATTGTCCGAGTTGAGATTTCTCACCATTTTTCTTTTGCTCCAGAACTGTGATGTAGTCTCTAAGTAGGCTTCTCCTATTTCCTTTTCAAATTACTGTTCAGATTGTTTTTCGGAGACTTCCTTTGTACTCGGCAGAAGAAGAAAAAATGTATGTCCTAATTTGTGTGTGGTGTATATGTATGTGTGTATGTATGCATGTTTTTATATTGCTTCTAATATAGTTCTTGTCTCTCTTACACAAACTGTTGAAAGCCTGTTGGGATGTCTCTATCTATCTCAGATCACTTACTTGAGATATAACCCTTTGGCCGCCCGATATCCCCCAGCGAGGTGCTAAACTCACTAAGTTCTCGGGTCAATTACTATTTCTATCAAGCTTACTTCATAGTCACTAGTTAGTTCTATCCAGTTGATATGAAATGTAAGCATAGAAGAGTTGTTAACCTCTTCTCTGTTTGTAATAAACCGAATGTATGTCTGGGAGAACTCTTATTGCCTATAATAACAATAATATTATTATCATCATTATTATCATCATTTTACGAAATGCCTGTAATGCTGCTTCTCTGAAAGCTTGATGATCTTACGTCACCGTCATCACCGCCAATATCCTCATTTGTGAGGAATGGTCTGTAATACTGCTCATTTGAAAGCTTGATGATCTTACGTCACCGTCATCACCGCCAATATCCTCATTTGTGAGGAATGGTCTGTAATGTTACTCATTTGAAAGTCTGGTCACCGTTTAATAAGTTTTACTACTGCCAATAGTGTAATATTAGCGTACTAACACTTAATCATTATTTGCACGCCCCAGTACCCCTTATCAATCCGACAGGCCCATCCGTCGGTGACACCGATCATCCAGTCCTGCAGTGACTAGAACATCAGTTTCCCACAAACTCAATGGAGCCCGTCGGACACAGAGGCCACCGGCGCTTGCAAACAACAAACAGTGAAACTAAGCATTACTACTGTCAATAGTATATATATATGTATTACTACTCTTTTAATAAGTATTTATATATATATAATCTATTATATAACTTTAGCTGAAAAGCATTAACCAGCAATTGATTCAATCTGTAACATAGTCACCTCAGATGAAAGCAGGGCACGGCCATCATCGTGGCCCATTGCTGGCAGAAAGCAGTCCACGAACTCAACAGATATTTATAAAAAAGTATTTTTAATTAGAAAAAAAGCAAGTTACACAAGAGACCTCATTGGAAATGTCCAACTCTTAAAAGAATTATAAAACAAAACAACATCTCTTCTCTAGTATAGCAAAAACTCTCTTTGTCATTTAGAGCAAATGAGCAAATGAGCTAAAAAAACAAAGCTTTGTCCTGGGGACTCCACTTTGAAAAATATACAGAACCCGTTCCGGTACAAAAATCTGCTTGAAAATCTGAAAAACTGAGCTCCCGAAGCAGGAGCAGTCATTTATATATCATATCCAGACCTCTTTTCTATTGGTCCAAAAACAGTGATGTCACAGCGATGTCATTCCACTAGCCAACCAACGTACAACACATAACGCAATCCGCAAAGATGAACTCCTCCTTTTGTCTCTCTGTGCTGGGAAAGCACCCAGGATTCCATCTGCCATGGATCCCGACCCTCTCTGCAGGCAGAGATTTACCCACTGTCGAGGTCAAACGTTCTGTGTCCACATTCCTGGCTCCACTCAACAGTAAGAGAAGGAGACGAGGGAGACTGTAATATACAATACATGGTCCTTCTAGCATGAATAGTCTATACCATAGGTGTCAAACTCACGGCCCGCGGGCCAAATCCGGCCCGCCACGTCATTTGATGTGGCCCCCCAAGAGCTCAGATAAAAAAATTAAAAAAATTGTACATTAATATTGGGTTAAAAAATAGCAGTGTTAAAATAATTGTGGGTTAATGCATTAATAAAGCTTTAACTTTGACAGCTTTAGCTATTACACATTCTTACACATACATGTATGTTGAACATCTGAGGTAACAAAGGAAAAAAGCCAAAAGCACTTACTCCTCAGACATTCTTTGACAATTTTACAGCCCAAAATACAAAAAAGATCCAGGCGGAATAGGTAACAAAGGGTTGAAGAAATATTGTCTGAACTGTCAGATGCAAGCTGGCTGTGTGACATAACCGAGCATCTCGCTCAATTGAATAAGAAGCTGTAGGGATGCAAACAAGTCCCACCCAAAACTTGACCAATATAGTTGTGAACTGAGACAACCCTTATTTTGTTATTTTTGAGTACAGTTACAGTTGTGTGTTCATGCAGACACATAATAGCAATTTCATTCCGAATTGAAAATGGGGGACCCTGATGTAAACAAGTCGAAAGTGTTTCTCTGGTCTGCATCCCCTTAACAATTGTGTGTATTGAGCTGTACTGTACCCATTCTGCAATCTGTTAATTAATGTTAATTAAACTATCTTCCATTAGTTGGATGTATGGCCTCTGCAAGGTTGTGTGCAGCCATTTGTTTTTGTAACATCTGCTACATCTGTCCCACGTGTTCTTTGCAGCTCACACTTGTTAGTTCTGCCCCTCTTGACTGTGACAAAAAGGTTTTGAACAAACTTAATGTCATAGCTTGTATTTGATGATATTCTTCTTTGTTATTTACTTGAATGGTTTGATCATTGATTGGTGGAGTAATATGGGGTTCTGATAAACTAGAATTATTTGTTAAAATAACATAAGCTAACATATATTTTTATATTTATGCAAATGAATATGCAATATGTATAACTTGAATAAGTAATAAATACAGAAACACCATGTTTAACAATATGTAAATGTGTAGCTACATTTATTTTATATTACATTAACATTTATACGGTCTTTGGCCCTTTGAGGGCAACCATAATGCTGATGTGGCCCTCTGTGAAAATGAGTTTGACACCCCTGGTCTATACGCTTATATGTATATACA
Source organism: Notolepis coatsorum (assembly GCF_963971535.1). Classification (NCBI taxonomy): domain Eukaryota; kingdom Metazoa; phylum Chordata; class Actinopteri; order Aulopiformes; family Paralepididae; genus Notolepis; species Notolepis coatsorum. The sequence continues at coordinate 47,193,179 of NC_140177.1, read as the reverse complement.
GATATATATACATAATCATCATAATCATAATCATAATAGTACATCATACATGTGGTGTTTAAAGTGTATGATGGCTCTCTCTTCTGGCAGGACAGGCAAGGGTTAAAATGTGCCACCCTGCTCTTAGCTTGAGCTGGAGTGGAATCTTTCAAGGCCACATATAGAGGGAGCACATTCCTACCCACTCTAACAGAGACTGCATTATCAAAAGGTTTCTGTTTCCATTCTGACTGCATATTAACTGTAACATAACATTAACATTAACTGTAGTATAGTTTTCAAGTGTATAAAGAATATACAGGTTATATAAGAATACAAAAAGACATCCGTCATATCAGAGGCCTATTCCATTCTCCAGGATCACACAAGATATTGTAGTGTGCACAAGTTACTGTTCCAGAGTCCACAGTCCATAGTTCTCACAGTTTTACACAAGTGGGAGGAAGAATATACAGACATTCCCCATAATCATATATAATAAACATATGCTTAATTTTTTACATCCTACAATTGACAGAGAGAACAGGATGTCATAATAACCAGTGTCACTAGTTGGCTGTGACTCTCAACACCCCCTCTGTCATCTTGTTCTGTCATTTTCCACTGTCTTAATAGCGTCTGTACGGGGGGACGAGATGGCAATTGCGGGGTCACGATGGCTGTGACTCTCAACACCCCCTCTGTCATCTTGGTACCTTGGTACCCTGGTAGCCGGCGGGAAGACTTGCATCTGTTGTTCCCTGGCTGGACGGCCCGACAGGATAGGGGCCACGTCGTTGCTTGGTATCCGGCGGGAAGACTTGCATCTGCTGTTCCTGGCCAATGCACCCCCAGTTGTTGTCGTCTGAAGAACACAATGTCATGGTTCTTATGGTCACCCCTTCTGACCTCTTGGATCTCTCCCGTAGTTTGAGGTGGGTCGAATTGTCACTTCTCGGGCGACCCCATGGGTCCCCGAGAATTGTAGCAGCAGTCCTCTATTGAAGTGTGGTTGGCCTGGTCATGTGACCCTGTCCGTAGGCCACGCAGGACATCACAGATATAGTCCACAGAGGACTACTTTCTTTTCTCTTTCAGGTCCATTCAGGGCTCTCGTCGCCCTGTAACTTGGGTCCAGGTCGATGTCTCTCTGTCTCCATGTCACAGGATATGCGGGCATAATATCCCCTGTTTCATCGCCTGCCCATTCTCCTCCAATCCTGAGCTCCAGGAGAGCTTTCAGAGAAGGCCCCTTACTGATAGGTCTCAGTTTGGCCTGCTTAGCTCTTTTGTTCGGTCTAGGAGGTTCGTCCCTTGGGTACCGAACTCTCTCCCTAGATCTTGATCTAGATGAGGACCTTGAGGATGCTCTGGAGCTTGACCTATCCCGGTCTTCCTCCATTTCTGAGTTCTGATCTGGGTCAGTATATTCCTGTTTGCTATTTGCTGCGTCGTTCACTGACTCCGGGGGACAGCCCCCCCGTCTAAGAATGCTCCTGGCCCGAGATAGGGCAGGTTCTGATCCTTCCGGTCCGAACTGTACTGTCGGTCTCCTTGGTGTATCCTAAGGAGGGAGGTCGGTTCATCCCAGGATCGCAACATATCCTCCTTGATTATCTGATCCTTTATAGAGCATACAGCTCTCTCTGCCACCCCGTTCGTATTGGGCTGGTAGGGTACAGAGTATTGGGCCATTACACCCGCTTCTTCCAGTAGTTTCTTTACTGATCCGTGAGTGAAGTAGGTGGCATTATCCATCCTGAGGGATTCAGCCTTTGGTTCTTCCCTTAGGAACTGTGATATGCAGTTGCATATAACTGCGGCCGTCGGAGTGGGGATAGGGTACATTCTGAGTCTACCTGGCCCATTGTCCACTATCACCAGTCCCTGCTTATGTTTCTTTTTTGTTCCCTTTGACATGGGTCCAAACACGTCGGCAGAAAAATGCAGTCCTGCTTCAGATACTGCTATTTGTCCCGGTGGCACTGGTTCAGGTTTTGTCCCCCTTACCAGCGCACATTGTTCACAGGCCTTTCGGACTGTTATCGCTCTTTGTTTGGCTTTAGGTATGTGAATGTTGTTAGTTCTCAGGTATACCAACATCCTCTTACTTCCGACATGTCCAAGGTTATCATGTACCTGTCTGATCATGTGAGTAGCCTCGTCCTCCGGTACTCTCACTGTGCCTTTGTCTTCCCAGGCCGTGGGCATGACTAAGGCCAGTCTTTTGAGGTGTAGCCCTCCGACCTTAAGTCGTTTTTGGGCCAGGGTATCCGCTTCCTTGTTTCCCTGGTAATGGACCCCGGTTTCCTCTGTATGGCTTTTTAGCCATTTCCAGGCTATTTTCATGCCTCTGAATTGTTCCACTATGAGGGCCCAGAGGTTACCATGGGCCATTGGCCTGCCTGTGCTGGTTTCAAACCATTTGGCTTCCCAGTACTCCAGGTTTTCTGTTCCTCCGTTGTAACAGTATTGGCTATCGGTTACAATAAGTAGTTCCTTCTTGCACAGGGGGTCAACCCTGTGTTGTGCTTGTCTCTGTCCAGACTGGGTAGTTAGTGACTGTTATGTCTGGTGTTAGCTCTGGCTAGTTAGCCTGATGTTAGCTCTGGCTAGTTAGCCTGCTTGTAGACTCAGGCTATGTAGCCCCTTGTAGACTCAGTCTCTTCTCTTTATGGTAGTGTGGTGGCCATGCTTCCATTTGAGCTCTGCGCACCGTGTTCTGCTGGTCAGAGAGACTGATCCTTCCGGTAGGGTGATATTCCCGAGTAGAGCTTTCTACTAGAGTGTGATATTCCCGAGTAGAGCTTTCCACTCGAGTGTGACTTTAAGCCTTTTATTTTAGGTTTCTAGTCGCTAGTAGAGCTTTCTACTTAGGTTTTGACTTTAGGTAAAAATTACGTTACCTTTTAGTCGCGAGTAAACGTTACTTTAATCACAAAAATAGAGCTTTCTACTGAAGTGTGATATTCCCGAGTAGAGCTTTCCACTCGAGTGTGACTTTAAGCCTTTTATTTTAGGTTTCTAGTCGCTAGTAGAGCTTTCTACTTAGGTTTTGACTTTAGGTAAAAATTACGTTACCTTTTAGTCGCGAGTAAACGTTACTTTAATCACAAAAATAGAGCTTTCTACTGAAGTGTGATATTCCCGAGTAGAGCTTTCCACTCGAGTGTGACTTTAAGCCTTTTATTTTAGGTTTCTAGTCGCTAGTAGAGCTTTCTACTTAGGTTTTGACTTTAGGTAAAAATTACGTTACCTTTTAGTCGCGAGTAAACGTTACTTTAATCACAAAAATAGAGCTTTCTACTGAAGTGTGATATTCCCGAGTAGAGCTTTCCACTCGAGTGTGACTTTAAGCCTTTTATTTTAGGTTTCTAGTCGCTAGTAGAGCTTTCTACTTAGGTTTTGACTTTAGGTAAACATTACGTTACCTTTTAATCGCGAGTAAACGTTACTTTAATCACAAAAATAGAGCTTTCTACTGAAGTGTGATATTCCCGAGTAGAGCTTTCCACTCGAGTGTGACTTTAAGCCTTTTATTTTAGGTTTCTAGTCGCTAGTAGAGCTTTCTACTTAGGTTTTGACTTTAGGTAAACATTATGTTACCTTTTAGTCGCGAGTAAACATTACTTTAATCACAAAAATAGAGCTTTCTACTGAAGTGTGATATTCCCGAGTAGAGCTTTCCACTCGAGTGTGACTTTAAGCCTTTTATTTTAGGTTTCTAGACGCTAGTAGAGCTTTCTACTTAGGTTTTGTCAAATCTGTAATTAATTTTACTCCAGAGGCACCTGACAGCCAATGTTGCCCCTAAGGTGCGCCCGTGCGCGCGCGCACATGGCAAAACGCTCCCGCGCACATCTGAAATCTGTCGCGCACAGAAGCGGTTGTGTAAAATATGCATGTAGTTAAATTGACTGGCGCGTTGCACCGAATACTACGGTAACCTGTTGCATGTGACGTTACCAAGAGAAGCCTCGCTTTCAGTGCCTTGTGGGCGTCGCTACTGCGCGCTCTCACAGACACACACAACAGATGAGGAAGCAGACAGATCCGACCAGCATCGCTGGCTCCTCAATGCAAACGCGAAAATGTACATTACAGGATACAGATGAACTGCAGAGAAAATTCCCAATTTATCGTCCCGGTCGAGACTAATTGGAAGCGGAGTACAACGCGTGCAAAGCTTGACCATATGTTTCTGTGTCTAATAAAAGTGGTGGCGATCTCAAAGCTCACATGGACACAGAAAAACATTACAAACAAAGCTGTGCGAGGCGAGAGTTTGATGGCAAAGTTGACCGAATTGATTGAAGAATGCAGCTATACAGAGGGAGAAAGAAAATAATTGAAAACTATTTTGATGCCTCAAAATGATGTTTTGGTTTGATAAGATGCTTGTTATGATACAATCATTCTAAGGATTATGTGTGTAATAAATTAGTTTAGTACACTAATTGCAACAAATCTGAAACTGCATAGTGCACTTTTAAATTAGTATCTTTGTGAGGTTACTGTTTTATAATTTACATTACATTGAAAAGATACAAAGATATATTTTTTAAGCTGGATTTTCTAATACAGAAGAGGTATTATTTAGAACATTACTTCATATTTTTCTTGTTGTTTATTTTGTCCAGTAAGACTTGAAAATATATATTATTTTGTCATGGGTTGATTTAGTTATTTTCTTGAGATTTGTCAGATAGATTACTTTAGGCATAATACAGCATGTTGAGTAACTTTGGTTATAGAGAGATATTATTTTGTTATATAAAATAATAAACAATAATTTTATATCCATACAGAGAAGGCATACTTTAAATATATTATAATGATAAGGCATCTTTGAGTAAACTTTGAGTATCATTAAGTATCTTGAGGCTGAAGGCAGTGTCCTCTTTAAAAAAAAATCACAATATGGTCACCCTTGAAGTCGCATTATAATTCACTTAATAAAATAATGACGAGTCAGCCTCCTAAAAAGACAAAAGTTAGTGACGAGACTCACACCGCTGCCGCCAAAGTAAGGACTTTGCTCTGTATCGTCAATCAATGGTCAAATAAATATTTGATTAAGGAATATAATATGCCTTTTTGTATTATTTCTCGGTGTATCAGCAAAATGTATATATTTTTATGTTAGACATTGAGGGAAATTAAGATTCTCAGATTTTTTACAAACCGCCGCTTATCAACTAACCGGTTAATCGGCAGGTGACGTATGTTGCTCAGTAGTTGCTGATGTCTGCTCAGGAGGTTGGAGTGTTTGCTCAGATCGAAAAAAAAATTAGAGGGAACATTGCTGACAGCAGTCATTTAAGTTCATATTCTCTTGGCTGTTAATACCTATTCAAATGGTATAAAGCCCAACTCTCGGATGTTCTAAGCCCCAGAACCTCCGATCCGTTTTGACAGACCTATAAACCAGTGACTTGGCCGCCTAAGCACCACAGCGTCCTGTATGCTGAAGCTTCCAAGTCCCCACAAATCTGATAGGCCTGTCGGATACAGACCCTGATGCTCGCTCTGTCCCCCCGCGTCGAGGTGCTAAGCTTGATGAGAGTTTGCAGAGTCTCAATTTTTATACATAGGCGCTGGTGAGTGTACATCTCATGCAGCTGATATGGTTGGTACGGGTGCAACCTACCAAAATAGTTACTGTCAGGTAATCCCTTTTGAATGAAATAGATTAAAAAAAAATCGTCCTCTTTACTCTGTTTTTAGAGAAAATACAGACATCTTTACATAGTATACTTAAAACATATACAAAATGAATGTAGTATTCTATGTCATGTTTCTTCCTAAATGACAATAACACTATATATTATTCCTCTTGACAGATGAGCTGAATGTCAAGTGCAGTTTGCACTTGCTCGAGTGTCATGTGTCAGGGCCCCAGAAGGTAAGGATACTATTGATGTTTTTTCCTTCCGGGCTTTGAATTCCTCACTTGGTCATACAGTATACATTCGATACGTAACTGGTCTTGTGACCATGCTGCGCATCGGGCTGCCAGTAGGTTACCCCCTGGGACACCTATGAATAGTTTTTCAAGCAGTAAGCCTGATCCTTGCATAGGCGCTCCACGTATGACTGATTCTGCTGCAGCAGTGAGAGACAGGCTCCCGTCTCGCACCTGTGGGATTAGTTTCTCCACCATGTTTTCCCCTGGAACTTGACCGGGGGTCCTTACTTCTATTTCCATCATTTGGGCCATTGAGGCCCTTTCTGGGATCTCCAGTCTTTTGAGATGTCTCAACATGCGAGCTAGCGTCTCCTGTGCCAGCTTCTCATGAGCTAGCATCTGCTGCACCAGCTTCTTCTGAGCTACCTGTGCCTGCTTCTCATGAGCTAGCATCTGCTGAGCTAGCATCTCATGGGCTAGTGTCCGCTGTGCCAGCTTCTCCTGAGCTAGCGTTGGTTGCGCCAGCTCCTCCTGAGCTAGCATCTCTTGTGCTAGCTTCTCTTGTGCTAGCTTCTCCTGAGCTAGCGTCGGTTGCGCCAGCTCCTCCTGAGCTAGCATCTCCTGTGCTAGCTTCTCTTGTGCTAGCTTCTCCTGAGCTAGCGTTGGTTGCGCCAGCTCCTCCTGAGCTAGCATCTCCTGTGCTAGCTTCTCTTGTGCTAGCTTCTCCTGAGCTAGCGTCGGTTGCGCCAGCTCCTCCTGAGCTAGCATCTCTTGTGCTAGCTTCTCTTGTGCTAGCTTATCCTGAGCTAGCGTTGGTTGCGCCAGCTCCTCCTGAGCTAGCATCTCCTGTGCTAGCTTCTCTTGTGCTAGCTTCTCCTGAGCTAGCGTTGATTGCGCCAGCTCCTCCTGAGCTAGCATCTCTTGTGCTAGCTTCTCTTGTGCTAGCTTCTCCTGAGCTAGCGTCGGTTGCGCCAGCTCCTCCTGAGCTAGCATCTCTTGTGCTAGCTTCTCCTGAGCTAGCGTTGGTTGCGCCAGCTCCTCCTGAGCTAGCATCTCCTGTGCTAGCTTCTCTTGTGCTAGCTTCTCCTGAGCTAGCGTTGGTTGCGCCAGCTCCTCCTGAGCTAGCATCTCCTGTGCTAGCTTCTCTTGTGCTGATGTGATTCTTTTTTCTATGTCATCGTATATTTTCTCATAGTTCTCCATTTCCCGAAGATTCATGTCATGAACCAGTAAAGTCTTCCCCATTGAGTGTTCACATTGAGACAGCATGCCCAGCAACTTCTGGTTCTGTGTAAATGCTTCCTCCGGGGTGCCGGGCGTGTTGCACCATTTTGTAAAGCTCTTCAGGAGCATATTGATGCACCGGTAGTCTCCAGCTCCGTCTCCGTCAATAAGAAGACGTTTCCGAATGATTTCATCATCTGTTACAGCTCCCATGTCCGCAGCAACTAGCGAGCTGCTGGCTAGTTAGCCTCCAATTAGCTCTGGCTTAGTAGCCTGTTGTGAGCTAGTTAGCTCTTGGCTAGTTAGCCATCAATTCACTTTTGGCTAGTTAGCCATCAATTAGCTCCTGGTTTGTTAGCCGGTGGTGAGCTAGTTAGCTCTTGTCTGGCTAGGGCCAGTTCACTTCCTGTTAGCACTGGCTTGTTAGCCGGTGGTGAGCTAGTTAGCTCTTGTCTGGCTAGGGCCAGTTCACTTCCTGTTAGCACTGGCTTGTTAGCCGGTGGTGAGCTAGTTAGCTCTTGTCTGGCTAGGGCCAGTTCACTTCCTGTTAGCACTGGCTCGTTAGCCTGTTGTGAGCTAGTTAGCTCTTGGCTGGCTAGGGCCAGTTCACTTCCTGTTAGCACTGGCTTGTTAGCCGGTGGTGAGCTAGTTAGCTCTTGGGCCATCAATTAGCTCCTGGATTTGTTAGCCTGTTGTGAGCTAGTTAGCTCTTGGCTAGTTAGCCATCAATTAGCTCTTGGCTAGTTAGCCATCAATTAGCTCCTGGCTTGTTAGCCTATTGTGAGCTAGTTAGCTCTTGGCTAGTTAGCCATCCATTAGCTCCTGGCTTGTTAGCCTGTTGTGAGCTAGTTAGCTCTTGGCTAGTTAGCCATCAATTAGCTCTTGGCTAGTTAGCCATCAATTAGCTCCTGGCTTGTTAGCCTGTTGTGAGCTAGTTAGCTCTTGGCTAGTTAGCCATCCATTAGCTCCTGGCTTGTTAGCCTGTTGTGAGCTAGTTAGCTCTTGGCTAGTTAGCCATCCATTAGCTCCTGGCTTGTTAGCCTGTTGTGAGCTAGTTAGCTATTGGCTAGTTAGCCATCCATTAGCTCTTGGCTAGTTAGCCATCAATTAGCTCCTGGCTTGTTAGCCTGTTGTGAGCTAGTTAGCTCTTGGCTAGTTAGCCATCCATTAGCTCCTGGCTTGTTAGCCTGTTGTAAGCTAGTTAGCTCTTGGCTAGTTAGCCATCCATTAGCTCTTGGCTTTGTTAGCCTGTTGTGAGCTAGTTAGCTCTTGGCTAGTTAGCCATCAATTAGCTCCTGGCTTGTTAGCCTGTTGTGAGCTAGTTAGCTTTTGGCTAGTTAGCCATCCATTAGCTCTTGGCTTTGTTAGCCTGTTGTGAGCTAGTTAGCTCTTGGCTAGTTAGCCATCCATTAGCTCTTGGCTTTGTTAGCCTGTTGTGAGCTAGTTAGCTCTTGGCTAGTTAGCCATCCATTAGCTCCTGGCTTGTTAGCCTGTTGTGAGCTAGTTAGCTCTTGGCTAGTTAGCCATCCATTAGCTCTTGGCTTTGTTAGCCTGTCGTGAGCTAGTTAGCTCTTGGCTAGTTAGCCATCCATTAGCTCTTGGCTTCGTTAGCCTGTTGTGAGCTAGTTAGCTCTTGGCTAGTTAGCCATCCATTAGCTCCTGGCTTGTTAGCCTGTTGTGAGCTAGTTAGCTCTTGGCTAGTTAGCCATCCATTAGCTCTTAACTTTGTTAGCCTGTCGTGAGCTAGTTAGCTCTTGGCTAGTTAGCCATCCATTAGCTCTTGGCTTTGTTAGCCTGTTGTGAGCTAGTTAGCTCTTGGCTAGTTAGCCATCCATTAGCTCTTGGCTTTGTTAGCCTGTTGTAAGCTAGTTAGCTCTTGGCTAGTTAGCCATCCATTAGCTCTTGGCTAGTTAGCCATCAATTAGCTCCTGGCTTGTAGCCTCCTGTTAGCTCGGGCTATGTAGCCTCCTGTTAGCACTGGCTCGTAGCCTCCTGTTAGCACTGGCTCGTTAGCCGGTGCTCCTGTTAGCTCGGTATATGTAGCCTCCTGTTAGCACTGGCTCGTTAGCTGGCGCTCCTGTTAGCTCGGGCTAGGTAGCCTCCAGTTAGCTTCTAGTTAGCTCTGGCTATGTAGCCTCCTGTTAGCACTGGCTCGTTAGCTGGCGCTCCTGTTAGCTCGGGCTAGGTAGCCTCCAGTTAGCTTCTAGTTAGCTCTGGCTATGTAGCCTCCTGTTAGCACTGGCTCGTTAGCCAGCGCTCCTGTAGTCTCGGGCTAGGTAGCCTCCAGTTAGCTTCTAGTTAGCTCTGGCTATGTAGCCTCCTGTTAGCACTGGCTCGTTAGCCAGCGCTCCTGTAGTCTCGGGCTAGGTAGCCTCCAGTTAGCTTCTAGTTAGCTCTGGCTATGTAGCCTCCTGTTAGCACTGGCTCGTTAGCCAGTGCTGCCAGCCTGTATGGCTGCGCTGATGTCTCTCTAAACTGCCAGAATTTTTTTAGAGAGAGGGTTTTCTTTACTTTCTTTTTCTTTAATCAAATTTTGCGACCTCAACCGCTCCACCAGCAATGCCCCCACTACGCATATGCCTTTTAATTTGCCACTGCTTTCCACTGAGGGCCATACAGATCAATATCCTTTGTCTGGTGTATTCTAAAGCGGAAGGTTTTAGCTCCCTAGGTGCTAATAAGAGCACATTCAAGTAAGGTTTAAACTCGCTTTTGTAGTCTGTTCATTTCAGGGTTCTCCGTTATTAATATTTCTAGTTTATTTTATTTGGCTGTTATCATACCGATCTCAGCCCTAACTCAGGGACGCCATGTTGAAAGCCTGTTGGGATGTCTCTATCTATCTCAGATCACTTACTTGAGATATAACCCTTTGGCCGCCCGATATCCCCCAGCGAGGTGCTAAACTCACTAAGTTCTCGGGTCAATTACTATTTCTATCAAGCTTACTTCATAGTCACTAGTTAGTTCTATCCAGTTGATATGAAATGTAAGCATAGAAGAGTTGTTAACCTCTTCTCTGTTTGTAATAAACCGAATGTATGTCTGGGAGAACTCTTATTGCCTATAATAACAATAATATTATTATCATCATTATTATCATCATTTTACGAAATGACTGTAATGCTGCTTCTCTGAAAGCTTGATGATCTTACGTCACCGTCATCACCGCCAATATCCTCATTTGTGAGGAATGGTCTGTAATACTGCTCATTTGAAAGCTTGATGATCTTACGTCACCGTCATCACCGCCAATATCCTCATTTGTGAGGAATGGTCTGTAATGTTACTCATTTGAAAGTCTGGTCACCGTTTAAAAAGTTTTACTACTGCCAATAGTGTAATATTAGCGTACTAACACTTAATCATTATTTGCACGCCCCAGTACCCCTTATCAATCCGACAGGCCCATCCGTCCGTGACACAGAGGCCACCGGCGCTTGCAAACAACAAACAGTGAAACTAAGCATTACTACTGTCAATAGTATATATATATGTATTACTACTCTTTTAATAAGTATTTATATATAATCTATTATATAACTTTAGCTGAAAAGCATTAACCAGCAATTGATTCAATCTGTAACATAGTCACCTCAGATGAAAGCAGGGCGCGGCCATCATCGTGGCCCATTGCTGGCAGAAAGCAGTCCACGAACTCAACAGATATTTATAAAAAAGTATTTTTAATTAGAAAAAAAAGCAAGTTACACAAGAGACCTCATTGGAAATGTCCAACTCGGTTAAAAGAATTATAAAACAAAACAACATCTCTTCTCTAGTATAGCAAAAACTCTCTTTGTCATTGAGAGCAAATGAGCAAATGAGCTAAAAAAACAAAGCTTTGTCCTGGGGACTCCACTTTGAGAAATATACAGAACCCGTTCCGGTACAAAAATCTGCTTGAAAATCTGAAAAACTGAGCTCCCGAAGCAGGAGCAGTCATTTATATATCATATCCAGACCTCTTTTCTATTGGTCCAAAAACAGTGATGTCACAGTGATGTCATTCCACTAGCCAACCAACGTACAACACATAACGCAATCCGCAAGGATGAACTCCTCCTTTTGTCTCTCTGTGCTGGGAAAGCACCCAGGATTCCATCTGCCACGGATCCCGGCCCTCTCTGCAGGCAGAGATTTACCCACTGTCGAGGTCAAACGTTCTGTGTCCACATTCCTGGCTCCACTCAACAGTAAGAGAAGGAGACAAGGGAGACTGTAATATACAATACATGGTCCTTCTAGATAATATATATATATATATATATATATATATATATATATATATATATATATATATATATATATATATATATATATATATATAAGATATACATACAGATATATATATATATATATATATATATATATATATATATATATATATATATAAGATATACATACAGATATATATACATAATCATCTACATCATAATCATAATAGTACATCATACATGTGGTGTTTAAAGTGTATGATGGCTCTCTTCTGGCAGGACAGGCAAGGGTTAAAATGTGCCACCCTGCTCTTAGCTTGAGCTGGAGTGGAATATTTCAAGGCCACATATAGAGGGAGCACATTCCTACCCACTCTAACAGAGACTGCATTATCAAAAGGTTTCTGTTTCCATTCTGACTGCATATTAACTGTAACATAACATTAACATTAACTGTAGTATAGTTTTCAAGTGTATAAAGAATATACAGGTTATATAAGAATACAAAAAGACATCCGTCATATCAGAGGCCTATTCCATTCTCCAGGATCACACAAGATATTGTAGTGTGCACAAGTTACTGTTCCAGAGTCCACAGTCCATAGTTCTCACAGTGGGAGGAAGAATATACAGACATTCCCCATAATCATATATAATAAACATATGCTTAATTTTTTACATCCTACAATTGACAGAGAGAACAGGATGTCATAATAACCAGTGTCACTAGTTGGCTGTGACTCTCAACACAAACCTTCAGTTAGGTGACCCTGTTGTTGCCTTTACTCGATGGACGTTTGTCACAGACTCCGTTCTCCCGGTGAGACGCTGTGAAGCAGAACAAGGCAAAAAGAGACATGTTTTACTATATATACAACTGTAATTTCAGAAACAATTTCTTCTAAATTTAGCATAAATGTTGTTCTTTTACCATTATTTTTATTGAGAGAATTTGTGATCGAAATATAAAGATATATATATAGCATGCTGGTTCGTTCTGCACCTGGATTTCGTTCCCTATTTTCTAAACTAATCTAAGATACTTCTAGTCCACTGGCCACTTCCACCTGTATTTTCTCAGAAAAAGAACAAATTATTCACATGTTTTGGTTATTCATAACATTCCTAATATAGTCTCTCACTTTTTGCCCATGGAATTTTGTGTGCAATCTTGCATTGTCGCCGTAACTTTGGCAGGTTATAGGACCACGTCCATTTCCCAATGTGACTCTCCTTACCCTGTTTCAGAAACCATTCACTGGCCTCTTCAAGGTTAGAATGATTTAGCATAAATTATTTGGACACATCTGCATTTCTTCTGTGTCTATTAGTCGTCATAATTTTGACAGGTTGTAAGCATCCGGATTAATCAACCGTCCATTTTGATATCCTCTCTTTGACTCTGTCTAGTTCAGAGTCCACATGACCACAAAAGCCATTGCGGTGACCATTTTCCTCTCTCCCATCTGTGCAGCTTGGCCAGGCTGTACAGGTGGGAGACATCAAAATTGTCCACCATACCATTCTCTCTTACGTTTTCCTTACTGCCACAGCAAGAGTTGATCAGAAACACTGTAGCAAAAAGGAAAATCCATGATTGGTAGTTTGCACAACGGGCTACTACCTTACACAAGTATCTATATTTCCCTACTGGGAATATTTGATTTGATCTTAATATTCAGTTAAAAAAGAAAATGTCCAGGGTCTACACCTGGTTGACTTCAAGTCGATGTCACAACCACTTACCAACTTATCAACCCAACACACCTGAAAAGTGTACCTGGAAACATAGCATTGATCATAATATTCTCATAATATTATCATTTTACAAAATTGTTGAATACTATAATCCACTAAACAAATCAAGAACCAGCTTAATTAGCTTAGTATTATATTATATTAGTATTATATTACTTAAAAGAAAGTTATAATGTGAAATAAACATTTCCAATCATCTAAAATAATAATCTTAAGGTATACAATGTTGCCAAATGAATGCATAGCAGTTCTTTAACTATAAAATGACACATAGATAGTTTGCATGGTCAACCCTGCCACAAGTTCCTACTGTGAAATCATTATACTGACCTAAACTATTGTTTACTATATGCAAAACAATCTTTTTCTAAATGAATTATATTTCTGATGAGCACAGAAATCTGAATTTTTAGCATATTAACTTCATTGACATGCAATGTAAACCAAACATATCTACTTCACCTAGACACATAATCAGCACAATATAATTGGTTAGTACAGTCACAAGTATATATTCAGCACAGCATTATTGAACACATCATAAACCATTTCATCTGACATATAGTTTTCCTTAAAGTAATTTCTCTCTTCTGTCAAGCCAAACCGTCGCATCAGTAAGTGTTCACACCTCTAGGAGTAGTTATTGTCAATATATGTAAATTAGTTACCCTCTCAACTCAGTCGCAATGAACACTTATGTGTCTATCTATCTATTTATAATTCCATCTATTTGTAAGTCGCAATCTCTGTACAGTACTTATCTACTGTTTTAAACTGAATGCCATAATTTGATGTGGACTCACAACAGGCATCCAATAAACCATTTGGAGGATGTTTTTTCCTCATAGATTATGATATGACAGTTTGGATATTGAATATAGTCAGATATACAAGTTTATTCAGTGAAGCCCCGACTGGACTATCCATTCATTTACAAGTGAGGATTATTTCACAATTTGGGTGGAATATTTTTCAAACCATTGCATAGTCTGTGTCTGTCTCCTATCATTACAAGCTTAGTGAAACTAAATAGTTGCATTGATCAATTCACTTTGGTCCGGTACTAACAATTATATCTAAAATTAAAATAACACTAAATCGGTTACACAACACACTGTTACACAACAACATAGTCAAACAACAAGAGCACACATTATCTAAACCATCAATAAAAACAAATAGAATATATTCAATCACTTCTGGTTTCTATCCAACTGCCACTCACTTATGCTTTACAAAATCACGCGTTTCTATGTGTTTATGTGTGTCCAATGGTAGCTCTGATTGTTAAATGTACTGATGAAGTGAACGGGAGTACACTTTTATGTATCTTGTGTTTTTATAAATATAAATATGGGTGTTATGTGTATGTATGTATTTTAATGTATGTATTTAATACGTAAATTTACTTCTATCAAGCTGATTTGTTAGCCTACAGTATATGCACAAAGTCAAACGTACTGAGTATATCTAAAATGTTCTAATGCAGTGTATTATGATGACACTATTTCCCCTCTATCTTAATAAACTATGTCCCAAGTAACCAAATAAACACATTCAAATGGTAGTTTGCAATTTAGTCCTTCATTCTATTCCGCCCACATTTATACATATAATCATTGTCTTTTCACAAAGTGTATCTATTTCTAATCAAAACTTCAGTTTTGCAACTGAAGTCCGTTAGTAAAACCTCTCCCCCATTTGCCAAATGAGAAACGTTCCGCTTCCCTGTAATGTGTTTTGTTTGAACCAATGAGAATTCATTTTGTTAATCCCTGTAATATAATAGCTTCCTTACATATTATTAACTACAGCCACCCCGTTTAACTGTTATGTGTATCTATTCCCCATACAATATATTTTACACTTATTGGTATGTAATTTATTATACCCCATTTCTAATTGTTTTGCAAACATAATTATATTCAATTGAGTAATGCTATTTGAATCAGCCTTGGTCTTAGTGACATTCCAAGACAAATTAACCGTATTAGTTTCTTTCTTTCATTCATATAGTAATGATATGCCATCAAAAACACATACTCTCCTCAACTACACATCTCTCGCCCACCCCGGAAGTGAACTGGAAGTTTAGCGTTTTATCAATGAAAATAACTAGTATATTGTAAGCGAAAACCGTGTGTTTTAAATGTAAACAATCATTCTTCCCATACTTCGCCAGACAAACATATTTCCTCATTCGTCCAACATTATGCAAAATTTTTTGTCTTCCCTGTTAAGCAAACCAGTACAGCATGTCAACGCTACTAGTCACTTTTGTCAATGAAACCTATTCTCCCGTGGGAACTGGCGGTGCTGACATCATCCACTCATTCTGTACATGTGCTGATTCACCATTCAATCGTTTGGACCAATGAGAATTCACGTTACTACCAGTCGCGCAGCACATAGCCAATGATAAGTGTCGTAATTCAAACACATACTCCGTTGTCCGCGATACCGGAAGTAGTTTTTAAAAGTGTCATGACTTCGTTTTAAAGCCGTTTCCTAACGTGAATCGATATCAACCTAACGTTTTCATTCATTCGTTTCTTAAGCTATATCATAAAGTGCCATTTTACACTTCCTTATTTACAGAACGGACGTCTTTATTCTGCAAAATAAGTATTACAATACATGGATCCATGTTTTCCTATTTCCACAGAGCTTGAAAATGCGTCTTATCAGACCTCGTCCACTTCATAACAACACAGGGTCTAGTCAATCAGACTTCGTCCTGTTAATCCTAGTGTGGATTCATCCAATTACCGTCAACGTCATTGTTTCTGTGCCTCTGAATATACATATCTATTTTCTTATAATAACTTGTCTACGTTACCTGTTAATCCTAGCCTGGATCCATTTGGGTCCAGTTCTTAACAGCACGGATCTAGCCAATTTAATCTATTAGTAATAATTTGTCTTCGTTACCTGTTAATCCTAGCCTGGATCCATTTGGGTCCAGTTCTTAACAGCACGGATCTAGCCAATTTAACCTATATCTAAACTTTTTATTAAATAATAATTATTTATATTATTCAGAGTATTCAGTAACCATAACTTTGAGAACCCTTAAAACAGGCAAAAAGTTCCCCACCCAGGAGCGACCATAGATTTCAAACTATTTGGCAAGTTTAGCAGGTTTTTTAAACATATATTCCTAATGAATTATGCCAATAGCTCTTTAATTAAACAACTCATCGTCCCCAACGACGAGTTGGCGCATTTCCTCCTCTGGCACTATTTTACTACAATGTTCTCTCTTTATCAATAGTAAGATGTATAATTGTCATCACATCTCTAATAGTGTGGGATCTTCCAATTAGTTTATATAATAATTTGTCTTCGTTACCTGTTAATCCTAGCGTGAATCCATCTTGGTCCACTTCTTAACAGCACGGATCTAGCCAATTAACCTATATCTAGAACTCCTACTATTTGGCAATTCGCCTGACAATGAGAGAACTTAAGATAGACTTTTACTCTGTGTACTTTACCAATTCATACTTTGTCTGCTTTTAAATACACCAACCTCTTCCTTCTGCTTTTCTTTCTTGAAATCAGTGCTCCCCTCCATTCCCTGTCCCTGGGTCTCGCCAGCCCCTGCTGTTCTAACATTGTTCACTCACCGTTCAATTTGAAGAAAGGTTTCAGGTTCACTCAAATTTGAAGAAAAAGCTGGTGGTGTGTCTCCGTTAGAACAGCAGCAGCTAAAAAGCGACTTGGTTTCGGCACCATTTGAAGTAGATTCTTTGAGAGTGGGCACTGGTTTCAAGAAGAATTCAGACTGGAGATGGTTTTCAGAGGCAATGGCTCAGTTGGTGAAGAAGATGATTTAATTCAGCATACCACAAGCATAAGTTACACAGCAACAGTTGTCCATCCTGACCAGTGCATGTGAGCGGATCGGAGCGCGAGCGGCGCGGGGCGCGGAGCGGCCGGTTTTGACGTGAGCGAGGAGTGGGTTTTAAAATGAGTCGGCGCGACGTCCGGAGCGAGAGTTCTCCTCCGCTCCAATCCACTCCAGGCCGCTCACAGTGGTTTAACACTGATGTAATATATACATGCAGTACAATGCCAAAGCAACAGATGGCGATGTACAAACATGAAGGCCATTTTCAACCAATGAGAAGGGTGAACCTGTGATAGGCTGTTCGTTCAGGCTTTGTCACTGTAGAGACGCCCACACTCACTCTAGTTAGAAAAAGTATATCGACGCCATTGTTGTTGACGTTAGCTTACATGCTAACGTTAATGGCAGCGACCATAGCATTGTGGCTCGGCTAGCCTATCATCGCTTAATAGAGATAGTGAATGGATAAACAACGTTATTTAACATTGCAGAATGGCTACAATTACAATGCGGCTCAATACAAACAATTGTTAAGGGGCCCAGGGGGTGTAGACTGTTGTAGTTTGAGCTCATTTACACCATGCTCCAAAAAAAGAAGAAAAAAAACTGCCGAGCGATCTGGCGCGGGGAGCGGGGAGCGCTCGATTCAAGGTGAGCGGGGAGCGAGCGGAGAGCGACTTGGGGGCGGGGTCAACATGAGTGATTAGCGGAGCGGACCAAGCTTTAAAGAGCGAAGAGCGGATTTCTCGGCCGCGCCGATCCGCTCACGTGGTCTGATCCTGACACAGATAGTTTGGTTCTACGGAGTGTGTGTCTCAGTCCAAAATGACTGCCTTATATATTATATGCTCAACCCAAATCTAATACTGTTCTGTAATTTGCTACCACTACTGGCCAACTGGATGGGTGGGTTTCCGATGGCTGAAAGTGTGTGGGTCGTCAATCAATTGGTCATGGGGTGTGTTTGATCAGATTGCTCTAAAAACCTGTTTGCCCTGTGTTGGTTCAAACATTGGTCTCTTGGGAGGACGCATGGAACAGTGTGTGTGTGTGTGTGTGTGTGTGTGTGTGTGTGTGTGTGTGTGTGTGTGTGTGTGTGTGTGTGTGTGTGTGTGTGTGTAGTAACAAAAGGTCATTCAGTTACACCCCAAACAACTGGTTTTCGCCTTCAAGTGGGGGCTCTCTCTCTCTGGGGAACCTGTTTTGATGAGTAAGCGTTTGGTTCCAGCCGTTTGGGGCAGATGGCTAAATCCACATTATTGTCTGGTTTTCAGACTAGCCAGTATTATTATGCTATAATGTCTAATAACCAATCAAAAATATACTACACGGTTAACAGAATACACACGCGGTGGTGAGGTTGGAGCCAAAAGCTCCCTTCCCCTCATCCAGCCCTATTTTATAGTCAACAAATGTTGGAAACCACCGAACTGTCTATAAACCTTTATGATTTGATTTGTCTGCCATGTATGTACATGTACATCATCCGCTAATATTTGAAGTTTGTGAGGTGCGCCAAAAAGTGACAGTGTGGAGACGCGCACAGAGAGCGAGACTGCAGCAAAATAGTACATTTATATCAAACATTCTCGCAGTGTTTTAGCCTATACACAGTAAATTTAGCAGAGGAAATGTTACTGTGTATGAAACGTATTCTAAGTCATCGTCATTTATTAGGTCAGCTTTTGCTCAATATGCTTTGAGACGGTTTGAAGATTTTAGATTCTTTTTTTATATCGGGTCAAGATGATGTGCTGGCCAGTTTGCTCTGCAGTCTGTGAGGATGAGAGATATGAAACACGTGTTCGCTCGTCATACAAAAATGTTTACATAAATTAACGGTTTATAAGTAAAACAAACATTTCGGATTGATTGTAAACAATTACAGTTTGCAGTGTAACACTTTTTTTGCACTGTATGGAACACCGTTGGTCTGTACAGGATACTGTTGACATTTAACCCTTTCACTGCCACACGACAGAAGGTTAACCCTTTACTATCACACAACCGACGGTCGCCGAAAGGGTTAACCGTTTGGTAGTGCGGAATTAATTGAATTTAAAACCTTTTTTTGAACTCTAAAGGATTTGAGGTTGCCTTCATTTGCAAGATCTCGAGTTACTTGCCAGTTAAATACATATTTAAAATTATTATTGTCTGTACACGGGCAAAGGATGTAGTCTACCTTTCCCTTTCAGCATCATCCCCTCGGGGTCCTACTAATCACCACAAAGTACCAGAAAATACCCCAAAGTATACCCCAAAATATACCCCAAAGTGTACTCCAAAGTATACCCCAAAGTACCCCAAAGTATACCACAAAGTATCACGAAATACCCCAAAGAACCTCAAAGTATACCAATACCTCAATGTACCACAAAATACTGGCTCAGAGGTAGAGCAGGTCAACTAATGATCAATGGTTTGTGTTGACAGAATCCGTCTATAGGGCGACAATAATGTGGTCAAGAGGCATGGTTTCTATCTTGAGCCTTAACTGGCGTGGTTTATTTATTCACATGGCAGAGCAGCAGTTCTACAGTTCTCCTCTCACTGAGAGGCTGGGGGAAAGAGAAAGAATGGGAGGAGACATCTCTATTTATACTCGCCACCTGGTGGTGTTCCTGAGTGGCTCCGCCTAGAGCGCCCTCTAGTGGAAACAGTTATATATGCAGTTAGACAGTTACTAGTGGAAACAGTTATATATGCAGTTAGACAGTTACTAACAATCCTACACAGAACCTCTGACTCCAACACTCCCACTTAGGGTTTGTATTAGCATACTGGATAACTTCTTTGGAAAACATTTTACAAAGGAAATAATATAATCCAAAACATCAACAGGGTATGACAGTCAATATTTACACATTAAACATGACCCTTGCAAATCCCTTCAATTTTAATTTGGAACATGTTTCCTCATAGTATCTGCTACCCTGTCGTCCGTTGGACAGTAAACCAGTGTCATCCTTTCTTCTCTGATGACAGATCTGATGGTATGATATTTTCTATATTGACATGTTTACATCTATGTTGACACACTGGGTTCCTAGCAATCACAATGGTTTCCTGGTTGCCCTCATAAACAACAGCCTTCATATATACACAGTGTCCATCATTTTTAAATGATGTTGACAAAACGCCCCTCATATTCAAGAACCACCTTATTTGGTATAGAGGATACATTCCAATTACCTATTACATATGTAGCAGCCTGAAAATATTGTATATTATTCAGAACTGCTGACTTGCCTTTTTATCTCCCCTCTCTGCACCAAGACATTCTAATTAGTTTCATTGATACTCGTATGAACAATGACACAAGCGCCTCCTTCTTCTATCGCTGGAATATTGATTATAAACGGCATTACTGGATTCTGTTCTGCAGTCCTTTTCCCTGTGGAGCTAGTGGGTGACCAGCAGGGGGCGGTGGCAGGCAGAGAGTGTCGGGGAGAGATGGAAGGAGATATATGGGAGCGGAAGGAGAGAGACGTCCTCTTCGGCAGTGAACTTGACCACGAACAGTCGCAACGGGCGTGGGCTCTGGAAGAGCCCTGTTGCAGAAGTTATGTCGAAGGGCCCCGTGGAATAGTGACGGGTGATAGGAAGTACTTGCTAGTTGACGTGACATCCTAGAAGTACCAGCGATAGTGTGTGAGCAAACGGTACAGAACAAGGTACTAACATTATCGGGTTATAGTAGTTACTGTGGGCGGTATAAGTAGCGTGCGGCTAATAACATATCTGAGTCCTTAGTAGTCGGGTTATAGCAGTTACTGTGCCGGTATAGAGTGCGAGCCCAGATACGTGCGTGGACCTACAAACAGTCTGCTCCGGCCGTCAGCAGCTGTCTTCACCGGCGTTCTGCATCAGCTCTGCACTGGCTGGAAGCAGCCAGCACGGGAGTCATCCCGTCCAGCAGAGGTCGCCAGCACACAGCACGCGCTCTCAACCCACCACTGCCCCTGCTCCAGCCCCGCTTGCTAGCACCTGCGACGAGAGCGTTCGACGCCATCTTGCCACTCGGACAGTGGTGGAGCAGCGCGGCCGCCATTTTGGTAGAGTACATTAGGGCTTCGGTGCCCAGGATCTATTGCACGTTACACAGTGTGGTGCGGCCTGCGGGCGAAGTTAACTTTGCTAACTACAGACCCCAAACAATATATGCCGGCATTAGAATAGGGCTTTTGCAAGGTATTAGTGGGCCCACACTTTTGTTTTCTTTTCTTTCCTTTGAGTGTGATAACCTGTGTGTTTAATAATATTTTCCCATCCAATTAACCCTTTCCCTGTGGGGAAGTTACAGACCTGGTGTATTATAAATAAAGCCTAGAGAGGTATTATTCTGGCCGTATAATTAAAGCCTTTTGAGGTATTATACAGGGTGAAGACCCAGACGTGGGTGATGAATCAAACACAGTGAAGTATATTATCCCTGATATTAACCCAGAGGTGGGTGTATAATATACGTGTTTATGAGGTATGGAGCTACCAACGGTACTATAGTGGGACTTCCGTCCAATTGGCCACTAGTAGTAGATCATTGTAACTGACCAGTGCATAACATTAAAGAATCGGATGGGAGATTTGTGTGTGTGTCTATCCATGGGCCGGTTGACAATCCTTTTGGTGTGGGTAACGTTAATATAATTAACCCTTTCCTATCCCACCTTTCCCTCTTCATTGTAAGGTTTCTAGGGTCATTGAGGGAGGGTACTGCTTGCGGGGGGAACTCAGAGTATTTAATTACAATTCAGTCACTAGGTGTGGGAGGGTTTAAGGAGCAACTGGGGGGAGTGGGAGCGTGTTGGGGAGTACTGCTGACCGCCCTGCGGCAGGGAAGGAAGACCAGAGTACCAGACCAGGTTGGTAAATCCCGGGCCCCATCCACTCACACTACCAGCCTCCAGTCGACGCCCCAGGCCCAAAGGCGAGGGTGCAGTCAGACAGAGTTCTACGGTGTCCAGCTACCTAGTGACTGCCAGCAACCGTTCCCACGAAGCAGGGATAATCCACCCTGCTACACATATTAAGCAATATACTCGTAATCTTATCTCCACCACTTCTAGCGGTTGTTCTGGATAAATACACTCCTGCATGGTCATAGCTAGAACCATATATTCGGCTTCACAAGTTGATAGTGCCCTGTCTGCATCACTGTGGGCTTTAAGCCCTAGACCCTCGCTGCTCTTTCTGAAACACAGTTGTTTATCTGCTGTACCTTTAGGATAACAAAAGACATGTTTGGCTGTAATCCAAATGCTCCTCTGTGGGGTCAGCAAAATGCTGTGACTGTTATGGTTTGAAACCGACCCCAACAGCACGGCACAGACAGGTAGTTCAGAGTTAGCCAAAGACTAGGGCGTATTTATTTCTGAAACAGGAATGAGCGAGATAACAAATAAGAACAACAAAGGGGAGAATGTTCTTGGCAGAGTTGTCTGCGGCTCTGCAGATCGTCCCGGTATTGAGATGGTGAAGCGGCGTAGCGCCACTGCCTCTGCGGCTCTGCAGCTACTCCAGGATCCAACTCGGGGAGGAACGGAGAGAGAGAGAGTGGTCAATAAACAAGCCAACGGAATACAGAGGCAGTCCAGTCCTCCTTAGCTGAGTCCAGTATAAACACACGTGACTTAATCTTCAGTGTTACCAACACACAAGTTTAGCTGAGCCCAGTACAATCCCACGTGACTTAATCTTCAGTGTTACCAACACACAAGTTTAGCTGAGTCCAGTACAAAACAAAAACGGCAAATCTTCAGTGTTATCCAAACACACAAAAAACAGAGAATCCAAAAGGTTCGTTCCAAAAACTCACCAAAGCGCAAATGCGCAAAGCGGGCAACGAGGCACAGCTCCAAACGGATGATAGAGATACACAACAGCGGCGACTTCCATGGACGTCCTGAAGAAAAACAGACGAGGCACAACAACGGGGGGAACAGGCAGTAGCAGTGGTAATCCAAAACGACCCGACAACGATTGACAGAAAGACCCAAGTATATGAAGGGCTCTGGGCGCTGATTACAAACAACCGACAGGTGCGTGACGGCAATTGGTACTTGACCTAGAAGCGTGTGGTGGCAATGAGCCAATCCTCCTCACAGTACCTTGAAGCGTGTGGCGGGAATGGGCCAATCCTCACAGTACCCCCCCCCTCCACGGGAGCCACCCGGCGACCAGCCCGGCCCGGCCTGTCCGGATGGGAACGATGGAAGTCGGTGATCAGGTCGGGGTCCATGATGAGCTGGCGGGAGACCCAGCTCCGTTCCTCCGGGCCGTATCCCTCCCAGTCCACCAGGTACTGGAACCCCCGTCCCCGCCGTCGGACGTCCATAAGCCGACGGACCTGCCACTGGGGGTGTCCGTCCACCATCTCGGGAGGAGGCGGGTCCGGAGCAGGAGGCATCAGGGGACTGAGGGAGACAGGCTTAACCCGGGACACATGGAAAACGGGGTGAATGCGCATGGACGCAGGAAGCTTAAGACTCACCGCCGCGGGACTGAGCACCTTCAGAACCTCAAAACGACCGACGAACCGGGGGTTAAGCTTCTTGGCCGAGGATCGAAGCGGAAGGTCCTTGGCAGACAGCCACACCCTCTGCCCAGGGTGGTACGTCGGCGCAGGGATCCGGCGCCAGTCAGCCCCACGACTGGCGCGCTCCGATGACCGGAGCAGTGCAGTCCTGGTGATCTCCCAGACCTGTCGGCACCGGTCGAGATGGTCCTGCACGGAGGGAACTGCCACCTCCGACTCCTGTGCAGGGAAAAGAGGGGGTTGGTAGCCCAGGGATACCTCAAAAGGAGAGAGGCCGGTGGCGGAACTGACCAGGGAGTTGATGGCGTACTCGACCCAAGGGAGGAACCGGCTCCAGGAAGCGGGTCTCTCGGCAGCCGCACAACAGAGAGCAGACTCCACGCTCTGGTTCATCCTCTCTGTCTGTCCGTTAGTCTGGGGATGATAACCAGAGGAAAGACTGACTGTTGCCCCCAATCCCTTGCAAAAGGCCCGCCATAACTGGGAAGTGAACTGGGGGCCCAGGTCCGAGACGACGTCCTGGGGAAAACCATGGAGGCGGAACACGTGGCTTGTCAGGAGGTCCGCTGTCTCGGCAGCCGAGGGAAGCTTGGGAAGGGCCACGAGGTGAACCCCATTGCTGAACCGATCCACCACGGTCAGTAGGCACGTGTTCCCCTGGGACGAAGGAAGACCCGTGACGAAGTCCAACGACACATGGGACCAAGGGCGGCTCGGAATGGGAAGCGGCTGCAATAGCCCGGAGGGTGCCTGGTGGGAGGCCTTGCTGCGGGCGCAGACCGCGCAGGCCAGAACAAACTCCTTGACGTCGTTCCTCATGGTGGGCCACCAGAATCGACGAGCCAGGAAGGAGAACGTGCGATGAACGCCCGGGTGGCAGGCGAACCGGCTGGTATGGCCCCACTGGAGGACCCGGGAGCGGACTGAGTCGGGGACGAAGAGGCGACGAACGGGTACATTGCCGGGAGCGGGATGGAAGCGTAGGGCACGCCTTACCAACCCCTCGATGCCCAAGGTGACCACTCCCACCACCCTGGCCTCTGGGAGGATGGGAGTCGGATCCTCAGTGGTTGGAGCCCCCTTGGAGTGTAACCGGGACAGGGAGTCGGCCTTCGTGTTGCGGGACCCAGGGCGAAAGGTCAGCGAGAAGTCGAACCGACTGAGGAAGCTGGCCCACCTTGCCTGCCGGCCGTTGAGGCGCTTGGAAGCACGGATGTACGTCAAGTTCTTGTGGTCCGTCCAAATGGTGAATGGTTCCTCTGCCCCCTCTAGCCAATGACGCCACTCCTCCAAGGCAGCCACTACCGCCAGCAGCTCCCGATTGCCGATGTCATAGTTCCTCTCGGCAGGGAGAAAACGACGTGAGTAGAAGGCGCACGGATGTACCTTCTGGTCCGTTGCCGACCGCTGGGACAAGATAGCCCCTAGTCCAGTATCCGAGGCGTCCACCTCCACAATGAACTGTCTCTTGGGGTCTGGGTGGAGCAAGACCGGGGGCGGTGGTGAACCTCTTCTTGAGGGAACGGAACGCAGCGCAAGCCGCTGGGGACCAGTCGAATGGCAGGGAGGGAGAGGTTAGCCTGGTAAGTGGTTCCGACACCTGGCTGTAGTTCCGGATGAATCTTCGGTAGAAGTTTGCGAACCCGAGGAAGCTCTGTAGCTCTTTCCGAGAGGTGGGTTCCGGCCACTCCTCCACGGCCCGGATCTTGCGAGGGTCAGCTCAGGTCAAGCCGCTCTCCACGATGAAGCCCAGGTAATCGACGGAGTCGGAGTGAAATCGGCACTTCTCTGCCTTGACGAAGAGCCGATTGTGGAGGAGGCGCTCCAGCACACGGCGGACATGCTGGACGTGTTCCTCGAGGGTCTTGGAGAAGATGAGGATGTCGTCCAGGTATACCACCACAAACTCCTCCAGCATGTCACGGAGGACGTCGTTCATGAGCGCCTGGAATACCGCCGGAGCGTTGGTGAGGCCGAACGGCATCACCAGGTACTCGTAGTGGCCCCTGGGAGTCTTGAAGGCGGTCTTCCATTCATCGCCTTCTCGGATACGGACCAGATGGTAGGCACTCCGGAGGTCCAGCTTGGTGAAGACGGTAGCCTGGGTGAGGGGCTCGAAGGTGGAGTTCATGAGAGGAAGAGGGTACTTGTTCTTAATGGTGATCTCGTTGAGTTGGCGATAGTCGATGCAGGGTCGAAGGTCTCCATCCTTCTTCCCAACAAAAAAGAAACCGGCCGCCACCGGGGAGGAGGAAGGCCGAATGAGGCCTGCTGCCAAGGACTCAGAGATGTACTTATCCATCGCTGCCTTCTCAGGGACGGTCAGACTGTAGAGGCGGCTGCCGGGAAGGGGAGCCCCAGAGCGGAGGTCGATGGCACAGTCGTAAGGCCGGTGAGGCGGAAGGGCCTGAGCCCGGGACTTACTGAAAACCTCCTCGAGGTTGTGGTATTCGGGGGGAATAGTCGAGAGGTCTGGGGGTGGCTCACAAAGGGAACTCCGGGGCGAAAGACTGGACGCCGCCTGAAGACACTGGGCATGACAGGAGGAGCTCCACCCCCTGATGGTACCGGAGGACCAGGCGATGTGGGGCTCATGCAGCGCGAGCCAAGGCCGACCCAGGACTACAGGGACAAGAGGGGATCTGGTGATAAAAAACTGGAGTCTCTCAACGTGGTTACCAGCAATGGTGAGAAGGACTGGACAGGTGCGTTGAGTGATGTCAGCCAGGCGGTGCTGGTCCAACGCGAACACCTCCAAGGGTCTCTCGAGGTCCTCAAGTGGAATGTTGGCCTGGGTGGAAAACTCAAAATCCAGGAAACTCTCATCAGCACCCGAGTCAATGAGTGCCTCCACCGTCGCCCGTTGGTCCGCCCAGGCTAGGGTGACGCACGTCAGACGGTTAGGTGGTGCACGGGTGTGGGAACAAGAAAAACGGCTCACCAGGATCTCCCGGGGTCCCGGCGAGCCTGGTCTTTTGGCCGGGTGGGGCAATTGGAGATACGGTGTCTATCCCGGCCGCAGTAGAGGCAAAGGCCGGACCTGAACCTGGCCTCCCGTTCAGCCTGGCTAAGGTGTGTGCGTCCCAGCTGCATCGGTTCCTCCTCGGGCACCGAACGGGAGGGGAAGGGGCCACCAGTTGCGGAGGGAGCAGGACGGACCGCAGTACCGTCACGAGTGCGGGGGGTCTGGGGAACGTCTGGGGGTCCCAGTCGGGCTCTCTCACGCCTTCTCTCCCGGAGGCGGCCGTCGATGCGGATTGCGAGGTCGAACAGGCCCTCGAGGGAATCGGGCTCCTCACGGGTCGCGAGCTGGTGAGACGAAGCGCTTGAGCGTTCCAACCACTCTCCGTTGCGGCCAGTCTGAACTCCAGCGTGTAGTCTGTGACACTGCCACTGCCCTGCCGGAAGGTGCCCAACCGAGCTCCTGGGTCCTGGCCACGAGCTGGGTGGTGGAAAACCCTGCGGAGCTCTGCCACGAAGTCTGGGTAGGAAAAACAAAAATCAGCCCTCATTGACCAGGAGGCAGTAACCCACTGTGCTGCTCGGCCTGAGAGCAGGTTAGTCATGTAAGCCACTCGGGCTCCCTCTGAAGTAAATCGGCTGGGTTGATGAAGGAAAACCAACTCACATTGCATGATGAATGTGGCACAATCCTCGAAGTTACCGTCAAACCAACGTGGTTCGGAGAGACGGGGCTCCCGAGGTGAGGCGCGGGGTCCGCCATGGCTGCGGGTGGTGATCTGGCCGAGACTCCTGGAGTAGGTGGGGTTACAAGCAGGGCGTTAAATGCTTCACTCAACGTCTGTAGTTGGTGCAGAATCTCAGCCTGCTGATTACCCTGGGCTGTCTGCAGGGTAGCCAGAGAGCTAAGGGACTCCTGAATAGGCTGGACCTTAGCCCGGAGGTCCTGCACAGCAGCCGCAGCCGCACATAACTGTAGGCTGTGGTCGTTGGTCAATTCGATCTGGACCGCCAACGCTGCCTTGACCCTGTCTGTGTCGGCTGGGGTCGTCATGGTCGGGTCGTAATGTTATGGTTTGAAACCGACCCCAACAACACGGCACAGACAGGTAGTTCAGAGTTAGCCAAAGACTAGGGCGTATTTATTTCTGAAACAGGAATGAGCGAGATAACAAATAAGAACAACAAAGGGGAGAATGTTCTTGGCAGAGTTGTCTGCGGCTCTGCAGATCGTCCCGGTATTGAGATGGTGAAGCGGCGTAGCGCCACTGCTTCTGCGGCTCTGCAGCTACTCCAGGATCCAACTCGGGGAGGAACAGAGAGAGAGAGAGAGTGGTCAATAAACAAGCCAACGGAATACAGAGGCAGTCCAGTCCTCCTTAGCTGAGTCCAGTATAAACACACGTGACTTAATCTTCAGTGTTACCAACACACAAGTGTAGCTGAGCCCAGTACAATCCCACGTGACTTAATCTTCAGTGTTACCAACACACAAGTTTAGCTGAGTCCAGTACAAAACAAAAACGGCAAATCTTCAGTGTTATCCAAACACACAAAAAACAGAGAATCCAAAAGGTTCGTTCCAAAAACTCACCAAAGCGCAAATGCGCAAAGCGGGCAACGAGGCACAGCTCCAAACGGATGATAGAGATACACAACAGCGGCGACTTCCATGGACGTCCTGAAGAAAAACAGACGAGGCACAACAACGGGGGGAACAGGCAGTAGCAGTGGTAATCCAAAACGACCCGACAACGATTGACAGAAAGACCCGAGTATATGAAGGGCTCTGGGCGCTGATTACAAACAACCGACAGGTGCGTGACGGCAATTGGTACTTGACCTAGAAGCGTGTGGTGGCAATGAGCCAATCCTCCTCACAGTACCTTGAAGCGTGTGGCGGGAATGGGCCAATCCTCACAGTGACAGTCTACTCACTACAAACCATCGGTCAGGGCGGGTAGTACCCGCCCTACCCAGCTTCTCTGTACATTTTCACATCTGTCAGTTTCTGAGCATCCTCCTGATAGTCTAGTTTTTGATCACATGGTGTTTCCCTTGATCTACATTCTTACATGTCTAAACGTTCCAGGGTCTTTCCCACATAGTTACATCATTGAGAACATGGTAAGTCATCCACCTCTGTAGTTAAACATGGGATTAAACATAGGATCCATTTCAGTATTTAGACATGGACACCAGTGCATGTGAGCGGATCGGAGCGTGAGCGGCGCGGGGCGCGGAGCGGCCGGTTTTGACGTGAGCGAGGAGTGGGTTTTAAAATGAGTCGGCGCGACGTCCGGAGCGAGAGTTCTCCTCCGCTCCAATCCACTCCAGGCCGCTCACAGTGGTTTAACACTGATGTAATATATACATGCAGTACAATGCCAAAGCAACAGATGGCGATGTACAAACATGAAGGCCATTTTCAACCAATGAGAAGGGTGAACCTGTGATAGGCTAGCCTGTTCAGGCTTTGTCACTGTAGAGACGCCCACACTCACTCCAGTGAGTCCAGTTAGAAAAAGTATCGACGCCATTGTTGTTGACGTTAGCTTACATGCTAACGTTAATGGCAGCGACCATAGCATTGTGGCTCGGCTAGCCTATCATCGCTTAATAGAACTAGTGAATGGATAAACAACGTTATTTAACATTGCAGAATGGCTACAATTACAATGCGGCTCAATACAAACAATTGTTAAGGGGCCCAGGGGGTGTAGACTGTTGTAGTTTGAGCTAATTTACACCATGCTCCAAAAAAAAAAAAAAAAACTGCTGAGCGATCTGGCGCGGGGAGTGGGGAGCGCTCGATTCAAGGTGAGCGGGGAGCGAGCGGAGAGCGACTTGGGGGCGGGGTCAACATGAGCGATTAGCGGAGCGGACCAAGCTTTAAAGAGCGAAGAGCGGATTTCTCAGCCGCGCCGATCCGCTCACGTGGCCTGATGGACACCTCTGTACTTTAACATGGAATTAAACATAGGATCCATTTCAGTATTTAGACATGGACTCTTAATCAGGTATTTAAACCTGGATTCTACTCCTCCCGTATTTAAACCTAGAGTATCATCCTCCTGCATCTAGGCAGTGTAGCCACCCTCCGTCAGTATTTAAACATGGGGTACCCTCCTACAGCATTTAAGCAATTTTCTACTAACCATACTTTGTATTTGTCGTGGCCTTCAATACCCTCCTGGATTGAATACACCCATTTCCCTCCCACTGTCTGTCTGCCCTCTGGTAACTTGGTTGAATACACCCATTTCCCTCCCACTGTCTGTCTGCCCTCTTCGGGGGACAATGTGACCTCTTTAAAGGTCAGGGTTACCCCACTGACTATCCTGTAGTAGTAATCAACGGGGGTAGGTGTACTGTCCTCCTCGTCACTCCCTTTTCGGGCATAGTCTGTCAGATACTTTGGGGGTTTGTGTTCCCTTGAGGGATACCTCCCACTGCTTGTGTGACAGTTCGGTTCAGACTCCTCTGCGTTGTGTATATTAAAGGCTGATGTCCCGAGGGGGAGTCGAACAGGGGGCTCCCGCTCCGCGGGCGACGACATAGACCGCTGCACTAAGAAGTGAATCCACTGCTAAGTACCGTACCTATGCGTCTATTAACCCTGTTATGAGGAAGTGAGTTTAACTTCCCAGCCCGCTTACTGCCACAGTCACTTCTCAACACACCTGTTTCTGTGACTGTGGATATACTCACGGACACCTGTTACACTCACCTCCCTAAACTCACGTCACCTCAGGACATCCGGGTCACTGGGCACCACTGTGACAGTTCGGTTGGGACTCCTCTGCGTTGTGTGTATTAAAGGCTGATGTCCCGAGGGGGAGTCGAACAGGGGGCTCCCGCTCCGCGGGCGACGACATAGACAGCTGCACTAAGAAGTGAATCCACTGCTAAGTACCGTACCTATGCGTCTATTAACCCTGTTATGAGGAAGTGGGTTTAACTTCCCAGCCCGCTTACTGCCACAGTCACTTCTCAACACACCTGTTTCTGTGACTGTGGATATACTCACGGAAACCCGTTACACTTGGGGCACTTGACGTCACCCTCAGGTGCTCCTCGTCATCGCCCTCTGGGGGTTGCTGACTTTCTGCCTGCACGACCGTACTATGTACACTGGGCTGATGTGTCTCTGTTTCTACACCCCTTACTCTGGAGTCCAGCTCTGGCTCCTCTGTCTGTGTCTTGCTCTCACATGTTGCCTTTGTGACAAACTTGACTAGCATGTGTTTCTGCACTCTCCCGTTACCGGGATGATAAACTAGGAAAGCGGGGCTTCCCTTGTCGTGTCCTACGAAAAATCCTTTTACACCTCTGGACTTGGGCTTTCCCCTGTCATGCGGGTACGCATAACACACTGATCCAAATCGGTGCATTCTGGCTAGATTACACTTCTTTCCTGTCAGCGCTGTATACGGGGTGGTGCCCGAGTGCTTATTAAAGCACCTGTTTCTGGTGTAAGCGGCTTCTTGCACCGCATAATGCCATAGGCTCTTAGGTAAGTTACTATCTACTAGCTTACACCTAGCCATTTCGAAAAGGGTGCGCCATTCCCTCTCTGCCACCCCGTTCTGGTGTGGGGGATATGGACGTGACGTCTCGTGTCTTATCTTGTACCTTCTCAACAGTGATTGGAACTCTCTGATTGTGAACTCAGTTTTGTTGTTGGACCTCAAGCATCCTACGTTACCATAAGGGGCTACGTCTGCCAGGAATCTCTCCATGGCCTGGAGTGTGTCACTCTTTGCTTTGAGAAAGTAAACAAACACTGCCCCTGTGCCCATATCTGTAAAAGACTGTACATATCTAAAGCCTCCTATGGACTCGTTGCTTACTGGGCCGGCTAGGTCCGTGTCAACTAATGCAAGTGGTACCCTTACTCTGTCTGTGGGATTTCTGTATCTCGGTTGAGTAAACTTCCCTGTTTTGCACACTGCACAATTTTTGTCAGGTCTATGCTTTTCACCTTCAATGGGCATGCCTTCTGTCACTACTTGCAGTTTCAGTAAATCCTCGTAATTATAATGACCCATAATCTCGTGCCATGTCTGAATATCGTGACTGGCCGTCACGCTACACATATCATTATTATCATTACACTTGTCGTTGTCATTACACTCCGTTTGCAGATAATATATTCTCTGGTACATCTTTATGTCAAACCGTGTACTGTCAGGTTCTACAATTTTTTTTTTACCTTTATCGAAGAATACCTTGGCACCGCTTGCAGTAGCAGCTATTACAGAGAATAGTCCTTGTGGGAACGATGGTACGTAGAGAGCGTTCTTTAACGTCACCGTACGCCGGCGCCCCTTACTGTCCGTGAGGCATATCTGTGCGTCTCCTCTCTCTTGCGCCAATCCGTAGGTGCGTCTCCCGTCTGCCAGCTCCATGCTGTGCCTCTCCGGGTGGAAAGTGTCGTCAAAGTTCTTGAACCGACTCCTGTCGTTGATGACATGGGACGACGCACGTGTCCACGATCAGTCCCCTTCTCTGGGCTCGCTGCAGCTGGGCCGGTCCGGCGATGCACGCCGTCCGCGCCCCGAAAGCGCAGTCTTCTTGTCCCGTTATTCTCCGGGCGTCGTCTCGATCCGTCTCACGTCGACCGTCGCCGCCATCGTGTCCGCTGCCGTCATCCTGTCCACAGCTGTCTTCTTGTCCGTAGCCGCCATCTTGTCCGTAGCCGCCATTTTGTCCGTAGCCGCCGTCTCGTCCATGGCCGTCATCTTGCCCATGCGCGTATCGCACGCTCTGGTCGTGTTTCTTCATGCACGCTCTGTCTGTGTGCCCCGTGGATTTGCAGAAGCTACACCAGACATTCTTTGTGCAGTCGCTTCTCCGATGGCCTTACTCTCTGCATCGCCAACACGCCAGTTCCGTCGTGGTCCTGGTCCTCTCCCTTGGCGTCGCTCGGGCCTTTAGCACCCTCTCTCCCGCCTCCGCAGTGACTGGGTGGGTATCTTCGAAGCCTCGAAGTTTCTTAACTTAGCCTTGAACTGTCCCAGCGTCATGTCCGTTGAACCGTGTGTTACCAGGAGTGTGAACGGTTTGTACAGCTCCGGTAGTCCTCTCATCATCATCGCCATCATTAGCCCATCACTTGGTGCTTCTCCGGCACTCCTCAATGGCGTCGTGATTTGCTCCGCTCTGTTGACGTATTCGGTCACAGTCTCGGTGGGCCCCTTCCTCAGGGCCGTTAGTGCTATGTAGAGCGCCAGGACTCGGGGTCTTCCTCGCCCGATGTAATGCTCTCTCAACACCTCCAGGCTTTCTCGGCCTTGGTCTTTAGTGTCGCGGAATATCAGCCCCAAGCTGGTGTCGTCGAGCAGCGGCGCTAACTCACAGTACGCGTCTGCGTTACGCTGGTCGTCCAGGGCTTGCTCTTCCGCCGTCAGTTCTCCCGTGGGGGCTGCCAGGATCGTCTCCTTCAGTCCCGCACCGTGCATGCAGCATAGCATGCGCTCTTCCCAGAGCTCGTAGTCCTCTGCTTTTCCATTGAATGAGGGCCATTTGCCCCTTCCCTTGTTTTCCATCCTCTTCGTTGGTGGTAGGCGTAGCTTTAGCTCTTGTTGGCCTAGCGTCTAGCCACGCGGTGCTCCCGGCGCTAACCTAGCCTATACTTTAGCTGAGCTTGCTACCCTTATTATTTTGCCCCGGCGTTATCTGGGCCCATAACCTGTTGACAGAATCCGGCTATAGGGCGACAATAATGTGGTCAAGAGGCATGGGCCCTCATTTATCAACGTTGCATACACACAGATATGTACGTAACCCGTGCGTACAATCATTTCTAAGCAAAGTGTGGGACTTATCAATTTTAACTTGTGCTTGACTTTGTGCGTATATCTAAGCACAGCTCGGAGCACGCGTACCTGGCGCCCGGTGGTAGAATATTATTCAGTCTGCAACGCGGAAATAAGCTTCCGTGCATTACTTCCAACACTGGCGTGTTCAACTTCTGTATGACCCGTAATTCATTATAGTTCATTGTAAAATAGCGACAGTAGTGTAATAACGGGCTCACGCGCGAACAAGAGGTTGGCCTGCTTGTTTGGCACGGGGGGCAGACGCAGAACACCCACCTCCAAACACGATTAAATATTGTTTCAAATAAAAAGCTAAATACTATTATTTTGTGTGTCATGTTTCCAAATAAGATTGGCCACAACTAAATGCTTTCTACTTCAATTTGTTGGTTAGAATAGATTACCTCCGTTGAAACTTCACTGAGACTAAAAGTAAAAGACAGTATTTTTTTTGTGAGCTCCGCGCACAGACGTGATAATAATAATAACAATAATAATAATAGCTTCATTTTATATAGCGCCTTTCAAGAGACCCAAGGTCGCTTTACATAGATAGGGGGGGGAAATAACAAAGTAACAAACATGGACAGACACAACATATAAATATGATGATGGGATTCAAGTTCGCGTTTTTATTGATCACATAGGCAGGCTATACATAGGCTGCATGGCACAGTCCATCGTGATATTGTAGATAGATCGAGCAATAGACTGTTACTGTACCACCCATGTAGCTGTCAAAGCTCCATCACAAATGCAGTTCTGTATCACACTAGCTCACGCTCAGCGTTTCATGCATATATCTCGCTTCAGCATATATACACTGAATAATTTCACAAATGTACCTTTAAATGCCAGCATTCATCTGGCCACACCCCCATCCACTTACCTATATAAGCAGGGATGGTGCCACACACTCATCTCCTTCTCAAATTTCATCACAAGCAACGTGTTGCTCATATGCCCACTTGACGTGGAGAAAAATATTTGCTGGAAAAGCAATGTTTACGAGGAGAGGAAGAACAAGGAGATACGTTGACATCATATCTTTATTTTCTCTCTCACTATTTTCGAGAAAATACGGCGATGTTGTCTTCGTCACTGGAGTGTCTGGAAGATGGTGATCATTCTAAAACCCTCCACCGGTTTTCGTATTGGGAGCACGCCGCTGCATGCTTCTCAACTGCAGTTCCTTGCTGTGTTGGTTGGGGTGAAACCTTTCAGGCCACAGCTGAACTGTAGGACGCGCCGCTGTTGTGAGAAGCAGTGGGTTTCAGGTTGGGTGAGTACTGTTGCTGGCAGGCTTCACTTGTCTGTTAGTGCTATGGGGGCTAATTGACAATGTTTATGAAAACCGGCCCCAGGCTAGGGTCCTTTGTTCAGCCTCCTAGGCGACAGAAGACCTTGGTCTGAAGCCATTGTAGTTTAACTAGTGGGCCGCGACCATTAAACACTGGTGATCCCTACTGTTAGCCAGTCAGCTGTTAGCTGCGGCGCTAGCCTGTTGTGATCACTAGGAAACGTTAGCTTGCTGCTATCGGCCTAGGCCAGCGCGGGGTAGCTCCGGCTACTCGCGCGCCGCCGCGAGCTCCCCTCTGGTCGCGTGCGCCGTTCGCTCGGCGTCTCGCGAGCAGGGGCAGTAGCAACCGACGGTTGGAGCGGCCGTTAGCTTAATGCTACTCTGTTGAACGTGCTTTGATTATAACATGTTTTACACTCTTGACTACGACGTCATCTTTGACAGGGGATGTTCGTCGACCCTGCCCTGAGCCAGGACGGCAAGGATTGCGTCAACAAAGGGGACCGTAGCGACGGGTGGAGCGGCGACGCTGCCCAGATCGAACAACACAGGATGGCTGTGTTTCTACGGTGTCTTGAGACTGCACTTCGCTGATCTACGCTCCGGGTAGGACAAAGGTTTGGCCAGACCTTATACGCGTCTTCCGGCTTTACCTTCTACATGTTTTGTAAATAACGCTGTTTTCCAAAAACGTGTGTTGCTGCAATACATTTGGGATACGACGCAAGTTTTGTGTGAACTGTCTTGTCACTGGTAATTAGCTTCTCCGGGCAAATCGGGTTGTTGTTACAGATGTGAAAATGATCTGGTTGTTGTGTGAGAAACATCATGTGTGTTGTTATGTACCGTGTACTCACAACTAAGGTAACTAACCTATGAAGCTATGCTTAGTGACAAATGAGTGAAAGAATATTCTTTTCTCAGCCTGTGATGACAATGAACAGTGTGTTCACATATTAACAGGTTCCTGTTTTAACTGGCCGTATTAAGGGTAAAGTAGGAGGATTGTGTTTTTTCCCCACGGTTCCCTGGGGACTTCTTCATCCTCCTATCAGACATGTTGTTGCACTACATTGTGTCTTTGTGTGGTAGGGATGCGATGTAACCCTTAGTTTCCTGGTCCCACGGCCTGGAATATTGGGCGTGTGCACCGCAGAAATTCCCCCGCCATAGAGTACGTCACCGTGCGCGTCTCTATTGGTAGGACTTCCGTGTGCTGTTCAGGTCCATGTGATGGATCTGTTTCGGGGGGGTGGTCAGGGCTCCTCCTCACCAAGCGCCTATTCGGGCCTTCTGTGAGTTCGGACTCCTCCTTCCATGTGAGGGAGCCTCCATCAGAGTACAGAGCCTTCCTCCTCAGATTGTCAAAGTGAGTTGACCCTCTAGAAGGTGTCCTATTCTATTGTGTATGTATTCGATTCAATTCGATTATTGAGTGTGTATGGGTTCAGTGCCTCTTCCCCGGAGAGCCCTAAAAACCAATTTTTTACATGGCTCAAGGTGCAATATATTCTTTTCAATCTGTACAGCTCGCGTGGGAAGTCTCTCTGGGGATTCCCGTCTCCTTCCTATGGGAGGGTGGTGGGATGTAAAAATGTGAAAAAATGTCCTTCTTTTCTATTAAAAAAAAAGAGTTGGAGTTAGGAAGTGTCACACCCCTCTTGTCGTTCCCCTGGGCGCCTTGGGGATTCAATGACAGGTCTAAATAGCCTGTTCATTGATGTGGGTGTGTCCCGACGCACGTATAGTGCTAGCTCGCTATAAACAGGCGACTGACTGGCACGCCTTGGTTGCTTGAGGTTAAAACTGCGTTTTTATAGAGCAACTGAGATGGAGGTTTTTCCTCTTCCGACGACCACATCCCACGACCTGGGTTGGTTATCGACGGATTCTCGTTCATGTCTGGGGGATGATGACGGAATGGATCTGAACATATGTAGAGGGGTCTTACGCCCTGGGGGTGGGCCACCGGGCGCGGTTCGCCCGAACGTCTGGGTGGCGCCTTCTTTTCATGTTAAGATCAACACGCATATCTGCCCTTTCTCCTGGAGTAGGCATGTCGGCGTGGTTAGGGCACGGGACTGGTTCTGGTCACGCTGGTCCGGATCAGTTGAACCCGTTGTCCGCCGGGGATGCAGATCTGCTGTTCTGGTACCCTGAGGGACTTGGGCTTTTTTCAGGGGGAAAAATGCCAGGTCGGTCCGGCTTACGGCCATGCCAACCTGTACACGCTCGATCTCGTCGGATCTCGGCCGCTACACAGGTTGGTCCTGGTTAGTACTTGGTTGGGAGACCGCCTGGGAATACCAAGTACGGTGTGCTTAGGGGCTGGTTCTCCATTCTTTTTCGCTCCTCTCTCACGCATGGCGAAGAGGGGCCTGTTGGGGTGGTCTTTGACCTCCTCTGGTGACCCTGTGCTTCCCGTATCGCCAGGCCCGGTCCGAAGTAATGTTTCGTTGACCCGTAGGCCTGGGTTAACCCTTTTTTGAAAACTGAAACACTTGTACTGCGGTATAGCCGGTGTATACCCGCAGGTGTGTTTTGGAGTTTTTTCTTGAGGGGTTATAGGAACGACCACCGCATTGGGTAACACCAAGGTGGTTGATTCCCTGGTGTGTTGGAGCAGTGTCAACTCCCGGGTTCACCGTTGAGGGTGCCCCTGCACGTTCATGACGTCTGCCAATCGTGTCAGCCTTCTCTGCCTCAACCCCTCTGGGTGGGGGTTTTTAAATGGAGGCTTGGTCATGCAACACCGCCAGCTTCCGCTCCTTCCGCCGGGGCGGCTGTGTTCAGCTGTCCCCTCTGGCGCCTGTCTCGTCCGCAGTCTC
Source organism: Notolepis coatsorum (assembly GCF_963971535.1). NCBI lineage: Eukaryota > Metazoa > Chordata > Actinopteri > Aulopiformes > Paralepididae > Notolepis > Notolepis coatsorum. Next base: position 47,155,789 of record NC_140177.1, on the reverse strand, counting down.
CAGGCTAGGGTTAATAGCCTGTTGCCTGGTTTTTCCCCGGTGCGCTGCCTGCTTCCGTTGGTTAACTTTTTTTGTGTGCTTACGGCCATGCTGACTGCCTGTTCTGCAGGGTCAGTGTGCCAGGCGGTGTACTATTGGGGGGACAGGGCCCGCTCGGCTGAGGGGCCTTTGTCCAAATACGCTGGCGATGTGGGGGGCGGGGTCACTAAGTGCCCACCTGGTGGGGTCTTGATGCTGGCATCATGGACTTCTCCGGGCCCCCGTTCCAGGGGGTCCAGTCCCTTTGGTGGGTCTGGGTCTTCCTTCGCGCTCCGCTGCTACGGCCTTGCCACGGGGTTGGGTTTACCCTTGACCCCGTGATTCTGGGGGCAGTAACGAGGTTTATCCCTCCATTCGTTCCCGGGTGGCATGCGGGTTGTGCGTGTGTGTAGTCGTGGGGTCAAGCCACGGTCTGCTCACCCAGTGCGTTGAGTTGCTTGAGTGCCTCTTCGCACGGTCGGGTCCGTCGCCCTCCCGTGAAGCCACCAATAGGGGGGGTGCCCTCCATTAGGGTGGGTCGGGGGGGCTCGGCCCTCCCTGATCTGATGGTTGTGGGGGGCCTCAGCAGGGTACATTTGTCGAGCTTCTAGCTCCCGCTCAGCTCCTATTATGCATGAAACGCTGAGCGTGAGCTAGTGTGATACAGAACGTTAGGTTATGACTATAACCAAGTTCTGTTAACACTTAGTGAACGCTCAGCGTCTAGACGCCGCTGCGGCCCTTGATTTTTCATTGTGGTGAAATTTGTTGGGAAGGAGATGAGTGTGTGGCACCATCCCTGCTTATATAGGTAAGCGGATGGGGGTGTGGCCAGATGAATGCTGGCATTTAAAGGTACATTTGTGAAATTATTCAGTGTATATATGCTGAAGCGAGATATATGCATGAAACGCTGAGCGTTCACTAAGTGTTAACAGAACTTGGTTATAGTCATAACCTAACTTTATGTGAATAGAAAGGGATTCCACTCAGTGATGCGCATTTGCCGATAGATGTCGTTGCTGCCGGGAGGAAAGGCATGCTGCATGTTTTCAATTCATTAAATAAAACGGATACTTTTTGCAAGGGTTTACTGACTGTCATACAAATAATCAACCAACTACATACTGTAACTTTTCAGTGCACGTTCTTATTTACATTGCTCCCGCAGACATGAAGGAATTCAAGTTCAAGTTTGTATTGATCACATATAGGCAGGCTACACATGGCGTAGGCTTCTTTTTTCTTCTTTCGTGTAACGTCAGAGGTCCAACTCTGTATCTTGTAGCCATGCCCTTAACTCTGGTCCCACATCAAAGAGGCTGGCTTCCGAGGGTGGTTTGTATAGGGGGCAGATGGTCAGGATGTGGTCAACAGTCTGCTCAGGGTCTCCACACTCACATGCAGCGCTGTCTGCCAGGCCCCACTTCTTTAAGGATGCTTTAAAGCGACCAACCCCAGATCTTAAACGGTTCAGCAGAACCCATTGCCGGCGTGGAAGATCGTCTCCTGTGGCGCCATCTCCTGGATCCCAGATGTAGTGGTGGATACGGGTTGGCCCAGCACTCTCCCACTCTCTCTTCCAGGCTGCCGCCAGCCATCCATTTCTGGATAGGTCCTCAGTGGTGGAACGGAGCATCTCTTGTGCCACCTTGTTGTAGGGGTGGCGGGACTTGAGTCTGCTCATAGGTGCTGTTGTTGTTGTGGTGTTGTGTAGGATGTGCCAGTCATGCTTCACTGCCTTCCTTGCTAGGGCGAGAGTGGCAGCCTCTCGTCGTAGGCCAGCTGGTGCGATTCCTGCAAGGACTGGCAGCAGGAAGACGGGTGTAGCCTTCAGGCATCCAGTGATGATCCGGAGGGCGTTGTTAGTAGCCGCATCAACTTTTTTAACGTGTGGGCTTCTGCTCCAGACTGGGGCACAGTACTCCGCTGCCGAGAAGACCAGGGCTTGGGTGGATATCCGAAGGGTCTTGGCAGTGGCTCCCCAGGTTGTACCTGCGAGGCGTCGGATCAGCGCAACCCTTGATGTTGTCTTTGCCCTGACATCTTCGAGGTGTTGTTTGAAGGACAGTGTCCGATCCAGACGCACGCCAAGGTATTTAGGGGCTTGCTGGGACTCCAGACGCTTGTGGTCAGCATATACCTCCAGTTCCCTCTTGGCGTCTCTGTTGCAGAGATGGTATGCTGCTGTAACGGTCTTGCTGGTGCTGAGCTGTAGGCGCCACTTTTGTAGATAGGCTACTAGGATGTCCATGTCTTGGTTAAGACCATCCTCCAGTGCCTTCCATGTGGGTTTTCTCAGCATGATGGCAAGATCGTCCGCATAGCCGTACTTTCTGGATGCTGTGACTGGGAGATGTAAATATTAAACAGCATCAGAGAAAGGACTGACCCCTGTGGGACAGCGTTCCTCAGTCTTCTGAGCCTGCTGCGCTGGCCATCGCTGGTGTGTAGGACAAAACTGCGGTTAGACAACATCTCCATGATAAACTTCACCATATGCCGATCAGGTACCATCCTCATCAGCTTCAGGAGGTTTATCCCTCCGTTCGTTCCCGGGTGGCATGCGGGTTGTGCGTGTGTGTAGTCGTGGGGTCAAGCCACGGTCTGCTCACCCTGTGCGTTGAGTTGCTTGAGTGCCTCTTCGCACGGTCGGGTCCGTCGCCCTCCCGTGAAGCCACCAATAGGGGGGGTGCCCTCCATTAGGGTGGGTCGGGGGGGCTCGACCCTCCCTGATCTGATGGTTGTGGGGGGCCTCAGCAGGGTACATTTGTCGAGCTTCTAGCTCCCGCTCAGCTCCTATTATGCATGAAACGCTGAGCGTGAGCTAGTGTGATACAGAACGTTAGGTTATGACTATAACCAAGTTCTGTTAACACTTAGTGAACGCTCAGCGTCTAGACGCCGCTGCGGCCCTTGATTTTTCATTGTGGTGAAATTTGTTGGGAAGGAGATGAGTGTGTGGCACCATCCCTGCTTATATAGGTAAGCGGATGGGGGTGTGGCCAGATGAATGCTGGCATTTAAAGGTACATTTGTGAAATTATTCAGTGTATATATGCTGAAGCGAGATATATGCATGAAACGCTGAGCGTTCACTAAGTGTTAACAGAACTTGGTTATAGTCATAACCTAACGTTATGTGAATAGAAAGGGATTCCACTCAGTGATGCGCATTTGCCGATAGATGTCGTTGCTGCCGGGAGGAAAGGCATGCTGCATGTTTTCAATTCATTAAATAAAACGGATACTTTTTGCAAGGGTTTACTGACTGTCATACAAATAAGCAACCAACTACATACTGTAACTTTTCAGTGCACGTTCTTATTTACATTGCTCCCGCAGACATGAAGGAATTCAAGTTCAAGTTTGTATTGATCACATATAGGCAGGCTACACATGGCGAGGCTATACATCATACATGGCAGTGAGATTCATTGTTCTTGTATATGCTCTCGTATTATTGTTATAGTATATGCTATTGTCAAGAAGGAAGTACATTATTTTCAATCGTGGCTTTAATTCGTATAGCCGGGAAGCAGTCTCCTATCAGCTTCATTAATCCCGACCCATCCAGCCACAGCATAACTGAGACCGGCTATGGAAACAAATCATAAATAGACTACTGTAAATAAAATAGCTTATAAAAGATAGGCTATAGCAGGGGTTCCCTTTCTTTTCCGAGCCCCACGATTCCCTGGAGACATATATGAATATGATATAGGCTATACATGGGTCCGTCAGCGAGGAGATTTGGCCATTTGAGAATAGGCTATTAGCCAAACGAGGGCCTATAGCCTATAAATATTATTAAATGTTTTTAAGTGTAAAGATACAAGGACAATGCAGGCATTGCGGGGCTCCGTGTGACATGTCTGTGCCATGCTGCGTTATGTGCAAATTACTGTTGAATAATGTAGGCTATGCATATATAATTTATATAGGCTATACCTAATACCGACAACAAAATAGATTGTATGCCTCCCATAACACGCGTTGTCTTCTTGGTTCGCCAGCGCGTTAAATTAGTTGCTTAGACCTCCGTGAACAATCTCCCTCTCAGTGAAGTTTCTCAGAGTTCGCCCGGGTTAGTCCATTATTTCACATCCCATGGGGGTGTTTCAAGACCATATATGGATAATCATGCACAAGCATTGACGGTAAGGACGAATGGTATTTATCGATACGGAGTGTGCGTAGGACCCGTGTACGCACGGTTGTTAAATCCCGATATTTCTGTGCGTACACACATTCTAAATTCTGTGCTTAAAGGGGAACTCCAACATTTTGGGAAATTAGCTTATTTAACATCTTCCCTGGAGTTAGACAAGAAGATACATACCTTTTTTGTCTCTGTGCGTGCATTTTAGCTTTGGGAATAGACGCTCCGTTAGCATAGCTTAGCTTCATCACTGATATGCATGACCTTGGTGGGCTCTAGGTCAACTCCTGAAAAGGGGGTCAATGTCAGACTTTGCAATCAAAAGTTAGGGGGCTAATAACCCTTGCCATAATTTCAGTGCGCCCCCTAACTTTTGATTGCAAGGTCTGACATTGACCCCCTTTTCAGGAGTTGACCTAGAGCCCACCAAGGTCATGCATATCAAGTTTGGTCAATGTCAGACCTTGCAATACACTGTAAGGCACTGTAAGGCTACTGTCCTGCCTCACTTCCAGTGATGAAGCTAAGCTATGCTAACGGAGCGTCTATTCCCAAAGCTAAAATGCACGCACAGAGACAAAAAAGGTATGTATCTTCTTGTCTAACTCCAGGGAAGATGTTAAATAAGCTAATTTCCCAAAATGTTGGAGTTCCCCTTTAAGTACGAATATAGAACACTTTCTAAGAATTGTTGATAAATGAGGGCCATGGTTTCTATCTTGAGCCTTAACTGCCGTGGTTTATTTATTCACATGGCAGAGCAGCAGTTCTACAGTTCTCCTCTCTCTCTGAGAGGCTTGGGGGGAGAGAAAGAAGTGGGAGGAGACATATCTATTTATACTCGCCACCTGGTAGTACTCCTGAGTGTCTCCGCCTAGAGCGCCCTCTAGTGGAAACAGCTATATATGCAGATAGACAGTTACTAGTGTAAACAGTTATATATATGCAGTTAGACAGTTACTAACAATCCTACACAGAACCTCTGCCTTCAACACCAAATGTAATAACATCTGTATTGAACACTGAACAAACAGTAAATCTTTTTTATTTTCAATTTTCAACAATAATTTCTGTGTCTTAGTTGTGTCATGGTTGTTTTCAGTGTTTGCACGTTTTCTGGTTGGAAGCCTTGGAAAGTCTTCTTCGCTGAATAGTGAAGGTATGTTCATGCATGCTCATAAGAGATTTGATTTTATATATGTTTATTTTTTAAGATGACACAGAATGTAATGTAATGTCCTGTTTTGCGGTATTTTGGGGTACTTAGGGGTACTTTGGGGGTATTTTGGGGTATACTTTGGAGTATTTTGGGGTGTACTTTGGGGTACTTTGGGATATACTTTGGGGTATTTTGGTGTACTTTGGGGTATTTTCTGGTACTTTGTGGTGAGGACCCTCCCCTCGCTGTACCATAGGTGCCACCCCTCGCCTAAACCAAGCACAGTATTTCCATGTTTGTGAACGCATCTGCCGCAGAGAATTGCATGCTGTGTGCGACAGTGTGTGTGTGAAAAGAGCCAAGTCCAGCCAATGCCCAATCCTCTGTGTATTGTCTGGAGTTCAATTTCACTATAATTCCATCCATAAGTACCTGGGACAAGATCTTATCAAATGGGGGTCGGTGGTCTAATTTGTGTCCGTTTTGATGTGAAAAAAGTTTGAGAACCACTGCATAGGCCAAAGGGTTTGGAAGCGGTCCAAAATCAGTACTTTAACACAAGGATGTAATCGCACATTATAAATGCTATATATCATGCTGTTAAAAATGTTTTGATTAGAGGAGTGGACATAGGGGAGATTTAATGTCCTGTTTGGCAGGACCACAAGCTGTGTTCTTAAAACGGCAACTCGCATGCCCTCTCTCACATACCGTGTTGTGGATATTTATTGGCCGCTCCCCCCCATGCTAATCATTGAATAACCACCAAATGACTTTAAACTCCACACAAGCAAATATAATCTGGACAGAAGGCATACAGTGGCGGGCAAGCCATCCATTGGTCTGTATATACTAATGAGTTATTCTTGGCTGAACCACCAAATCAGGAGCAGGAAAGCCTCCGTGCTTGGATGAACTTCCCCCTCCTTGACCATTTCTATTATTCTGCTCAGTGTGAGATCATTCACTTCAAATGTTTTTAACCCAAAATAATGTTATCATCCCCTACTGGCAGCAAGGTGTGCATCTGATTGTATTATTGTAATTATATTCTGTAGAGTCACTTTTTTGTTTTACTTTTATAGCATGTTTCAATGTGTTCATAAACGATGGATAGAAATATGGATAGAAATATAGAAATATATTTCTGTCATAGAAATACTATTTACCTGTAAAAAGCCACAATTCATCACCATACATAATTTCCTTCCCATTAAGAAATATGTGCCTATGTCGGCTACTGGCTGTTGGCCCCTTTTAAATCTGACCCTTCACCCCTCTCGTGCGGCGTACCACAGGGATCTGTGCTTGCGCCAATCCTGTTTGCTCTCTACATGCTCCCCCTAGGCCTTCTCATAAGCTCATTTAAGGGCATCTCCTACATACTAGGTCCGCTACTGTTCCTAATTTATGCAAATGACATGTCGTCAGCTTGTGACTGCAACTTGTTCCTGTTTGCGGACGACTCAGCCCTGCTGGTCTCTGACAAGAACAAGTTACAGGTTGAAAAAACCCTCAGCTCAGAACTAGGAAAAATCTGCATATGGCTCGCTGATAACAAACTATCATTACACATGGGCAAAACAGTCCATTCTCTTCGGTTCAAATAACAAACTCAGCAAGACCGACGGCTTCTCAGTTACAGTGGGTGACAATATTGTCACAAGGTAAGAAGATATTACCTACCTGGGTTCCATCCTAGAGGCAAATCTTTCCTGTGACAAAATGGCATCCAATGTAATAAAAAAAGTCAACCAACGAACTCGATTCTTGTACCGGATCTTCTCACTGGTAAACAAGAATACCCTGAAGACTCTGGCAGGAGCACTCATTCAAGGGTACTACGACTATGCTTGCACCTCATGGTACCAAAGCACCTCAAAGGCGCTAAAAACAAAATTACAAACATCTCAAAACAAACTGGTCAGACTACTGCTTGACCTTACTCCTAGAACCCACCTCACCCCTGCCCACTTTGACAACCTAGGATGGCTTAGAGTAGACGACAGAGTACAGCAACTTGCAATGGGCCTGGTCTACAAGATACACTACACGACCAAGGTACCCATGTACATGTCAAAATACTTCCCAAAGGTCAGTGAATACCACGATCACAACACCAGAGGGAGCTCCACAAATCATGTAAAAACCAGATTCGGCTCAAACAAGGGACTAAACACGTTTCGCAATTATGCCACATCAATGTGGAACGCCCTACCCAAAGCTGTAAAGGAATGTGAATCACTACCCACTTTCAAAAACACTCTCAAAAAACACCTACGGGAGACTGCAATTCGAAACTGGCCCCTGTAAATGTCCTAACACAACCCCCTCCAATGTACAGTAAATTACCAAGTATGGTCTTGTCAATATTCCAATGTACAGTTTTGTTTGTACACTTGTACAGTGTCCCCCACCCACCCCTCCTACCCAACCTCCCCCCCCCACTCCTACCCAACCCCCCCCCCCCCCCCCCCCCCCACCCAACCACCTCCAATGTACAGTCCCCCCCACGCCACCCCCCCCCCCCCACCTACCCAATCCAATGTACAGTTTCTACGTCAAATGTATATACTCTTTTTTCTGGACTCTTTTGTATCACAAACAGTACTGTATTTGCAAATCTGGTATGTCATAAATGTATAGATGTAGCAGTACTGTCTATCTGTATGTCATGTATGTCATATATGTTACGATGAATTGAAAATGGGGGACCCTGATGTAAACAAGACGAAAGTCTTTCTCTGGTCTGCATCCCCTTAACAATTGTATGTATTGAGCTGTACTGTACTGTACCCATTCTGCAATCTGTTAATAAAGTTTTCAATTCAATCAATCAATCAATCTACCACTGCTACGCGGATGACATCCAAATATATTTCTCCTTCAAACCTGAACATTTTGAGAAATTAAATATCATTTTTAAAAGGCAACTAAAAACCTACTTCACAGGCAGGCTTTTTAAACGCCCATAGCCATTTTCTTTCTGTTTTGTCTTTTTAGTTTTTTGTTGTCTATTCTGTTGTTTTAGCTCATTTGAATGTTTTTTCTTCTCTTCACATGTTTTATTTCTTGTATTTTACTGATGTTTTAAAATGCTGTGAAGCACTCTGTGCACTCGTGCTGAGAAGGGCGCTATAAAAATTAAGTTTTACTTACTTTACTAGGCATAAATTGGTGGCTTTGGATGGTTCGTCATAGAACTGTTCCAAATGGATAGTCTGCTTAAGGGTTCAGGAGTACCACACTAATGACATTAGCGATGTGGAGTAGCTATGCTAATGCTCTAATGTGTAATGGCAGTCATGTGGCGGCCCTTTCTACTTCCTCGCTGCTTCCTTTGTATGTTTAACCTCAGGTCACTGCATTGTGTTTAGCTCTTGTTTTGAAGTTTGTACTCAACAATACAGACAATGCTCCTCTTGTTGTGTCCCTTGTCCATCCGTTGGTTTCGGAATCCTCCTCATCCAATTATTTAGCACTCATGTTGAGCTGCATTACTTTCATTACTAGGCCCGGGAGAGCTTCCAGTACTCTCATTATATTACAGTTATTACACATTACGTTAGTAGTAGAAAGGACCGACTGCGTGTGAACTATAGCCTACATCCTTGCTGAAGCTGTTTTCACTAGGTGTGGGAAGTTCAATTGTTTATTCCTGGCGGCTGGCGCTATCTTCACCATCGGATTGATTGATTGATTGAAAACTTTATTAACAGATTGCAGAATGGGTACAATACAGTACAGCTCAATACACACAATTGTTAAGGGGATGCAGACCAGAGAAAGACTTTCGTCTTGTTTACATCAGGGTCCCCCATTTTCAATTCATCAGGGACACTGAATTTAATGGGTTCCCTCAGTTTAGAGGGTTTTAAACATAACCTTAACCCCAGCAGCTCTACTCCTGTGTCGACGTTCCCTGTACGGAGTGGTGTTGAGCCCTTATCTACAACCACAGAGACTTTAAACGTGTTCACTCCCTCTCTGCTTCTCGTCCATTTCTGGCACGGGTTCAACAGGCGGGGCGGGGGGATGACTCTCTCCCCTGGTGCTCAGATATGCAGTTTCTTAGAATAGGTGAAGGAGTACTAACTTTTTAAAACAGTTTTTGCACTCAAATGCAGAGTAAACACCAGTAGCATATAATATGAAGGACACACAGTTTTAAGGTGATTTAAATGCTGGGGTTAAGGGAATGTATGAAAAAAGTTTGAGAACCATTAGGTCCACTCAACTAATGCCGGAAGAAAATAGGCTACATTAGCACATGTGCTTCTTGCCACGAGCTTTTGGGCCAAATCAGCAAGTCATCGCTCAACCGTCTAGAAATGGTCGAGGACGCTGCTGTAAGGCTATTGGAACAGGTTCTATCTCCCTTACACTGGCTTTCTGTTAGGTTTAGGATACATTTAAGGTACTTGTTTCCACATGTAGAGCCCTGCATGGTCAGGCACCTGTGTACATCTGTGACCTGATTAATCCATATATCACCAGTAGGTCACTGAGGTCTTAATGGTTGTCCCTCAGTCTCGACTTCAAAACAAAAGGTGATCGTGCTTTTGAGGTTACAGCTCCGACACTGTCGAACACTCTTCCTATAGACATACGAGCTATAGTCTCTGTTGAAGCCATTAAAAAGCAGCGGAAGAGTCGTTTATACTGGCCTTGTTTTAAAGGTTTGTTTTTCTATTTTATTGTCTTATTTTTAACAACTCTTTATTCTTTGTGAAGCACTTTGTGACTCTGCTATAGGCTGTACTGTATATATAATACATGTATATCTACCGCATATACTGTGTATATGTCCATATCTGTCTGAATATACAATAATGCTGCATATACCGACGTACATACCTTTTTACATATCTGTAGATACTATATATCTGTACATATTCCTTACCTACTCTTACTAGTTATGCTGCTGGCCAGTATTACTTACTACCAGTGTCTTTATACCTATATCACTGTACATATTAATACTACAACCATGTACATACATCTGATTAGCACTATTAAAGTAGTACTAATTTATATATTTTATACCCAGTTTAATCACCTGTACATTGTATATTACTATTGCACTTTACTGTTACATTTGCACTCTGGTTGGATCGATGCCAAACTTATTATTCGTTGCGCTGTATAATGCCAATAAATTATAATCAAATCTGAAAGGTGCTATACTAAATAAACGTACTGTGCTTACCAAAGATACAGTACATGTCGCAAGGGCTGGTCTTCAGTCAATGGACCTGTCTCAAAACCCTGCCCTCTTTTCTTGATCCTCCAATCACAGCTGTCGCTTACCTCTGACTTCCTCGTAGGCTATCACACTTGGACCAATAGGATAAGACATCTACTGGATAATCTGACATGTGTCTTTTATGCTTTGAAGTGTCATGTACAGTATGTATCTTGTCCCTGTTTTGTCCTGTTTTGTCATATCATGTGTGACATCCTCCGGCACGACGCAAAACACAAGCAGATTTCTTGAACTGATTTTAATAAAGATGCTCCATCCAACCTCATCCAAACCGTAAAATCTGCATGAAATACAAATGCATACAAAAGATACCATTAATATTACAAGTTCATTAAAACCCATGGTCGGAACGTCACTGTAACATATACCACAATTATTATCTACAACAATCAATACCTTATTGGCTGCGTGCCAGTATATGAGAACATCGATGCGTTATGGAAGTATGTCTTATGTCCGTTTCTTGGAAGATTGTCTTGTTAAGTTGACTTGATGGATAGTTCTTTGCTTATTAGAACGCCAGGTAAGTCCATAACCATTCAAGTTCACGGTTCCAACTCAAGAGAGCGAGAGGGCAGAAACACGTCACTGGATACCAGGTGTGTCAACTCTCGTGAGATGTGGTAATTGCGCAAACAAAATAGAAAAATAGTGCGCAAGTATAAACAAACATCCTAACCATGTCACAACAGCATTTATAATGTATATTATCATCAATACGTTAGTTTAGCAATAGGTTAAAGTGTTATTACTAGATAGATTTTACTTTTCAATTTGGTCTGTTTATTTCGCGAGAGGCGACCATTTTGGAAATGTTTACCATGGGAATTGTAGTTTTTTTGCTGCCATTTTGTAGAGGCCAGCGCTAGCTCTGGATCTGCGTTGGAATTTTTCAGAACTACACTTCCTGAAAGCCTCTATATGGGGTTTCAAGCTTCATAGTTCTGTATGCATTTTTTTAATAACTCTTATTATTCGGGATAATAAGCCACAAAACGTAACGTTATTGACAAATATTGAAGCACAGTTAGTTTCTCTTCCCTATTGTTAGCATGCAGCAACATTTAGATTTGAAATTAGTTTCAAAACGGTTGCACCCTGATCAAAATAAAAAAAGTACAGTAGATTACAGTAGATTTCATTATCTGTTCTTACTTCTTATGCACGCCCAATACTAAATCCAAATTGAACTCTGCCATTTGAAAGATAATATATGTATATATATAAATCTGCGAATTGGCTATAATAAGGTAATTTATAAGCCTGCTATTCTATATTCTATAATAATATTTCAAATTGCATTGGTCCGGATGGGAGAATTCAGTACTGTATCTACAGAACCTTCTGTTTAATCATCTTCCCTTTATTCATTTCCTTAGATTTTTTGTACACATGATCTCAAGAAGGTACTGAACGAGATCAGTGGCAGTTCTTCATGTCTGGTCATTATTAGCATGGTGTTATTCATTGTCAAAGATGCAAAGAAAAATCACAATTCATATTATCCTAGGCGGCCGGGTAGCGCAGCGGACTAAGCGTCTGTGTACCACCGCAGAGACACTGGTATCGAATCCGGCTGTCAGCGGTACCTCCGGCTTGGTCGGTCGTCATACTGACACAATTGGTAATGTCAGCGGGTGGGAAGCCGGTGGGTGGTATCTTGGTCGTTGTAAACAGTGACTCCTACAGGTCGGTCAGGGCGCCTGCACAGCAAGGGAAGGAACTGGTGAAGGTAGTGTGATCCTCCCACGCATTACACTTCCCCAATGAGAGTCCTTGCTGTCAGGTGAAAAGAGGCTGCTGGCTGTCTATGTATCGGAGGAAGCATCTGATAGACTTCAGGGCTCCCTAGACCGGCAAGTAGGGGGCAAATGCGCGCAACGACCAGGAAGGGGAGGGGGGAATTGGCATAACGACTAAATTGGGATGGGAGAAAAATACAGAAAAATAGGAGGAGAAAAAGTAGATAACAAAAAAATATTCATATTCTCCTTTGTTTCATCACAATTTAAGCAAGCCTAATAGACACAATATTTCTGACACTGGGAATACATTCACTGAGGTCCATAGATGTCCCTAGATACCAAGAATATGTGACGTTGTCACAACCGTTACACATATGATGGGGAGGAGACTGTACATTAGGAGGGGGGGGCTGGACCTTTACGGTGGCCAGTTTCAAATTGCAGCCTCCTGTAGGTGCTCTTTAAGAGCGGTTTTGAATGTGGGTAGGGATTCACATCTTTTGATGGCTGTGGGTAGGGCGTTCCACATTGATGTGGCATAATTGCTAAATGTGTTTAGTCCCTTGTTTGAGCCGAATCTGGGTTGCACATGATTTGTGGAACTCCCTCTGGTGTTGTGGGCGTGGTATTCACTGACCTTTGGGAAGTATTTTGACATGTACATGGGTACCTGTGTGGTGTAGTGTATCTTGTAGACCAGGCCCATTGCAAGTTGCTGTACTCTGTCGTCTACTCTAAGACATCCTAGGTAGTCAAAGTGGGCAGGGGTGAGGTGGAGTAAGGTCAAGTAGTAGTCTGACCAGTTTGTTTTGTGATGTTTGTAATCTTGTTTTTAGCGCCTTTGAGGTGCTTTGGTACCATGAGGTGCAAGCATAGTTGTAGTACCCTTGAATGAGTGCTCCTGCCAGAGTCTTCAGGGTATTCTTGTTTACCAGAGAGGAGATCCGGTACAAGAATCTAGTCTGTTGGTTGACTTTTTTTTATTACATTGGATGCCATTTTGTCACAGGAAAGATTTGCCTCTAGGATGGAACCTAGGTATGTAATTTCGTCTTTCCTTGTGACAATATTGTCACCCACTGTAACTGAGAAGCTGTCGGTCTTGCTGAGTTTGTTATTTGATCCGAAGAGAATGGACTCTGTTTCACCCAGGTGTAATGATAGTTTGTTATCAGCGAGCCAGGTGCAGATTCTGCCGAGTTCTGAGCTGAGGGTTTTTTCAACCTGTAACTTGTTCTTGTCAGAGACCAGCAGGGCTGAGTCGTCCGCGAACAAGAACAAGTTGCAGTCACAAGCTGACGACATGTCATTTGCATAAATTAGGAACAGTAGTGGTCCTAGTATGCTTCCTTGTGGAACACCACAGCTCACTGTGAGGGGGGGGGGGGTAGGGTACCGTTTACCTCCACCATCTGTTCTCTCCCCTCAAGGTAGGATTGCATCCAGCTCACTGATAGACTATCAAAACCAATTGCTTTTGTTTTAGCTTGTCAATCAGAATGGAGTGATTGACAGTGTCGAAGGCCTGACAGTATATACTCCCTTTTCCTGACTCCTTCTGTATCACAAACAGTACTGTATTTGCAAATCTGGTATGTCATAAATGTATAGATGTAGCAGTACTGACTATCTGTATGTCATGTATGTCATATATGTCCTGATGAATTGAAAATGGGGGACCCTGATGTAAACAAGACGAAAGTCTTTCTCTGGTCTGCATCCCCTTAACAATTGTGTGTATTGAGCTGTACTGTATTGTACCCATTCTGCAATCTGTTAATAAAGTTTTCAATCAATCAATCAATCTTTTGTAGGTCCAGCATGACCATGCTGCAGTATTTGCCCGCGTCCACCTCTTGTTTGATGTGGTCATTCAAATAGAGAAGGCCAGTGGTGCAGTCGTGGTCACACGCGGTTACACGCCGTGTTACTAGATGATCAGTATGTGCGCACAAAGATGCGCTCTATCCATTCGTTGTGCGCTAAGTACGCGCGTGCACGTGCGTGGCGTGTTACCAGTTCCCATATTACGACTGCACCACTGGAGAAGGCATGTGTCAGTGGAGTGGGATGTTCTGAAGCCAGATTGGAATTCGTAGATTCGATTTTTTTCCCGCTAAGTACTTTTCGACCTGTTCGTAGACTATTTTTTCCATGACTTTCGAGATGGAGGTGAGAATACAAACAGGGCGGTAGTTGCCTGGGTATAATTTGCTGCCCTTTTTGTGAAGGGAGTTTCTCCTTTTTCATTGAGACCAATTAAAGCCTGGCCTGGGACACGTGCATGGTTTCAACACAAATGGACATTCCACAGAAATACGATAGATATCTTATAATGTAGCTTATATTGACATTGTGCCCGATGTATTTACATTCACTCTATACATGTGAATTGAATGGAAACTACAGCAGAACGATCTCCATCTTTCTGAAAATGCAACACTGCCATCATCTGGCCAAGTGTGAAAGCCATCAATAAAAAACGTTAAATAAATTAGAATAAATAATAATGCTGTAGTTCAAAATAGCAGTCTATTGCAAATTTAAACTTCCAATCTTGAGAAGTGTAAAATTACAAAAATGTGTTAAGAATTAATAATGGAATGTAGCCCCGTGCATTCAAACAAATCTATCATAAAAAATATTTGTAATCGTTTTTTCAAGTTATTTAAGTTTTTTTTATTACCAGCAGCCTTTGATTATTATATTTACGAGTTGTTAAAATATTCAGCAGTTTGTCGTACACAATGAAGACTTGCAAGCAACGCGCTTCTTTTGCCAGAGTGACCCGGAAGTATTATATCAGTTCTCAGGGTCATATTGTAGTGGAAAGATGTCGCCGTCCTTATTTAATCTTGTCGACGCTAAAAACAAATTTACGGTAAGAAATTGTCTTCATTATTTGGAGTATTTAACACTACGCTTATTTTCACATCTTATTTGTATGTTATTGTTTGTAACGTTAGACTGGCCAGTTAGCTAACGTTACTAAAGCTCATGTCATGTCCTGCAAGACTCGGGAGTTGATTGTACTCGTTAACGTTAGCTAACGCTCACCTACTCTCACACAGGCGTCGACTAGAAGTTCCTTGGCAGTAAAAACCAGCAAACCTTTGATAAATACTTTCAACCAGATCACGGGGAAGTAAGTAGCTCATTATAGACTAAGTTTATGTTCGTTTCGAAATCCAAGCATCAGTAACAACGTTGACACGCTATGTCGGTACACTTAACTTAACCCCCAATTACTTTTGTCCTAAACAGTGAGGCCGAGAAGAAAACAACACTCGACCAAGCTTTGAGGGATGTACTGGAGGAGCAGATTGTGAGTTAGTTACTGAGGTGTTAGTTAGATTATGAGTGAGTTACTGAACTGTTTTATCGCCCTGGAATCTTGCCACACACATTATACCAGCATTTTGTTGATTTTACGAGAGATTCTGAACATCTATTTACTTTCTCTACAGATTGAACAGAAGTCTAGCTGCGATGACTACCTGTCTCTCATTTATCTCAGCATTGATGGCGTTACAGAGGGTAGGTCGCTCCTTCAGATGTCCCAAAGCCAACAATACAATCACAAACTATAACCAATAGCACTGCTATATTCAAGGGCAGCATTCTCGTTGAGCAGCTCCCATGCAGGCGTATAATTTATTTCCTCTGAACTTCATATTTGGTCTGGTGTGGTTAAAGTGTTCAGAGTGCCCAGGTAGAGATTGTGAAATTGCCCAGGACACAGGAATAACTAATTATCTTTGGCAATATAGTAACTCCTGGCATTCTCCTTTAAGCCCCCTGCCTCTGGAATCACATTCCCCCCTACTGGCCTGGCAGTCCTACCCGGGATCATAGAGGGACTGTGTACAGAGTCAGGAAGGGGTTTGTTTACTTATTAGTTACAACTTGCCTGAGGGCACTTCATCTATCTTCTCCAAAAACACACCAGAGAACCCAAAGCCTCCTCCCCTCTCAAATAATGGAACTCAACTAAGCACGCACTATGATGAAATTAGGCCCAACAATTAATTGTGGACTAAAGGCTTTGGACTGTCCGTGGTGAGATTTTGGAGAAGACTGGAATAGATTAAGTGCCCTCAGGCAGGTTACGGCTGATGTGTAGTCAACCCCTTCTTGACTGTTACAGTCCCTGTAGCACAGAGTCAGATTCACACGACTACAAAGAACCTATGTCCTGTGTCTCCCTCTCAGTATTCATACGGCATCAATAATAAGATACTACAGGATGCGTAGTACTGTGTAGGATGTGTTCAGAGAGTCATTTATTTTTCTCCTCTATGCAGGTATCTGCTCTGCCACGACCCCTTTCCTCTTGTTGGGAGATATACTGGACTGTCTTCCTCTGGACCAGTGTGACAAGATATTCTCCTTCGTGGAGGAAAATGTTTCCACCTGGAAGTCGGTAAACAGCCTCCCCTTAATGCTTCCGAGTGATGGCCTTCAAAGTCAGTTTTTGAAGATTGGGATGGACGTTCACATATAAATATTTTTTATAACTTTGGCTTGATTGTGACCCATGTTGGTGTCCCCTCTCTTCTTAGAACTCCTTTTATACCGCTGGGAAGAACTACCTGTTAAGGATGTGTAATGGTAAGAAGAATCTACAGTCTGTTTTGGGAATTAACCGGTTTTCAAAGGCTCTAGTCTGCCGTCTTTAAAGAGGACACATTTCAGTCCAACAAGTCAATAGAGGTCTTTGAAGTCCCCTAATCATGTCTTCCAATGGGCTGTTTCGGTGCCTGTAATGAGCAAGCTGCTTTTATCGTACAAATGCGATAATTATCGTACATCTAGCAGTGGTGTGTGGGCCTGTACCGTCAAACTTTCAACCTAGACGTTGCAGATCAAATATGTCTCAAGGCAGATCAAATATGTCTCAAGATCCAATAGCATAGCAATCTTGTTACAAATGTTGTCAAATTTATTTTAGGTTAAACTTTTAAGTACAAAAGAGAATTTACATGCAAGCCGCCATCTTGTACACATGCACATTTTATCAAGATATCTTGCATACATACACGTTATTAACACTTTGATCGCCGGGGTTAAATTCATAATTTACCATCCCTCGCCAGCCCTATTTAACATGGAGAAGTTCCCCTTCTTTGCAGGGCTATAACTTTTTAAATTGTATTGTTGAGTCCCGGACCTTTCGGATCACAGATTTTTGAAATATTGATATCAAAGATGCTGTCCAGCGTCTTCGGCAGAATGAGCATGGCGGGGAAAGACGTGTTTCAGCGTCAACGGCGATTAAAGTGTTAACTACGGCAATTGTGGCAGCAATTCTGAATGGCTCGTTTCAAGAGGGAGGGTTCTTGTCACAACTGAACTGCAGAAATGGCACTATGTACACATTTAACATTGTCTCAGTGTTGGACATCCCCTCATTCTGTGAATGAAAAGAGTAGACCATTTTCACAATAGGTCCCCTTTAACACACCTCTCCTTCTCTGTAGATCTCTTGAGGAGACTCTCCAAGTCACAGAACACTGTGTTTTGTGGGCGGATCCAGCTGTTCCTGGCTCGCCTCTTCCCCCTGTCTGAGAAATCAGGTGAGAGAGACGTTTGTATACTGAGACTAGAATAATGATGACAAGGATGTATGTATTTCCATTGTTCTCGCCAGAAAAGGTTCAGTGTTCAAAAAGGCTTGTGATATCGATCTGTTCTCCTGGTGAAACCTGCCTTCTCTTTGACTCCTCGTCAATCGCAGCCGACACACGGTTTGTAGGGGTGGACGGTATAAACGGTATAGAAAGTACACCGGTATGAATTTGTGCTATGGTATGGATTTTGACTATACCTTGTGACCGGTAGAGCAGCTCTAAAGTAGCAATGACGTAACCACACCAGGGCTCTACACTGCGACTATTTCACTCGCATTTGGCCCTAAAAATATATATGTGTGAACTGGAACATTTAGGATTGTGCGAGTAATGGCTTTGCTTATTGGGCGTGTCAACGCGCAATTGTCATTTCATAATAGAAACCGAGCAGAGCGGACCTTCAATTCTAGAAGCAAACTAGCTCTTCAGCCCTGTGTTTGACAGCTGTGACAACTTCTCTCACGAGTCGCGCAGTTTAGAACTATGTGTAATGTAAACTCTGCGACGGGTCCAATGGTCTAACATGCTTTGCATCCTCGCCATCCTGGAATCCCCACGTCGTGCTAAAACCTTAAACTAATGTTGGCTGCGTGCTAATGCTAATTAAACCTATCCCTGAGAACACTGATAGCCCTTTTAGACCGCCCGGGCTCCGGTTCAAGCTCCAGCTCCGTTCTGAACCCTCTGAACCTTGGTGCTCTCTGGCGAACCAGCCCGCGTTTACACCCATTTAAGCAGAACCAACGTTCCACCGTCTCCGTCATCAACGGGGGGCGTTACTCAGGCGGAGGTAAAAATAATGCGTGGAGAAAGCGCACACACGCACTGTATACGTTTGAAATGAATCGTTCCAGCAAAGTAGGCTTCTATTCGAATTACTGTTTTAATGGGTATCATAGTAGTAAGTCCTACTGTAGAACAGGGGTTCCCAAAGTCGGGGTCGCAAGTTGCCGCGGGGGGGGGGTCGCCAGATGATTTCATTCTGGTTGGATGGTGTATTGTACTTGTGCTGTATAATGACAATACATTTGAATCGAATCTCATTTTGAAATCGCTACGCTGCCTATGGATGGGACAGTGGCAGACAGCATTGGAGGTGTGGCATTGCACCATGCTGATCCACTCAACAGGTAGTGATTTCAAAATGAGATTCGATTAAAATGTATTGTCATTATACAGCACAAGTACAATACACCATCCAACCAGAGTGGATAAATGAATTAAACGTTTATAAGAAAAAAACGTTTGGAAGCAAGAGATTTGAACATGTGACCATAGGATCCACAGCCAGGGGACTTACCAGTTGAGCTAATCAGTCGGATGTTAAGTGATTGACTAATCCATAATTTACACTTGTGCCAATTGCGTTTGTCCCAAATTTTTAGTTATGGCATTAATAAATCCGATGTCATGCTAATATGTCATGTTCTACAGTAGGACTTACTACTATGATACCCATTAAAACAGTAATTCGAATAATAGAAGCCTACTTTGCTGGAACGATTCATTTCAAACGTAGAACGCGCGTGTGTGCGCTCGCGCGTTGAGGCTCGCTAAGCCTTTCTCCACGCATTTCTGGAGCATTTCTTTATCCACTATGGTTGGATGGTGTATTGTACTTGTGCTGTATCATAACAATACATTTAAATCTAAAGCAGTCGCAAATCGCTTCCTGTTGAATGGATCGGTTGAGTGCAATGCCGACTCGCTACTAACCCGTTTTCTCGTCTTCACACCCTAGAATATGACACGAGTATTTCACTGTTCGCGCGGAAAAAACAACTATTTTCCGGTGCCAGCTGAGCACTGATTTGTCACATTCTGAACCAACTGAACGCGCCGGCCGGTGCGAGATTACGTTCGGCAACCGGCTCCAGCACGGAGCCTGGCCGCGTGAATATTTTAGGCAACCAACTTGTGTTTAGTGTTTCTCTGATTGGCCACTACGCCCATGTGACCGTGGCAGCACGAGAGAGCTGCAGCGCGGAAATAGGCTGTCTATTGCCTCGCGCTGCAGCGCGGAAATAGGCTGTCTATTGCCATTCTCTAAGACAAACTCTAACCTTAACCAGCTCCTTAACAGCGCCTAAACTTAACCCTTCTAACCTTAAGCAACTCCGAAACTATGCCTAACCTTAACCAACTCCGAAACAATGCTTAAAGTTAACATGCCTAAACTTAACCGGCGAAAGAATGCATGTTAAAAAAAAAAAAAAAATGATGGGAATCGAACTTGTTACCAACGGACCGCAGGATCGACAGCAATGCAGCGCTGCCAGTTGAGCTAGTTGTAGATCTTAAAAGAGGGAGGATTACTGCTACATAATGCTGCCGCGACAGAGCTCCGCTCTGCTGCTGCCGCGGGGGCGTGGCTGGACGCAAGTTGGGCGTGGCTAGACACAAGTTGGTTGCCTTTAATATTTAGGCAGCCTGGCCGGTGTAAAAGGACTATGAGAGGCATCCAATAGTGAGGGAAGGCGGGGCTGAGTCTCTCTCTCTGCTAACAATCCTGATTCGATTCTTGAACCTATTTCATTCAAAAGGAAGATATTGATGGACATTAGCTATAGTATAGCTCAGCAGCTGTAACGGAATCATTTTATTATTTTAGATTATTTACATTTCAACAGCGTCAAAATATTAATTACCTTACCTTCCTGCAGACACTTGAGAAAAGGTTTTGCATTTTTCTATTGCAGTTTTGCACAATAAATTTTCTTAAAATACCTCTGTACTATGTGAAGAGTACAGTAATAGCTGCCATACCAGTGTTTTACCCCTTCAGACGCATTTATATAGACATTTTAAATGAATATACCGTGATATATACCGTTACCGCCTATGCTTCAAATTATACCGTGATATACATTTTAGACCATACCGCCCAGCCCTAATTGGCGGCAATCATTCCTAATATTCATTCCCAGTCTATTATTCATACCCTCTAACTAACATATCCCCTACTGCTGCAGGTCTCAATCTACAGAGTCAGTTTAACCTGGACAACATCACCGTGTTCAACAAGAATGAACAGGAGAGTACTCTGGGACAGAAGGTAAAGGTGGTGATGATGATGATGATAATAAATTAGGCATTTGTTAACATTGTTCAATCAGCCTGAATGTGTTGATGATGTCTTTCGTAGCACACAGAGGAAAAGGAGGATGGGATGGAGGTAGAGGAGGGAGAGATGGGAGAAGAGGATACACCAGCACCATGGTAAGAGCCAGACAGAGTTCATTCATGTTCCAGGTAGTAGCCAATATCCTGGTTATGGTTTTAGATGGGATATGGTGTTTTATATGCATTTTAATGTCCGCATTATTACCAATATGCCCATATACATGAGGAAACGGAATGTAGACCCTGTATTCTGCCTGGTATCCGCATTTCCCAGGGATCATGTTTGGGTTTCTTCAACTTTCTTGTAGTCGGGATTTCATCCATGCTGTTATAATGTGGATATTCCATTTACATGTGGTATTTTATAGACCAAATACTTGAGTGTCCCGACTAATATCTAAATATGAATGTGCATATAAATGCGCACAATAACTAGCTTATGTACCAAAATCTACCACAGGGCTTATCATGTGGTACATTTCTTGCTGTAAGTCACAAGGTGGCATGTCTATGGCTTTTTTCTAAGTGAGTTCACTTATACATCATCTGATATTTTCCCTTTCAGTTCCATTCCAATAGACTACAACCTGTACAGAAAGTTCTGGACATTGCAGGACTACTTCCGAAACCCATTGCAGTGTTACGAGAAATTCTCCTGGATGACCTTCCTCAAGGTAATGCACCTGCTGATATCATCTTTATCTGATATACCTTCTACTTGTCGTTTTGGATTGCAGTTATAAATGTCAAAAGTATGATGGTAAAGGGGGTCACAATAATTTAAAACCTAGAAAAGCCAAGGCATGGAAATGTTATTGCATGTGATGTATATCAAAAGATGTTTATGAAGTGTCAAAGAAATGTGTTCATAATATTTAGTTCCAATTGGTTAAGTGTTGAATGTAAAACCCGGCTACTAGTACCTTTTTGCTGGATCTGGGGCTCGGCCAATACGCTTACAGAGTGAGTGGCTGGCTGGGTGACTGTTGTGTTGTAGTGTATTACTGACCAGTCGAGTGACCAGAGCATCTGAGTGTTGTAGTGTATTACTGCTGACCAGAGCATCTGAGTTAAATTTTTTTGCTACTTTTTCTCTTTTTTCTGTGATTTTTCTCCCCATCCCGATTTTACCTCTCGTGACAATTCTCCCTCCCCTGTCCTGACCGTTGCTCGCATATGCCCCCCACTGGCCGGTTGTAGGGAGGATAGAAGCCTTGCATCACATGTCCCCTCCGATACATGTGGAGGCAGCCTGTCACATCTTTTCACCTGCCAGCGCGGACTCTAATTTGGCGAGGAGTAACGTGTAGGATGCTCACACTGCCCCCGCCATTTTCCTGACTTTTCTGTGCAGGCGCCCCAACCGACCTGTAGGAGTCGCTGTTCACAACGACCAGACTACCACCCTTCGACTTCCCACCCGCTAACTGCCAATTGAGTTAGTATGACGGCCGGCCCAAGCCGGAGGCAATGCAGACAGCCGGATTCGAGCCCGGTGTCTCTTGCGTTGGTGATGAGCGCAATGTCCGCTGCGCCGCCCAGAGCATCTGAGTGTTGTAGTGTATTACTGACCAGATCATCTGAGTGTTGTAGCTTATTACTGACCAGACCAGAGCATCTGAGTGTTGTAGCTTATTAGCATCTGAGTGTTGTAGTGTATTACTGACCACTGACCAGACCAGAGCATCTGAGTGTTGTAGAGTATTACTGACCAGACCAGAGCATCTGAGTCTTGTACAGTATTACTGACCAGTCTGACCAGAGCATCTGAGCGGCTAGAGCTGCACAAACTCATAACAGCATATTTTGTATAATCGCAGACCACATGAATAAAATGCCAACCATGGTGTACATTCCACTGTTTCTGCTCAGTACTCGGACGAGACCCTGGCCGTGTTCAAAAGCTTCAAGCTGGATGACATGCAGGCCTCCAAGAGGAAACTGGAGGAGCTGAGGCCATCTGGAGGGGAACACGTCTACTTTGCCAAGTTCCTCACTAGTGAGAAGGTGAGATATCAAAGCTTTTTTCCCCCTGAGGAGTGAGGACGGTTGAGTTTACTCTGCAGTGTGTGTGTGTTGTGACAGTTGAAAGACAGAGGGAGATGGAGTAGGGGAGAGACATAAAATACTGCTCGGGGACGGTTTCTACTAGGGCTGCTGCACGATTAAAATAAATCGTGATCTCGTTTCATAGACCCATGCGATCTCATTTCTAAATGATGACGATTCTGATGTATTTGCATTTGCGTCAAAATGAAGATCGGTTGCATTAAAACACTCCTATTCACTGCTGCATTCACGTGTTGACTTATTTGCTTCGGAACAATCCCAGTTGCGATATCAATCACACTTACACATAAAGCAAAACACGCTATTAATTCAACATTCAATATATTTTCGTACTTTTGTGTTGAATGTCGCCAGATTCCTGTTTTTGGGTTCCAGATGAGAGGTAGGAGCTAGAAAACGCAACTGTTCCATAGCCTGACGTTTTATAGTCATACAGTCCAAAGTCTATAAAAATCCCACGGAAAATTTGTTTTTGTAGAAAGGTTTTTGTAATGCAGGCATTAAAGCGTTCAGTCTTGGGACGGATATCCATCCATTTGATTTGGAGATTCTGTCATTTGATTCGGAGTCGTGACGGATTTTAACCTGAGCCAATCAGAGGCGTCAAATATAATTTTTTCCCCCTACCGCAGCCGCACCAAGCAGTCATTTGCGAGCAATCGGCAAATTCTCAGGCAAATGCAACCAACCAGAAGGCGAGATTGTTCTGAGTTTACAGTGCTGTCACCCGCCTCCGCTGTGCTCAGCACCAATGGGAAGCGCCTATTTGCTTTTGAGTTTCTGAAACTCCACCATTGCTCTCTAGCTCTACTCGGGAGTAAACTTGACTCATCAACATGCGGCAACTTTTCCGAGACGGCTCAGACAGTAAGTTCATTTGACTTATTCTAGTCTAAAGAAATATATATATTACTATTGCTATTGCTAAATCTAGGTAACGTGAATGCCACAAAACGAATGCCTTTTGTTAATCAGAACGTTATTTACGCGACAAGCAGTGTGTTGTTGTTTTTGTTGGTGGTGGTGTTGTTGCGTGTGTGTGCTTGTGCCGCTCGCTTTCCGTGTATGATAAATGTATGAATGTTGATAAATCTAGGTAATGTTAATGCCACAAAACGAATGACTTTTTTAATCGGAACGTTATTTGCGTTATCAATTGTTTTTAAGCTCAATAAATAAAATTTGCCCGGGAGATCTCTGGGTAACAGTACTGTATATTTGCATATCATATATGTCACAAATGTAACATTACTATATAGTATGTCATGTATGTCACTATGAATTGAAAATGGGGGACCCTGATGTAAACAAGACGAACGTCTTTCTCTGGTCTGCATCCCCTTAACAATTGTGTGTATTGAGCTGTACTGTATTGTACCCATTCTGCAATCTGTTAAATATTGATTGATGGTTATTAACAGATTGCAGAATGGGTACAATACAGTACAGCTCAATACACACACTTGTTAAGGGGATGCAGACCAGAGAGACTTTCGTCTTGTTTACATCAGGGTCCCCCATTTTCAATTCATCATAACATATATGACACACATGACATTAGGGCTGCAACGATTAGTCGACATAATCGACGAGGTCTATTATAAAAAATCGTCGACGAGGAATTGTTGTGTCGATTAGTCATTAAAAAAAAATATTTAAGATTATTATATATATATATTTTTTTTTGCACTACCTATCTTTGTGAAAGTGGCTTCTCAGCTCTGGTCCAGCCAGCTGAAGACTTCTTAGCTTAGCATAACAGACCAACAGTAAGTTTGGGGGAACTAATGGGATAACTGGGGATGTTGTTTGGTCCTGACAAGAGTCTCAAAGCAACTCTGAGGTCATGCTCAATGCCCAAAAAAAATAATTTATATAATTGTTTTTCGATTAGTCGACTAATCGAAAAAATAATCGACAGATTAGTCGACTACCAAAATAGTCATTAGTTGCAGCCCTACATGACATACAGATAGACAGTACTGCTGCATCTATACATTTATGACATACCAGATTTACAAATACAGTAGCCTATTGTTTGTGATACAAAAATAGTCTAAAAAGAGTATATACATTTGACGAAGAAACTGTACATTGGAGGTGGGTGGGATGGGGGGGGGTTGTAACTGTACATTGGATTATCGACAACCTTACTTGGTCCCAAGAAGAGGGTCTCGTGTATTAAATAAAGTGTTTTCATTCATTCACTCTGGATCTGGATAAAGTTAGAATATCTAAAATAGTATCAATCCTTTGTTTAAAAATAGGCTGTTCACGGACATTATTTCAGTGAAACGGGGGCTAAATCCAGTAGCAATACACACAATTGTTAAGGGGATGCAGACCAGAGAAAGGCGTTTGTCTTGTTTACATCATCAGGGTCCCCCATTTTCAATTCAGTGACATTTATGACATACATGACATCATGACATTTATTTCATTTCATTTCAACCTTTATTTAAAATCGTAAGCATCTGAGGTTTCCCTCATTTACAGAAACGACGATTGTACAGTACATAATAAAAACAATATTCACAGAAATTTAAACACCAGAGTAAAACAAATTAAAAACGTTTAAAAATAATTTTAAAATATCAACTAAAACAGTTACAGGTAGTCACACAATGGTCTGAAATCATACATTTAAACATTCCAAGGGAAGGGAGAACCTCCAATTTTAGCGTGAGTTGAAGGACATTCCATGAGTTAGAGCAGGGGTCAGGAACCTTTTTGACTGGGAGAGCCATAAAAGCCAAATATTTCTAAATATATTTCATTGAGAGCCATATAGTATTTTTAACATATAATAAATTAAATATGTCTTACTTTTAATGCGACATCTGGTGCTGCATGGTTTTGCTGATGGCCTTGTAATCTGGTTCATACGTGGTGAGATTGAGCTTCATGCAGGCGTTGAGGCTTCCATCAGTTAAACGTGAGCGTAGGTGGTCTTAATGTTCCTCATATGCGAGAATGACTGCCCACATGCATATGTAGAGCCAAACATGGTCAATATACGGCAATACTCACGCTGCATTGTGTGGTATGTCACAGGAAGCTCGTTCCAAGTTTTAAGAATCAGCTGGTCTTCAGGTTGAAGATTTTTTATTTCTGTCCACTTGTGTTCCCTCGCCAGCTCTGCTCGCTATATCTTCAGCTACAGATACTATTAGCTGTATCTTCAAAACTAATTTCTGTTTACTTTTAAATGACAGTATTATTACGAAATATCACAAGTATTAAAAAAAAAAAAAAATCTTTTTTTTTTTTACTAAAAAAATTCTGGGAGCCATATGCTGTCACCAGAAGAGCCATATATGGCTCGCGAGCCATAGGTTCCCGACCCCTGAGTTAGAGGCATCAAAGGAAAAGGCTGACTTCCCTAACTCAGAACAAATCTGAGGAACCCTAAGAACCATCCAGTCATTCGATCGAGTTGAATAGGTTCCAATATTCCAATTTAACAGTGAGGAGATATAAACAGGTTGTTTACCAATAAGGGCTTTAAAAATAAATAAATACCAGTGTTTGTTGCGCCTTTCTGCAAGAGAAGGCCAACCCACCCTATCATACAGGACACAATGGTGAGTATCATATCTGTCACCAGTTATAAATCTGAGAGCTGAGTGATATGCAGAATCCAGAGGTTTAAGAGTTGATGCCGCAGCATGCCTATAAATTACATCACCATAGTCCAAAACTGATAAGAAGACTGATTCCACAATTCTTTTTCTACTAAATAGAGGAAAATTGGATCTGTTTCTGTACAGGAAACCAATTTTCTGTCTCAGTTTAGTGGCAAGATTTTCCACATGGAACTTAAATGTTAATTTCTCGTCAAGCCACAGGCCAAGATATTTATACTCAGTGACTCTCTCTATACAAGAGCCACTGACAGTAGATATCCTCACATCATCAAGGTTAATATTCCTTGCTCTTGAAAATAACATAAACTTTGTCTTACTAGCATTAAGAACCAATTTAAGACTAGTAAGGGCATCCTGTAGAGCATAAAAGGAAAGTTGCAATTTCTCAAAGGCCAGCTGTACAGAGTCTGCAATACAATACACAATTGTGTCATCAGCATACAGATGGGCATGACATCCATACAAAGAAGAAACAATATCATTAATATAAATTGTAAAAAGGACAGGACCCAAAACTGAACCTTGTGGCACACCTTTAGTCATGGCCAAGAATTCAGATTGTGCTTGACCTAACTTCACACACTGCCGCCTAGAAGATAGATAATCCTGAAACCAGACACAGGCATTATCATCCAACCCAATGTTAGATAGTTTCTTTAGAAGTAAGTAGTGATCAACTGTGTCAAATGCTTTTGATAAGTCAACAAAGAGGGCAGCACAATGTTCCTTCTTATCTAATGCTGAAATAATGTCATTTGTAACCAAAGTGATGGCTGATGTTGTACTATGTTATGACATAGGTACATACATGCCTTACAGATATATAGTAATAGTACTGTTACATTTGTCACATATACGATATGCAAATATACAGTACTGTTACCCAGAGATCCTAACAGTAAATATATACATATGATGAGGAGGAGACTGTACATTAGGAGGGGGTGAGAGTGGGTGGTAAAAAAATATATACAAACTGTGGGGAGGAGACTGTCCATTGTTGTTGTGGCATAATTGCTAAACGTGTTTAGTCCCTTGTTTGTCTGATAACAAGCCGTTTAGTTCATGGTTCAAAGTAATGGGAAAGGGGTGCTAGCTCGCCATCAATCAGAAGCTAGCCACAAGACTTGCATTCACGCTCTCCAGCACACAGCCTCCCTGCCTGGCACAACAACCACAACAGTAGGGTCTATAGTCACAGTCGGGACAGTAGGCTCTACAAGTAGGCTCCCTTAAAACGCTAACGCTATTTAAAAAAAAAACAGCAGAGGTTAAAATAAGAATATGACTTGGCCAGAAAAAAAGAGTAGAGATTTTTTTTTTGCTTTAATCCCTGTGTAATGCGTGTACCGGTAAAACCGCGTGATTATCCAAAATGGCCGTCCACTTTATAACATTCTGACACTAGAGTCGGGACAAAGTGGTCATTTGATAGAGCGCTTCAGCCCTGAGCTGACAGACGTGAGCAAAGTGCCACGACACACAGGCGTAGGGCTGGGCGATATGGCCAAAAAGGATATTGCGATAACTGAGGAGAGGAACATGCCTCCTCAGTGTTTGATTCACCTGGCATGTTTGATTTAGAGTGATTTACCGTACTTTTCGCACTATAAGCCGCACCTGAATATAAGCCGCAGCAGCTAAATTGAATGATGTGTACATAAGCCGCAGGTGTTTTAATGTTTAATTACCATATGGAATTAGCATTGGGACACAATACTGTCGGACAAATAACAAGAATTAACTCATTTACAAGTTGTATTAAGTTTAGCAAATAAGGGAACAGATAAATAACATTTCAATGCAGTCAAAAAAGCAATATTTCGATTATTAGATTTTCGGGTTTGGTCATGTCGAGTCACATATAAGCCGCACCGTTATATAAGCCGCAGGGTCGAAAAATGGGGGGGGGAAGGTGCGGCTTATAGTCCGAAAATTACGGTAACTACAATAAAAACCCAGTAAAGAAGAGCTGAAGTGAGGAGAGGAACATTCCGCCTCAGTGTTTGATTTTCCTGCCATTTGTTTGATTTTGAGTGATTTAACTACAATAAAAACCCAGTAAAGAAGAGCTGGGGGGAGAAGTGAGGAGAGGAACATGCCTCCTCAGTGTTTGATTCACCTGGCATTTTTGATTTAGCCAAGAGTGATGTAGGAGCCAAAGCTATATATTTAGGTTATTGTATTATATGAATGTTTATGTTTATTTTTATAACCTTACATTGAAACGGCATTAGGAATATTGATTGGATTTACATAGTCATTGAACCGTCTTATTTGTCATAATAGAACATTCTAGAACATTTGTGATGTCACAGTATGATGTCATGACCGAACGTTCTGGAACATTGGTGATGTCACCGTATGATGTCATAACCGAACATTCTAGAACATTTGTGTCTCTATATATAGTCCACAATTGGCTGCGGTTACACTGACTGATGATTTCGTTTCGTTTTCAGGATGAGTTTCGCTTTTCCAGGTTGCAACGTAGTGGCAGCCGAGTTAGACATTTGTTTTGCAACCTGAGCACTTTCGTTTTGCCTCCTGAGCACAGTGATGTAGTACAATGCCAAAGCAGTAGGTGGCGAACATGAAGGCAATTTTCAACCAATCAGAACTTGAATGTGCCAATACACTTCCTGCAAAGAAATATCAACAAGCCGCCATCTTTAAATGCCTCCGGCTATTTAGCCAATGCAGCACTTATTTTTCAGCAAAGTGCAATAAACAAAACGGATACATTCACTGTGTGTTCTGCCTCATTTGTTGATGAAACAAAACTAACATCAACAGAATTGACCACCAAGAGCGGAGTTTAGTCTCATCGGCGCCGATTTTGTTAGCTTACATGCTAACGCGATAGGAATATGCCAGTATAACAGTATAGCATTGTGGCTAGCAGCTAACGTTAGCTTACGTTAGTTAGCCAGCCAGCACCAAACTGATGATATCGGGAGCTATCAGTAGCTAGATAACATTAGAGACAACGCCTCATGTATTAAACAAAAGTGAATAGATGACTGGGCCATTTTGTTTAATGCTTGTTATGTTGAAAGAGGAGCTCTGAACTAACAGGGTCTGATAGCTAACGTTAGCTCACGTTAGCCAGCTGCTCATGCAATTGTTAATGCTAGCAGAATGAATGGATGTAAACTTTATTTAACATATTGCAGAATGGGTACAATACGTCTCAATACAAACAATTGTTAAGGGAATGCAGACTGTAGCTTGGACTGGGGTCCTTATAACAATAACTTGACAACACATGGTAGCTGCAGCTATTTGGGACAGCTCTGTTGTCACCGGACGTTGGTGAGGGCACGCAGATGTCGGTATCTACTGCACATGGGCGTTGAGCAACAACGGCTCCACGCAGATTACACGACACGTTGTCAGCGAGTTGGCATTTTTCCAAAACTGAAACACAATTTTTGCGTTTTCAGTAGGGCAACGCGTTTTCCTGCCAAACGGCATTTCTATCTAACGGGGACAGCAAACGTATTCATTTCAGCAACAAAACGAAAACAAAAACAGTCTGTTTAACCATGGCTTCAGAACAGGCAGTGTGTAGCTTGAAACAGGACTGAACAGATGGACTAAACAACATAGACTGAAGCCTGCATTTCTCAACCAAGGTGCCAAGCCTACCGTTTTGCTGTGGAAAGAGCCGGCAAGTTGATTTACAGCTTTCCAGTGTGGAGAAATTTTCATGTGTCGAGTCGGCGGTGATTTTGGAGACTGGGAAAATACAGTTTTATTAGCTTGTAGTAGTAACATGAATATTTAGGAAAATAGCTTTAGGACCACTTCTGTAAAGAAAGACTTCGCTGTGGAAGAGAAATAAACCATTTGGATATCTTTGTTTTACACTGGAGCGGCTGTGGACAGTATTTTTTCTTTATCAACGAACGTACTACTCACGAGTAAGCAACTTTAACCAGTAGAGTGGAACGTCGGCCCTCATAAGTGATTTGAGTTGTAACTGAGTTTGCTTTATTGAATTAAAGGGCCAACCACGGCCAAACTGCCCTCTTGTCTCCTGAGTCTCTGCGTGCCCTGCTAGTGTGGCTTATCCTTCCCCATTGTCTGTCAAATAAATGGGAATAAAAGAAGTGACACGTTTTTGCCCAAGTCACTTACTCAAGAAGTAATTTGGCCTAAGTCAGGTTTAAAATGGCTCAAGTCACAACGGCATGTTCGTAAATTGGCCTAAGTCATTTATTCCTTTTATGTTACATAATTGATAGACATCGTTATTTTTATGTTAATTGTCTTCTATTGTCATAACATTTTTGTGTGAAATTATTAATAAATATAATATATTCTATATATGGTTCAGTTTATTATGTTTCCTGAAAAACGAGAAATTATGACTTAGGCCACTATTTTAAGAAGGCGACGATATAGAATTTTCAGCGCACGTTACATTACAGTTCTCATCAGTTTCGTTCACAAAAAACGCTCTCTGCAGTCGGAAACTCAATCACCCTAAAAGGACGCAGCTGGTTAACAGGCGCAAGGCATCCTGGGACTTGTATTTCTACTAACGTGTCGACTAATGTAAATAATAGTATCTCTTGACTAGAATAAACAAACACTCTTCCACTTCCACTTCTTCTTTCAAATGTAAACAATAATCGATATTAACATATATGAAATATAACTCATAAATCATTAACCTGGCCTATTAACACTTTGGTTGCCTAAGGTTAAATTAATGATATACCATAGATTGCCAGCGCTATTTGTCTATGGAGAAAGTCCCCTTCTTTGCAGGGCTATAACTTTTTAAATTCTATTGCTACATTGCCATTATTAGGGCCCATTCAAAGTCCTATATGTATTGTTCATTGTGTAGCAACGTTAAACTTTTTCATTCACATATTCATAGTAAAGTATGGTCTAATGTATAAGTGTTTTCATCTCTTTCTGCAGCTTTCTCCAGAACGTGATATATAGCCCCAAATGCATTATATTGATGATGAAATACAGTTTGATGGCAATCAGCGCGATATAAAAAATTCCAACTAGACGTACTTCTAGAAGTTACTACACGTCGTCTGATGTTGACCGGATGGGCGAGGGGGCGTTTATAATTCCGTGGGCAGCGTTATACCAATCATCTAATGTGGGTCAAATGTTGATAATATCAGTTATTATCGAAGACGGTAACGTTACACGCTGAAACTCACCCCAGTCTCCGCGCGCCGTTGGGCGATCATCGTCGAGTAGAAATTTTATCATTATGGGATATATTATTACCCGGTCCATCTCCAGCTTGTATAATGGTATATACGTCCAAATCATGTTGTTTATCGAGTTATTGGCAATCGATCGCTATGTAGTGTGACGAGCTAGAGTGCCGGAACCTATACCGAGTGCCCGGAAGTAATATGGCCGACCAGCAAAACCTCTACTGCGCTTCCTGTTAAGCGGTTGCGCCGATCGGCCACCAGATGGCGCTCCTGAACCGCCAGAGAGCTCAGTGGGTCCTGCTGGTGGATCTCAGGCCAGCGGAGGGACATTATGAATCCGATCGCAGATTTTTGAAATATTGATATAAGGACGCTGTACAGCGTCCCCCGGCAACTTTAGCATGGCCAGGAAAGACGTCTAAAGACGGGTCCCGGCACTCAAAGTGTTAAGTTACAACAGTTAACATACCGTTGTATTCGTTCAGTACACAGCCGCACTGAACGGTTCGGTACGGATACGTGTACCTTTACACCCCTACTGGACATGCTACTATTTCCAAATCAAAAGTATATAAGGTATTAGGTTTCATCATGAATGCATGAAAGGGGGGGGGGGGGGTAGTTTTTTTTAATTTTATGCTTTGATCGTCACCAACGGCATACGTTGTGGATTAACGTTTGATCAAAGCAGGATTTATATCATTTAGTCCTTACCTTCACTAGGAGGTACCCCAAAAAGAATATTCCAATTGTCTGATCGCGAGTCCCAGTATTGGTGTCCATCGTGTCGCCAACATAATCGACCACAACAGATGCATCTGGGGCATTTGACGCTTCTCAATGCGATCAGGATAACCACTCGACTCGCCTGACAAAAAACTGCGCCCGGAGACATTTGACCGCTACAGTCACAGGCCAAGATATAAGGTTTCAAAGGGTGCTCGATACTGCCACCTTGGAGGATGCGGCCGGTATTGCACTTTGGCGATCTCAGGAGGATTCCCCATGTTAACCCCGAGTCCATGTGCCTGTAATGAATAGAAATATCGAATAAAACAAAACGATGAAAACCCGACTATACTCGGGTCTGGCGCTAAACGGTTGGCGAGATAACCCGACTATCCTCGGGTCTGGCGCTGATTGAGTTAAAAGAGTGCAATAAATGTTTTTATTGAAAAAATAAGAATCGTGTGAGAGAATCGTGATCTCAATTCTTAAGTGGTCTGCACACGGCGGGCGACCGGCGTCGCCTGGCGATGCGATCGCCTGTCGCTCAACGACAATCGCCTGGCCCCCCACACCAGACCCGACCGTTCACAGGTATAATAATGTGTCACTCTGTCTAGCTGGGGGTGTGGTTACTTGTTTCCCCCCGGAGGGAGATATGGGAGGACGGACCGGATGTTAGTTTGTTGTGAAGCTAGCGTATTAGCAGGTAGCTGTGTTGTGCTTTACGAGGGAATATTAACCTGTAAAACCCATATTGAGCTAGAATTAAACCACCATAATATACGAATACAAGCTCTTCTCATTCTTCCTGACATTACTGCATGACTGATCGCTACAATACGTTCATTACCACCGATTGGACAAGTATTGTTATGCACCTGCTGAGAGAGAGTGTTTTTTCACTGAAGACGCAAACTTCTGTTCTCAACCATCATTTTCTTTGGACAATAAACCTTATAAACTACATCAGCTGCAGCCTGGACATTAAACTATGTCAACATCCACAACTTATTTTGTTACCCGAGTATAAAAACACTAGTAGGTGCATCGTGGCGCATTGTTCATTTATTAGTTAATGACAAGCGGCCACTATAGCTTGTCCAACTAATGTTATTTATTTAAATTGTTCCTGTTAATAATAATGAACATAAGTAGCATGGTAATAATACGTAGGTTATTGATCAATGAATGTATTGATAAATTAATGGTGTACAAATGATACACCAGTAGAAGTCATGTTATTTCCCCATTGTCCTTGCTGTGTCGCCTCAAAAAATAGGATCGAGGTGATTTTTTGCCAGGCGACAGAAATAGCTGCGCGACCATCGCTTCAAAATCTCCTGCCGTGTGGGTTCTCTCATTCATAACAATGGAGGCGATACAATTCTGTCGGTCGGCTCGCAAAAAAAGTCTGTCGCCTGGCTTAAATCGCCCGCCGTGTGCGGAGCCCTTTAGAGAGAAAAATCGTGATTCACATTTTAGCAAGAATCGTGCAGCCCTAGTTTCTACCCAGGCCAGCAGGCAGGGCTGGGCAATATATCAAAGAAATTCATAACATAATAATCATTTGTATTTTCTCCCTGATATCAATATACAGTATATCACAATCTGTTGACAAGATCCATTATAATTTGATGTTCATATAAATATAATGTCTAATCTTATATTTTCAAATAACATCCAAATTACTAAGAGAAATGTGAGTGGTGATGCCGTGCCACCTACAGCTGTATTATCCTAGGTTGGAATGGTCTTATTTATGGGCAGTACTCGGAAGGATGGGGTTAAAAAACGGATTAATTAATATGATAAAAGTACTATACAAAGACCCATCGGCCATGATTATAACAGGTAAATTCACCTCCACACTCTTTCCTGTGTCGCGCTCGTCCAGACAGGGTTGTCCTCTTAGTCCCGAACTATTTGCTCTATCCTTAGAGCCTTTAGTACAGTATATAAGACAATCCCAATCCATAGAGCCAATCTCAATTAAGGGCACACAGCATCATATTAGTTTATATGCGGACGACGTAATATTGTTCATGCAAAACCCTACCACTTCACTGCCTCATCTTCTCAAGCTGATTGATGATTTTGGCAATCTATCGGGATTTAGGATAAACTGGCCAAAGTCGGCCTTCCTTCCACTTAACCCTTTCTCTGCCACGCTTATGTACATCCTTATACCATCCTCTGCCAGCTCTATTTGTCTATGGAGAAGTTCCCCTTCTTTGCAGGGCTATAACTTTTTAAATTGTATTGCTAAATTGACATTACTATGGCCCATTCAACGTCAATTATCTATCGTTTAGGATGTAGCAACGTTTTACTTTTTCATTCACATATTCATACTAAAATAAGGTCTAAAGTATAAATATGTTTTTATCGTTTTCTGCAGCATTCTGCAGAACGTGATTTATAGCCCTAAATGCATTATATTGAT
This sequence comes from Notolepis coatsorum, assembly GCF_963971535.1. Classification (NCBI taxonomy): domain Eukaryota; kingdom Metazoa; phylum Chordata; class Actinopteri; order Aulopiformes; family Paralepididae; genus Notolepis; species Notolepis coatsorum. The sequence continues at coordinate 47,120,599 of NC_140177.1, read as the reverse complement.
GATCAAATACAGTTTGATAGCGATCGGCACCAGATAAAAAATTTCAAATGTACGTGCTTCTAGAAGTTACTACTCATCATCTGATGTTGACCGGATGGGGGGGGGGGGGGGGTCGTTTATAATTCTGTAGATGATTCATGTAGTGTGGGTGGCCTATTGCTTATTAACAGCGGAGGAGTGCTGCCGAGTGCTTCCGCGTTTTCCCTGATTGGCTGCGACACGCCCCGCGGCAGGCGCGGCAGCCGCAGAGCGGAGCGGAGCGGCAGAGCTTGCGGCATTATGTAGCCGTAATCCGCCATGATTTTCATTCGAAGCTTAGCTCACCTGGCAGCGCTGCGGTCCGTTGGTGACAAGTTCGAATCCCATCAATTCTTTTTTTTTTTTTTTTTTTAACGTGTATTCTTTCGCCGGTTAAGGTTAGGCATGGTTAAGGTTAAGGTTAGGCATTGTTTCGGAGTTGGTTAAGGTTAGAAGGGTTAAGTTTAGGCGCTGTTAAGGAGCTGGTTAAGGTTAGCGTTTGTCTTAGAGAATGGCAATAGACAGCCTATTTCCGCACTGCCGCTCTCTCGCGCTGCCGCGGTCACATTGTCACATTCTTGCACTCCTCCGCTGTTAAAAAGCAACACGCGTGTGGGTGATATGATCATCAGAGCAGTTTGTATCGAACACGGTAATAATAAACGCTGAAACTTACCCCAGTCTCCTCAGGTCGTTGGGCGATCAGCTTGGAGTAGAAAGTTTCCTATTATGGGATGTTGATCTAGATTAACCATTTCCAGGTTGTATAATACTATATACGTCCAAATAACGTTTATTGAGTTAGGGCGAGCGATTGATTATCCAGTGTGTCGAGATGGAGCCCCGGGAGCTATAGCGAGTGGTCGGACCGAATTTGGATGAGCACCACTTTCTATTTCCAGTTTGCTGTTTGGGCGATCCGCCGATTGGCCACCAGATGGCGCTCTTGAACCGTTGGAGAGTTGAGAGGAGATCAACAGGAGATTTCAAGTCTCTGCGGGTGAAATATGATTGCCATCACATATTTTTGAAATATTGATCTCAATGACGTGTTACGGCGTCATTGGCAGATTACGAATGGCGGAGAATGACGTGTTACGGCGTCCTTGGCGATTAAAGGCTTAATGTCTCTGCGAAGGCTACCTTCCTTCGAGAAAATATACCAATGGTAGAACACTTTAGATGTCTTGGAGTTGAAATATTCCCTACTATATGCCAAACGGTGAAGTATAATTATACAAGAATCCAAGATGGGATCACAAATGACTTTGACAGGTGGTCAAAACTTAAAAACTCAGTACAGGCCCGAGTATCAATAGTTAAGATGGATGTTTTACCTAGAATCAACTTCTTTAGCTCAATGTTGCCGTTACCCCCCCCCCCCCCCCTGCTGGTTACTGGAAAAAATTACACTCTGCCGCATATACATTTATTTGGAACAACAAACCTCCACGAATAAAAAGATCCACCGCACAGAGAAACAAAGCCGACTGAGGTTTAGCATTTCTAGACTTCTACCACTATTTTAAAGCGTTCTCTTTAAGACCACTGATCACCTGGTTTGATTCTCAAGCATCTGTATCCTGGAGAACATTAGAAGAAAACATAGTGGCACCACATAGACTGCAGGATATAGTATACACCAAATTATCAATTAAGCAATGCGACTTGCAATTTGGCCCTCTTATTACACATGTGATCCGGATATGGCGTGACACACAGAAAAAATTTACTAACCAACATAAATGGCATAGCCATTCTCCCCTATTTAATAACAATGCACTCCTTATTGCACAACGACCTATCAGATATCCCAAATGGGAAAAGCAGGGCATACATACATTGGGAGATATCTTCAACGAACTGGGTTTCTGTAGCTATCAAGATATTCATAACAAATTTAACCTCACCAGCTCCACTTATTATTTCTATATACAGTTATTAGCAACTTTGAAGGCTCATGGAGTCCCATTAAAGATACCACTTGAGCACCACAGATATCACATTATTTTATGAAAGGGAGACATCGAGAGGCTTCGTATCTGACTTTTATCATCACTTACTTACGTCTTCGTATGGAATCCTTCCCCTAGACTCAGTTTGGAGGAAGGATATACCAGACTTGGAAGTAGATTTTGATTGGCCTGAAGTCTGGGCAAACGTTCGACTAGCATCACGCAACCCGGATCATCAACAGATTAATCTTAATTTTATTCATAGGACTTATCTGACTCCTATAAGATTGAACCGAATGGGACTTAAACAAGACTCTCTATGCTCCTTGTGTCTAAAAGGTGATATCGGTACATTTATGCATATGTATTGGGAATGCCCCCCTGTTAAGATATTCTGGGAAGAAGTAATCGTGCCATTATCAGAATTTTTATCTCTGACCATACCTGTACACCCTTCGGTATTGTTGCTGAATAATGTCTCTCAGTTATCACACTCTGTACATGTAAAGAGGCTAATCTTGTCCGGTATTACGGCTGCCAAAAAGCTAATAGCATCACGTTGGATTCAGCCAGATAAAATGTGCCTGAAAATTTGATTTTTTTTTTTTTTTTTTTTAACTTAAATTTTTTATTAACAGTTTTTAGACAATCAGCACTTACAAAAAATAAATAATAAAAAATAAAGAGACTAGCATCACAATAAAAACAAAAAGAAAAAACAGTGCACATAAATATTTACATGGGTATCACATGGTTAGTTGTCTGGTTCCCCTACTGTTGTTTTCTAGGTATTTGATACAAAGGCTGATTGTGTATCTCCCTTAAACAGGCATAAACGGGTAATTCCTACTCAAAGATGATAAATGCTGACTAAGGCTTGTATGTGTGATCTGGGTCCAGAGACCCTCCTTGAGCTTCTTTCTTCCCTTCTCCTTCGTCCTTTCTTTTTTTTTCTCTTGTTTATTAACTTTCACTTTGCCTTTTGGTTCACCCATACACAAACCACATCATCCCTGAATATTTAATATCACACCGTTAAACAGACATAAATAATAAGGTATAAAAGCATTCAGCAATTGTAATATCCCAAAAACAAAATAGAAAATACTAACTAAAGTACAGGTGTGTGACATGGGTTCATAGACCCTCCTTGAACATCTTTCCTCCTTTACCCTTCGCTCTCTTGTGTTGCATTTGGTTCTTCCTCTGTGATGTCGTTCTCGTTCCTTTTATAATCCTCCCACTTTCCCCATCTTTCCCCAAATTTCTCTTCCTGTAACCTCAGCATGTGTGTTATCCTTTCCATATCCTGTATTTCTTCCACTATTCCTACCCATTTTGCTATTGTCGGTGGGTCTTCCTTGTACCACAGTCTCGTTATTGCTTTTCTGGCCGCTATCAACATTATCTTTATTAAATATTTGTCCCCCCCTTGTATTCCCTCGTGTGTCAGGTCTCCTAAGTAAAGCACCAGTCCTGTTTGTGGTAGCCCGTATCCTAATATTCTGATCATTGCTTCCCCTATCTCCTCCCAATACCCCTTCAGCTTCTGACATCCCCAGAATATGTGCGTGTGATTTGCCCCCTCCTTCCCACACATCCTCCAGCATGCTTTTTCTGTTGGTGCATATTTTGAAAATTTGGATTCTTACCTATCTTGATGTGATTTATTTAGAGATATCTACCGCACGAATCCTAGGTGTTAATGAAGCCAGCATAGCAATTTGGTCATTTGTGGTGGAGAAGATAAAGCATAGCATATGAATTTGTAATCCTTGGTTAGAAACGAAATAATGGATGGATTATCCAAGGGGGGTCCTGAAGGGGGGGAAGAAGAGCGAGCAAGAGCATATGTACAGGGCTGTACACTGCGATGATATCGTCGCGAATTGCCCCTTTAATTGGCTGTTGCGATTGGTAAATATTATCTGGGGGCGGGCTTGCGAGTAGTGCTTTCAAGCCTTGGATTCGCATTTCACTCCTAAATTATCCAAGGCGTGTGATGACGTCACTCACGCGAGCTGAGCAGTGAGCACTCAAGCAGGTATGATCAGCGGGAACAATCGACTGAGCACTCACTCTGATAGGGCAAGTGCACCGGTGGAATAAGTCCCCGCGTCGGCAAAATGTCAGGCTGAACTCGCGATGCATCTTGTTGTAGCGTCTTTGCATCATCAAAAACCGATGCATTGATATAATTTCCTCTCATCCACTTGTCAGCAGTGCACTGTGACTGCACACACACACAGCAGATACTATTGCTTCGCTACTACATATAAGGCGAGAGCCGCGTCACAGTTATCAACAAACAGTGGAAGTCGAGGAGACATGAATAGAATTGCTCAACATGCTAACGCTAGTAGCCTCTGGCTAACGCCAGTTAGCCGTTCAGCTGACGCTAAACTAGTGTCTAACTAAAGTGACTCTGCAACACCAGTACCATTAGTGAGGAGGGGGGGGTATATTGAAGACTCTTGACAACAGGGGTTCAAAGATAACTTCACATTTATTGGTTATTCATTTCTTAATTATATCGCTTCATGCAATCCATCCAGGCTGGCTGCCTCCGTGTTGTTGACATAATGGAGTTACGGTCGGAAAGTATAGACGACGCATCCTAGTGACCTAGTCTAGTGTGTGACATCATCAACTGTCGACGACAGCTCAGACGGGGATTCTCTCTCTCTCACTCTCACTCTCACTCTCACTCTCACTCTCACTCTCACACACACACACATCTATCTATATTCAAATGGCTTTATTGGCATGACGTACTTCTACATGTTGCCAAAGCAATATTAAACATGGATTACAAACAGATATAAGTACATACAAAATATCATTGTAAAATGTTCATCATAAAATATTACGGCATATATCTCTCTCTCTCTCGTGTGTTTTTAGCTAAAGTGGATAGAAAAGACAGTTTATGCAAAAGTCTTCTTAGGCACCCAAGAGTTTTTATATAAATTGTCTTACAGTAGATTATTTAATTTTTAATAATAATATAAGCTGCATATAAGGAATACAACCAAATCCTCTGTCATACCATAAAATTGTATTATTTATTATTATTATTATTATTTTGCATCGTGTTGAATCAAATCGTATCGTATCTCAACAGGGGGTGAATCATATCGCATCGCCCGGTGCTTCAAATGTATCGTTAATGTATCGTATCGTTGGCACCGTATCGAGATGCACATCGCATCGGCCTCAGTGAGGAGATGCACATCCCTACAGTATAGGGCCCAGCTGCAGCTCCGGAGAATCCTGGCCGTAGCTGGAGGCTACTCAGTACACACAGACAGTGGAGCTGGTTGCATATAGCGAGCATTTAGACTTGTTGCGTGGTGGCGATGTCTCGCAGATAATACAACTACAAGTATGATTATATAATATATATATTTTATTTAAAAAAAAATTATTTATATTATTTTTTATTATATTTTTTTTCTTTTTTTAAAAGCAAAAATAATCGATATAAATAATGGTAAAATTGTTATTTAAAAATTTGCCCCTAAAAAAATTTTTTTGCCCCTAAATTTCTCATTTAGGGGCAAGTGTGCCCCTAGTGAAAAAGCTTAGCGTACAGCCCTGATGTATGTATTGTATTGTAAGTATTATGTATATATCTCGTAACCTACATTTATATTGATTCAAATACTGGACTGCATAGTCCTGTGATTTATTGTGGATATTTACTGTTAATGTTTGTGTGTCTAGTTTTATGTCATGTCAAAAAATAATAATAAAAAAATTTGTTAAAAAAAAGAAATGTGAGTGGTGGTTTAGATGGCAGAATCTCTTTTCTTGATCCTCCAATCACAACTGTTGCTTCCCTCGGACAAAATACTTTGTGGGACTTGTGCGCAACTATAGGACGATATTCTCATCATAATATAATCCTGATACGTACGATAATATTGAATTATCACCCAACCCTAACAGAGTACATGTTCTGGGGTGGCGGGTTATTAAATACATGCATTGCTTTTAATTAAAAAATAAATAAAAATACTCACTCAGGAAGGATAAATCACGTGGAATGCTTCAGTTCCTTCTTGTCAAACGCAGTAACCGCTAAAAAAGACCTAATTATTAAATATTAGGGGGTTTAATTAATTAGCCTTCCCTGTTCTTCTCTCCTCATCCTTTTTGTTTCCTTCTCTTTCTTCCAGCTCATGGACCTGCAGCTCAGTGACAGTAACTTCAGACGACACATTCTCCTGCAATACCTCATCCTCTTCCAGTACCTGAAGGGACAAGTCAAGTTTAAAAGGTGAAGACGTTTAGCAGAAGTAAAGGAACCGTAATCTATATTCCATTATCGGTATATTATGTAAAGTAAGCTGTAATCCATTCATCAGAATAGTACATTAATGTTATAAAATTAATGATCTCTTCCATTCATGTTTAATATTAAAAATGTATCTTCCTACAGCTCCAGCTGTGTTCTGAACGATGACCAAAACACCTGGATTGAAGAGACGACCAAACTGGTTTACCAGGTCAGTCCTCAGGCTCACTGCTGTACATCATCCCACCCACCGGGAGTTAATATAAGCCATGATGACATTCCATCTCTCTATCAGAAAATCTGTAGAGATTAACTCATTGGAATGGGGCCAATTGTGGGATTAGGATACAAACTTGTTTAGACTTGAGTATGTGAGTCTGACCCTACTGTCCCATAGAGCAGGCCAGTGATACTGTTAATGAGGTGGGGAAAGGGACAGGCTGTGATTATTTTAGCCAAGTTCTGATTCCATTAGTGTAAAAACCAGAATAATGAAAACAAATTCAAATATTAAATCCAATAAATTATTGAATCAGGGAAAAACTTGGTTCAATGCGATACACATTTGAAATAGGAGCCGAAGCTAAACATTCGGATTCAGATTCCTTTAATTAGCTATTTTTGTAAACGCATAGGTAATTATTGCGCCATTACAGTGTATGCTTTTTTTCCATAATAACAACAGACACGGGACAAAAACAGTGCAGTGGAGGATTAATCATTTAAATAAATATATATATATAAAGTGTAAAGTGCAGAGTTAGTTATAATTCCAGCACAGCGTAGTGCATCGTAGACCATTTCTTGAGATAACGGTGGAGTATCTTAATCGGGGGGAAAGCACACCTCAACTAACCCACGGGCCACGACTGTTTTCCCCCACAGCTGCTGAGAGAGATCCCACCTGATGGAGACAAGTTTGCCACGATGGTTGAGGTGAGTCGTGTGAGGCTTGAAGGATCTGGTGAAGCTTACCCTCTTATCTATTCCTACACCCCGTCATGAAGGATCTGGTGAAGCTTACCCTCTTATCTATTCCTACACCCCGTCATGACGGATCTGGTGAAGCTTACCCTCTTATCTATTCCTACACCCCGTCATGAAGGATCTGGTGAAGCTTACCCTCTTATCTATTCCTACACCCCGTCATGAAGGATCTGGTGAAGCTTACCCTCTTATCTATTCCTACACCCCGTCATGAAGGATCTGGTGAAGCTTACCCTCTTATCTATTCCTACACCCCGTCATGAAGGATCTGGTGAAGCTTACCCTCTTATCTATTCCTACACCCCGTCATGAAGGATCTGGTGAAGCTTACCCTCTTATCTATTCCTACACCCCGTCATGACTCATCTGGTGAAGCTTACCCTCTTATCTATTCCTACACCATGTCATGTGGTGAATGAAGCGGTAACGTTAACCCCCGACAATCTCTCTCCTCTGGCAGCATATCCTGAACACAGAGGAGAACTGGAACGCATGGAAGAACGAAGGATGTCCGAGCTTTGTCAAAGAGAGGTACTGCAACCACTCCAGATTCTAGATTGCCTCATCGAAATCTTGTTATTTCGTCGACTTGGTATTCGATTGCTATTACAGAAAAGAAGTCACCGGTATGAAAAGGACAAGGATTTTACTTTGAAATTAAATTATGAAGTAATCAGTTATTCTTCACACATCACTATGGCAACATAATGAAATAACATATTCACTATTCCAAGACTAGTGCCCTTCCAAAGATGTTTTCAGAAGAGATAAAAAAAAAAACATTCTTGTCCCCGGGGGCTAAATTGTCGTTGAATCATCAGTGTCGTCAATTTATTTCTCTCTCACTTTGTTTTCTCTCTCTCTTCTCCAGACCAGTAGATGACAAACCCAAGAGACCCACCAGGAAGAGACAAGCTCCAGAGGACTTCCTGGGAAAAGGTCCAGACCGGAAGATCTTCATGGGAAAGTAAGGACTCCCCTAATCAAGAAACCATGACGGCTGTCTGCATGACAACAGCACGATTTAACAATGGTGTGTTTCCTCCTAGTGACGAGCTGACCAGACTGTGGAATCTGAACCACGACAACATGGAGGCCTGCAAGTCTGACAACAGGTCGGTGGTTTGCAAAAAGAGATGTGTGCAATCAGTACTAACGAATAACTAGTAATGAACCATCCACGACTCGTTTGTGTTCACCTTTTCCCCGCATGAGAAGATTTCTTCCTAATGTAAACATCCTCCTTCCAGGGAATTCATGCCATCCTTGGACGAGTTCTTCACGGAGGCCATTGAACAGGCTGACCCAGCTAATATGGTGGAGGACGAGTACAAGTACGTGTCCACTGTAACCCTGTCGGAACACTGATCTCTCCACACTCAAGCACACAGCACACATCCTCACTTGCACTCTCTCACACACCCCACGCACAAATACACTACAAAAAAGGTCACTTTAAAAACACAATTGTTTGTATATTATTGTATATAGTAGGGGTGGGACGGTTCACAAAATGGACGATTCGGTTCGTATCACGGTTTTGAGGTCACGGTTTTCGGTTTGGTTCGATATACTTTAATTTTTATTTAAAAAAAAATTAACACTCAAAATCTTAACGGGCTTCATTTATAAAAAAAATTATAAAAGGTTTACAGTGTTTACAGCCTTAAATAATGTTTGGCACACAAAGACCGAACTGACTGAAAAATATAGGCTACATTTGTCAAAGTATTAACTTAGTGCAAACAAACAATATGCTCAGCCAGCACTAGACTTTCCTTTCTTTAATATAAACACAAAAAACAATGTCAACCATGTTTAAATTCCCTGATTGTCAGTTCTTAATGGAAAGGTTAGTTTTCTGCTTGAAATTAAAGTGCAGTATTTGAAATACAATGAAAGGAATATGGCTGGATTTCTTATCAAAGGGAAAAGTGTCCCTGTTATTTAAAATAAATAAACAAATTAGAAGGCCATCAATATAAATGGCAGCATACATCAAACTAACACACACGCACTGTACTGTTTAAAAACAACACTGCTCTGTTCATTCTATTTTTAAAATATGTACATTATCTGTGTCTACATTTATTTAGACTAACATTATTTAAATATTGAGTGCAACTGTGGTGGATTACGTAATTCGGTGAGTTGGAACTATCTATGGGTTGGCGGGTCCCCACGGACATTTTAGCGTGTGGGACCTTCAGCTCCGGTAACGTTAGGAGGAAAGCTTATACCAATTTCTGTAAACAGTTCAGTCTGAAGCAATTGATCTCAGAGCACGCTCGGGTAACTGATGTATCCAAGACTACTATTGATTTAATCCTAGTTACAGACAAAGTGAACATCCCCAGGAGTGGGGTCATAGAGTATGGGGTCAGTGACCACTATCTCATTTATTGTTCGAGGAAGGTGCAGAGAAAGGTTTTTACTGGTCATAAAACTATCTTTGCCAGATCCCTCAAGAATTACTCAGGGGACATTCTGAGGGCCCAGCTAGAGCAGGTGAACTGGTCTCAAGTTCTCAGGGCCAATGAGGTAGACCAAGCATGGGGCACTTTTAAATCTCTGTTCTTGAAGGTTATAAACTCTGTAGCCCCCCTTAGACAAACCAGAGTGAAGCAGCGATCAGACCCATGGTTTGACCACACCATAGGAGATAGTATCAAACGGAGGGACTCTGCCCTAGCCAAGTTTAACCGTTCTCACGATCAGGCTGACTTTGATCACTTAAAAAAACTCAGGAACCAGACTCAGGAAAAAATCAGGATAGCTAAGAGAGAATACTTTGCAGAAACCATCAAGGAGAACAGCAATGACTCAACTAAACTGTGGAAAACCCTCAAGCAGCTAGGCTGTGGGGGCAATGCCAACCAAAGGACTACTGAGTCCAACATAGGCCTGTCCACAGACAAGGGAATGGAGTTTGATAAAAAGAATGTAGCCACAATCTTTAATAACTTCTTTACATCAGTAGCAGGTAAGCTCTAACCTACCTCCCAAGACGGAGCAGTTTGGTGATGACTTTGTTTCCAACTACTATAGCCAACGAGGGGTTAAGGCAAACTCGTTCTCCTTAAGCAAGGTGTCAGTAGTCAAAGTGGCTGCGATGCTGGGTGAGCTCAAAATCAAGAAGGCCACAGGTGTAGATGGCATCAGTGCCAGGTTTCTGAGGGATGCAGCCGGAGTTATAGCTCCATCAGTAACTCATATTATTAACCTCTCCCTGGACCTAGGCAAGGTACCCACCGACTTCAAGAATGCCAAAGTCATCCCTATATATATATAAAAAAAGGGAGCAAATCTGACCCCAGCAATTATAGACCAGTCTCAATTTTAAGTGTGTTATCCAAAGTCCTAGAGAAGATAGTCCATGAACAAGTTCAGGAATATGCAAGCAGCCATGACCTCCTGTACAACCTCCAATCCGGCTTTAGGAAGTCCTACTCTACTGAAACATGTCTTCTTTATCTTACAGACAGTATCAGGAGGGAGATAGATTCAGGTAGGCTGTGTGGGCTAGTTCTTCTAGACCTACAGAAGGCTTTCGACACAGTGAACCATGACCTACTGCTCTCCAAGCTTAAGGCCTTGGGTATGTCTGAGACAGTGGTCAGATGGTTCTCTTCCTACTAGGGGTGGACGGTATAAACGGTATACGGTATAAACGGTATTTATTTGCTCTACGGTATGGATTTTGACTATTTCAATCGCATTTGCCCTTAAAAATAGATAGAATTAGTCATAGATAATAGATATGTGCAAACTGGAAAAAGTTATTTAGGAGGCTTCGCGCAGTGGGCGTGTCGACACGCAATTGTCATTTCATAATAAACACATATCACTGCGGCGCACAGCAAGTTTCAATTTCAGTTCCTGGCATTTTTAACCAGTGGAGAAAGGTAAGAGATGTCCCTATCGTTTTTCTTATATGAATTATTCTACGTTAATAAAACATACCTGGTGATCAACTACAGTTTGCTGTAAACATTATGATATGCGTGTAGTGTTATGATAACGACGGCTGCAGCGGGAGCCGGGAGGACAGCCGGGCTGGATGCTGGATTTTGCTAGAAGCATATATGTAGCTGCAGCGGCGCTTTCAGGTCAGGTCCGCTCAACAGCGCCCCCCCACCCAACGGCTGAAAGCTGTGACCAGACCTGAAAGCGCCGCTGGCTCTGCGGCTCTGCAGCTACATATGCTTCTAGCAAAATCCAGCATCCAGCCCGGCTGTTTGCAATGGGAGCAGCACGGACTCTGGACTTATTTTATTTGGAATATAATGACTTTATACGCAAAAGTAGCCTCGTTTTAAGTTAAAATATTATAAATCTACATGCCTTGAGGATGTCATTCTTTATAGCCTGCCTATCAGGCAAACACAAATTATTCTAACGGAAACACTGATACCGTGATATATACCGTTACCGTCTATGCTTCAAATTATACCGTGATATAAATTTTAGACCATACCGTCCACCCCTACTTCCTACCTTTCTGATAGGGTGCAGCGGTTGTATGTGGGGTCCCACAAGGAAGGGTACTAGGACCTCTCCTTTTTTTTACTGTACATAAATGACATGTCAGCAGCATGCTCATGTAACTTGTTTTTATTTGCAGACGACTCAGCCCTGCTAATCTCACACAAGGATCAGAACACACTAGAACAGATGCTAGGTGAAGAACTTGCAGGGGTCAGCAGTTGGCTTTCGGACAACAGGCTTTCTCTTCACCTAGGTTTGAATGGGTTTCCAATCAGTTTTTAGTTATTGTGGGGTATACAATTTTAGCGATAGGTTAGTCTTCGAATGTTTTAAAAGTATGTGTTTTGTGTTATTGTCGTGTTTTTGTTGTAGCCTAACAGCCCTGGGACCATACAAACCGACTAGCACCTGGCTGCAGTGCTGCTTCTGCCTGCAGCCAGTGCTCACCTCTCCCGGCTCCGCCAAATGATTTTTTTTATTTGCGCGTCATCTGAACCGTACGATACACAGACGCCCCGAACCGCGGGGGTCGTACCGTATGGTACACTGTTCGAATGCGTATCGTCCCACCCCTAGTATATAGTAGTATTATATATACCGTACTTTTCGGACTATAAGCCGCGGCTTTTCCCCCCATTTTTCGACCCTGCGGCTTATATAACGGTGCGGCTTATATGTGACTCAACGTGACCAAAACCGAAAATGTAAAAATCAAAATATTGCTTTTTTGACTGCATTGAAATGTTATTTATCTGTTCCCTTTTTTGCTAAACTTAATACAACTTGTAAATGAGTTAATTCTTGTTATTTGTCCGACAGTATTGTGTCCCAATGCTAATTACATATGGTAATTAAACATTAAAACACGTGCGGCTTATAGTCCAGTGCGGCTTATATATGTACACATCATTCAATTTAGCTGCTGCGGCTTATAGTCAGGTGCGGCTTATAGTGCGAAAAGTACGGTAGTTGTATTTTTGCACAATCGAGGCAAGCATGGCCACCTTCATTTCACTACATGTCTCATGTATGTATGTATGTGACAAATAAAACTCTTGAATCTAACTATGTCAAAGTATCACTGTGGTAGTTTCCGTGCGCCCAAAGCACCGCGGAGGATCGTAGATGCTTGTATGTGAGTTTCTAAATCTCCTGTGTCCTGATCCCCACCGCTTCCTGTCCGTCCAGAGTTGTGCGGAACTCTAATTACGGCTGGCGAGCGTTGAGGCTTCTGTCCAGGAGGAGCCCCCACTTCTTCCAGCCCACCAACCAGAAGTTCAAGAGCCTTGCGGACTACCTGGACAGTATGGTCAGCAAACTGGCCAAAGAGCTGCCGGTGAGTTTACATAAGTCTGCTAATATCTTTTGGTTTTTGATTTTTCTTTGTTCCAAAACAGTGTTGTAAAAAAGAATTAAATAAAAAGCCAGCACTGTGCACACGGGTGCAGCTCAATAAATTCGAATATCGTGGGAAAGTTATTTTATTTCAGTAATTCAATTCAAAAAGCAAAACTCTCCTAGATTATAGATTCATTACACACAAAGTGAGATATTTCAAGCCTTTTATTTGTTTTAATTTGGATGATTATGGCTTACAGCTCATGAAAGCCCAAAATTCAGTATCTCAGAAAGTTTGGAAAACAAAATGTATATAGAAATGTCAGCCTTCTGAAAAGTATGTTCACTCAGTACTTGGTTGGGGCTCCTTTTGCACAAATTAGAAATTACTGCATCAATACAGGGAAATATATTGACTTCCACGATATTCTAATTTATTGAGCTGTACCTGTCGTTTTTAAGTCATATATTTTTTTTTATCTACTTTTTCTCCTTTTTCTGTGATTTTTCTCCCATCCCAATTTACCTCTCGTGCCAATTCTCCCTCCCCTGTCCTGATCGTTGCTCGCATGTGCCCCCCACTGGCCGGTCGTAGGGAGGATAGAAGCCCATCACATGTCCCCTCCGATACATGTGGAGGCAGCCAGTCAAAAAAATTTCACCTGCCATCGCGGACTCTCATTGGCGAGGAGTAACGTGTAGGAGGCTCACACTGCCCCCGCCATTTTCCTGTCTTTGCTGTGCAGGCGCCCTGACCGACCTGTAGGAGTCGCTGTTTACAATGACCAGACTACCACCCATCGACTCTCCTCCCGCTGACTCTGCCAATTGAGTCAGTATGACGATACCGGTGTCTCTTGCGTTGGTGACAAGCGCAAAGTCCGCTGCTCCACCCAGCCGCCCTACCTGTTAAGCCTTAAGCCAGGGGGACCCTGCTTTTCTTTATCATAAATCGATCAATAAAGACCGTATTACATCCCCAATTATCATATCATAGGGTATCATTGGAAAGCCACACTCATTGGCTACAACCCTGTGCAAATATTTTCGAGATCGCCAAATGATTGACGAAGCTAGAGCCCCGGGAGTCGGGGGTGGTAATGTGTACTTTTGCGTACTTTGGGGCACGCCTCACATATCGGCATGTAACTCGAGAACCGCTGAACGGATTTTGTCACCTGAAAGGGCAATCGACAGGCAACAAATAGGGCTTTAATTCTATCTATATTGTATGAAAAGAAATGCACACCCAAGCCACTAGAGGTCGACAAAGAATCATCCACATGTGGGCCCTTGGATGTTAAGAGGTTAATGTTTTTAAATATTTTTTTTTGTAGCCAAGAGTAAAGACCATAACGCTATCAAAAACAGAAGTCAAAGTGTATATTTTCATTTTTACCTATGTTTTATACGATTTATCGGAAAATGCTAATTATCGTAAAAACCGCAAGGAAATGACTAAATCCAGATTCAACCCTGCCATTGGAAAGAGGAGCATTTTCCCTATCCATAGATGTATTTGGCCATAATAAGGTCAAGGTCAAATATGAATTTATAATTAAAATCGATTATCATTAATTACTGTATCTACAAATCCTTCTGTTTAATCATCTTCCCTTTATTAATTTGCCTAGATTTTTTACACATCTCAATAAGGTGGTGAATGAGCTCAGTGAGCATTTTCTCATACCCGCAGATTTAACATGATCAAAGATGCAAAAATCATAAATCATAATTTATATTCTCCTTTTCTTCATTACAATTTACTCAGCCTAGTAACAGACACAATATTTCTGACACTGGAAATGCATACCCCCAGGTCCCTAGATGTTCCTAGATACCAAGAACATGCTAATTGACCTTGCAGAAGTGGAGCAATCTTCCATTTACTTAGACATGTACCTTTAGGCGAAATATTCCTACAGCTCAAGTCATATTTATGACTATCTGTTCACTGTATACATCAGACCAGTTTTGATCGCTGTGCCCCTTTTTTGGGCAAAACCAACTCTGGGAATAAATGGGGTTTAGATGGTTGTTTCATAAACTACTACTTTAGGACAAAATGGATATAAATCACACTGAGCCCATCGTTGCCCAGAAATAGTCATTACCTCTTAGTTTTAGGTCACTTGTAGATTCATAACTGTAATATTAAATATCCAGATGGGGAAATGAGGAAGTATCCTGCACACAAACGCTCAATGGTGGCCAGTGGTAATTGCTTGACTTAACATGATGCAAAACAAACATTTCAAACTATGTAAGCGATCTGCCAAATACAAGAGCGGTCGATAGGGACGGACAGTTTACCCGCCAAAAAAGTGCTGGTCTGATCATGATGTACGTATACTATATTGTCTATCTGCTACATTCCTGTTGATTTTAGTAGCCACCTGTACACTGGTAGATGGCATCAGTGTTGTGAATATACAGGTGTACCTAATAAAGTGGCCACTGTATTTTCTATAAATTTTGCGCTGACTTGTTTGTCTGTTGCCCGAATGCTTACTATGTGGTGCTGTTGGCAAGTTCCCCCCACAGGAATAACAAGTTATCTTGACCCACTGACATCACTCCTGTCTCAATACAGAAGGACATTCCCTCTGAGGAGATCAAGACAGGAGAAGACGATGATGATGAAAATGGAGACAATCTTCTCAAACAGAGCAATGACAGTGAGTTCTACAGTCATTCCTTTTTAGATGCATCCAAAGCTTAGATGCATCCAAAGCTTTGTTCTAGTGTTTGAAAATGTCTTTCCCTCCATAATTGCGTCTTCGTGTCCAGGTCCAAGCATGCAGAGCAAGTTGGTCTCCAATCAACAGATGGATGACATCGCAGCCAAACTGGGCGCTCAGTGGAAAACTCTGGCCGGGCAGCTGGAGATGAAGGCGTCCGAGTTGAGGGAGATCGAGACGGACAGCGAGGACGTGGACATGCAGGCCAAGCTGCTGCTGGTGGCCTGGCAGGACAGGGAGGGGGCCCAGGCCACCGTGGAGACCCTGGTCTCGGCCCTCAGCGCAGCAGGCTTCTCCCAGGTCGCAGACAGCCTCAACGAGTCATAACAGGAAATCTCAGCCAACTAAAATGTTGTTTTTATTATACCTTGTGTCATCTCTTTTGGTCCAAAAGATTTTTTGAAACTTTTTTTTGTATGTTGTATTGTTTGAAGCCCTACATGGGTTTTCCTTTACTGTAGAAAGTTGAATAAAGACTTTTTTTTTTCAATAACTTTCATTTCAACCATGTACAGTCATTGAAATGCACACAATCCGTTTTGGTATAACAGTTTATTTTCACCATCTATGAAAAGCCAGTCAATAACTTATTACAGAGACAAGTGTTGATGGTTAGAGGTCTTAGACATCGTGGCAGGGTGACCAGGACAACCGCATGAGAGTGAAGCCGTCAGCACGGCTGTAAAACTTACAGAAAATATCACTTCCAACAAGGACAATGTGCAAGGCTCATCGGTCAGACAAACTGGTTCAATCTCAAGTCTTCCAACTCGTTAAGGGCATTTCATAAGTTCCTACACCCCCTTAATTTCCCTCTGAAAAAAAACACCTTTGAACCCATCGTCATCGCCTAAGAGGGCTTCCAGGAGGTTGTGACGCAACCCGTATCCAGAAAAGGCTTGAGATTGAACCTAAACTAAGAGCTAAGCGGATGAAGGGCTAGGAGCTGCGATAGCGGCAAGACAAGATCTCCTCGGTAGATCTGACAATGATGGTACGAGGCAGGAGGTCCCCGAGGACACCTGGAAATCAATGAGTCGGCCAAAGAATTTCTGTACAAGCTGATTAGTTACAGGACTATCTGAGGAATATGTTGCTTCTATGACATGACATGAGCACCTAGTCAAAGGCATTAAAAAATATACAATGTGTATAAAACATTTAATGACACTGCAGAGCTAGACTTCAAGCCTCTTTCAAGGATCCAGTCCAGAGATTGCCTATTTTTCTCTTTTAAAACACCATTCAAATACTTTAATTCCAATTGACAGGATGTTTTCCTTTACAAGCATCTGTGTCAGTTACAAAAACAAAAGATTAAGGTCATAATTTTTTTTAAAGACACCCAGATTTATTGCACATCTATGCAGACAGTGCTTGGAAATGGCATTTGTGCGTCGTCTCCTTTAGTGCTCTGATGCAGTTTACTGTTTCTCTTCAATTTCCAGTCGCCGCGGGCCGTAGAGTAGAACGTATGCTATATGCCAGTCCCCGCCACCAGACAGTCGCAGGATGTCCTCTGGAGACACCACGCTCACCTTGTCATCGTCAAACTTCACCCACTCATCTGTGGAGGAGAGGACAAAAAGATAATTCAGATCAACTAACTGCGCTTGCCCCTTGGTATTCGATTCCTGTATAGATACGCACGCCCATGTTAACACTTTCTTCGCCAGGCTTATGTACATCATTTTATACAACGGCATGCAAATTTCTCGATTCCGATTGGCTGAAAGTCATTTTACACGTGTTTATTCTTCACAATTCCACGCTGCTGGCCCAGGACCCGCCCACAACCGAATCACATCACATCACTCCGCCGGATCACAAGATGCCGGACAATAATTTAACAAATGGATATGTTGATAACGACTAAACGACTAAATATCAAGCGATTGTCACAGCGAATGTCTTAGTCCTTTAAACAATGTTGGATGATGTAATTGATGGGTCTTGAATCATTGTGTAACAAAAGAAAAATCGCGGATTGATTAATTTTCAATTTTTTTTTCAATTTCTTTTTCCTTCTCTCTGACTGCAGCCCTCACTCTCACACTGTCCGACGCTGGCTCAGTCTCCACCCACCCCAAGCACACACACACACACCTGTCTGCAACGCGGGGGATAGTCAGACTGAGAGAGCTGCGCTGTTCTAAGTGAGCATGGCCTATTGAGGTGATTGATTGCTAATTTGATTACTGTACGCTTGGTTTCCAACTGGTTAAGTTTAGGCCCTCTACAGTAGGTTTAAAAAAATAAAAAAATAGGGCAAAGAAAACCTTTTAATTTGTTTTACCTACTTTCTATAGAAGCATCTAAGAATGAAGTTCTATAGAAAGTAGGTCTGCATCCCCTTAACAATTGTGTGTATTGAGCCGTACTGTATTGTACCCATTCTGCATCTGGTAATAAAATTTTCAATCAATCATTCCAATAATACACAGTTGGATGTGTTAGTTGGTTGGATGCACTTCAAGCTGCTTCCACATGGAGGCAACTTGTCTTTTTTGTAGTTGTGGGAACTACTTTTTCTGGCGGATGGTTTTTTCAATAAATCTTTGATTAATGTGTGTTTATTGTATAGAAATAAGGTTTGATGAATGTGGCAGTTGTATAAAAGCATTACACCACTTGCAGTCGTGATTTGTGAACAATAAACCATGCCTAGGGGGGTCTAACGACGTTATACTTTTTCATTCACATATTCATACTAAAATACGGTCTAAAGTATAAATATGTTTTTATCGTTTTCTGCAGAACGTGATTTATAGCCCTAAATGCATTATATTGATGATTGTATAGTTTGATAGCGATCGGCGCGAGATAAAAAATGTCAAATGGACGTGCTTCTAGAAGTTACTACTTATCATCTGATGTTGACCGGATGGGGGGGGGGGGGGTCGTTTATAATTCCGTGGCCAACGTTAGATGATTCATCTAGTGTGGGTGATATG
Organism: Notolepis coatsorum; assembly: GCF_963971535.1. Taxonomy (NCBI): domain Eukaryota; kingdom Metazoa; phylum Chordata; class Actinopteri; order Aulopiformes; family Paralepididae; genus Notolepis; species Notolepis coatsorum. The sequence goes on along the minus strand of NC_140177.1, from coordinate 47,101,818 downwards.
ATCATTAGAGCAGTTTGTATCGAACACGATAGCGTTGGGCGATGAGCATGGAGCAAAAATATTCCTATTATGGGATGTTGAAATATGCGATCCATCTCCAGGTTGTATAATAGTATATACGTCCAAATCATGTTGTTTATCGAGTTATTGGTAACGGATTGAATTGGAATGAGCACCAGTTTCCGGTTTGGGCGATCTGCCGATTGGCCACCAGATGGCGCTCTTGAACCGTTGGAGAGTTGAGAGGGGATCAACAGTAGATCTCAAGTCTCCGGGGGAGAAATATGATTGCGATCACAGATTTTTGAAATATTGATCTCAATGACGTGTTACGGCATCATTGGCAGAATGAGCATGGCGGGGAATGACGAGTTTAGGCGTCCTTGGCAGAGAAAGTGTTATCTGGTTCCTGGCCAACCACGGACATGTCAGTGTTTCGGATCCAACGGTTGAGGGTCAACCACGGACATGTCCGTGGCAAGGTTGTTTTGGCTTTTATTCCATTGTAATATCCCACTCAATGTCACAGAGCGACATACCCTACTCTTGGAATTCGGAAAAGTGCATTACCGGCCAGATCCTCGTAGGGGCGGTCTCGCTAATGCAGCTCTACAAACAGCCTCACGCACAATGAAACCTTGTTTTGATTTGCTGGCCTTATAGAGTGAGATTAGATGGATCCAAATGGCCCCGAATGTGTTAATGGTGGCTCAAGGCAAGGGTGCCCTTTACCGTTCATGAGATGCCCCTACGATATGGAACATGGGTGCAAAAATGCCCCTTGAAAATAGGCTAGAAATAGGAAATGTTTGGTTTATTGATTTCAATAGATTGTCGTCGGCAAAAACATTAACGCATATAAACTGGGAAATCTGCCCCACTGTTCTGATTAGGATTACGTTCGTTTTTTTGCCTGGTGATGTGCGTGCAAACTGGTTCAAGATGTAGTCTGTAAAAGCCATCTATCGGTTACCTTCTTTCCTCTTCACCCATCCGACATAGTGACCTGATGAGCTGGAGCGGCCCTGGTGTGTCAGCACCCCCTGCAGGTCATAGTAGCCACTGTTGTTGGAACCCAGGTCTGTAGGAAACAAGCAGGCATTGGTTAGAAGAGCACTGCCCAAAGTAGTGCCCCCTTCATGGCCTCAAAGAAAGGGCTCTAGGGTGTCGGAAGATATTCCACTTGATCTATTTTTATGCCAAGCTTATAACCAGATACAGTATTAACAACTTAACATAAACTCTTGGACAGTTATTTGCTTGTTAAATATAAGATGAGACATTCGTTTATTGATCCCCTTGGGGAAATGTGGGGGAGGGGAGGTACAGATATGAGCAGGGTAATGGAAGAAAGACATAAATATAGGCAATCAAATTCAATCTGAATATAAAAGAATAAGGGAAAAATAATAATGAACAGTGTAAACTATATAATTGACGATTAAAGAAAGTAAACAGTAATCAAAGGTGCAGATGAGGGTCTGTATGCCCCATCAGTAATATTATACGATAGATTTCTAATTTATCAAATTAATGTCCGGTCACACTCTTTGGCCCATCTCCTATGGTACCATTCAGTCCTTGACCCTCATCGCCCCGGGGTTAGAATGTCCGTCTGTGACCCGTCTTTAGCTTATAGTATAGCTACAGTGTGTGACAGACCTTGACATGTAAAAACGTACCATCAGGAAATGAGAAGGGCTCGAATTTCACTTCTTTTGCTTTTTCTCCCTTTTTCACCACCTGTTGACCACAACGAGAAAAAGCAGAGTGAGGTACAGGGTGTGAGGTACAGTGTGTGAAGTACAGGGTGTGAGGTACAGTGTGTGAGATACAGGGTGTAGTTCAGGAGCTCCAGCCTCAGCTTAGGTCAAATAGAGTTCAATTACATCAAACGTGGTCGACAAGGAAGAGGTGTTTCTGATGTTTCAGAAATGTGCCTGTTAGTGTTCACCATCTATTGTATATTATGACAAAGCGCTGGATGTCCCAGGGTAAAAATAGTCCCATGTGAATAGAGCTTTAGATAGTGTGATAGGCTGACATCTACATGGCCTAATGATAAATCTAAAACCAAGAATGAAAAGGAATATTCCCTGTGTTTTTACCCCCAAACTACACCAAGTAGTCATGGAAGTGAGCTGCCTGCAACTACTGCCATGTTAATCAATTGAACAAGTTACACCGGCTGGTGAAGCGTCCCAGATACTCAACTACAATCCAACCGTATGTGTTTGGGTCATGGCATGCGTTGCCCTGCAAACTGGAGGGTATAGATGACAACGGGACGACCACAGCCTCTATTCAAAACACGAGCACCTGATGAAGACAGCACAGCATCCTCTCCAAAACTCAACTAAAATGTGCTGCTTATATTAGATTTCCAGGCTAGGTTCAGAATTCATATCTTGGACCACAAGGTTGAAATTCCGGCAAAACACCTACAGAGCCTACAGGAAGAGTAGCGTCTGTATATAAGGTGCAATACTTCCACCCATAGGTGACCACAATCATCTACTTCCTTCAAATTAAATGGGACTATATACAAACAATAAGATTCAGTAAAGATAAGTGTGTATATATACAATAAATAAATAAAAACAGGTCACACCTGTACTTGCACTTATTACAAAAAACATGCCAAGAGGCTGAAAGAGGAAATAAAACGAAAAAGTGAATTGATAAACCATGAATGACAAAACCACCCCTCCCTCTCGACATGTCAGAAGGAGAGGTACAAACTTGATCAATTCAAGAGGGATAGCACCATGATTTATGACTAAATCCTATTATAGATCTTAAATACGACCGACATGAGCCAGAAGGAAGAAGGAAATGCAGTATTCAACTGGAAGTGAATACCCATGTTGATTAAGTATCTGTTCTCAGTAAGGTGTTCTCAGTAAGGTTTAGCAATGAAACAATGACCAAACACTAGGATCAACAACACGCTGTGGAAGCGGTCAGGTGGCGTAGCGGAGATTGTGCTAGTCACCAATGCAAGAGGCTGCGGTCTCGACTCCCGGAGTCAGCATTGCCTTGGCTCGGGCTGATCGCTATACTAACTCGTTTGGCTGAGTTAGGGGGAGGGGAGCCGTGGGTGGGTCCTGGGCGTTGTGGACAGCGACCCCTACAGTTCGGTCGGGGGGTCTGCTCAGCGAAGGTAGGATCTGGTGAGAGGTAGTGCGGCCTCCCACACGTTACACTCTCCCAGTGAGAATCTGCGCGGCCAGGCTGGCTGCCGGCTGGCTGCACATGCGTCGGAGGAAAGCATGTGACAGTCTTCAGCCTCTCGGACCAACAGTAGGGGAAAGTGCGCAACAACCAGGAAGGGGGTTGGGAATTGGCATAACGACTAACAAAAAATAAACACACGTTGTGGAACTAGCAAGCTACTCTCTCCTGGTGGAAAACATTGAAGAAGCCCTTCTCCCCCAACACTATTCTGTAGCAATTATCATGTTGTGCTTAGCAGCAGTGCCCTAGACCAGCGGTTCTCAAACTTTTTCATACCGCGACCCCATTTTATTTCGGAATTGTTTTGGGGGACGGTACCCCACACTTAACCAAGTCTGGTTAACTCGCCAAACGGTCAGCGCCAATCATGAGAAAACTCTGGTTTTAATCGTTATTTCTTTTATTAGCTATATCCATTCATTTTTCCTCCATCCAGCCTGATGTTATCATTGGGAATGGGTCTGAGCTCTTAAGTCCGGTCCAGGTTTTCCTTCTCGGGCAAGAGTAACGTTTATAACACATGGACTGGGGAGACAGGGAGCAGCGTGGATTATGCCTTTCGGACATATAACGTTGGATCAATAAACGCGATCAATATTTGGAATGGCGATCAGGAATTGGATTAATCTTTTTGCAGGACATCAGATGTGAGGTAAGGACTCCATGTTACGAATCTTGGGTTAATCCGATGTTTCTTTCGCCACCATGTGTGTGTGTGTTTCTGACGTTGGCTGCAGGCAAAGCACTGAGAAGTGATTTCAGTCCCCGCTTCTGTTCACGCATGATGACACATAATACCGATAATCTAGCGTTATTTTCAGAATGATCATAAATGGCACGATTTCTAAGGAAATACATTGAAGCACCGTTTGCTTGAGTTTCTTGAGATTAGACAGAATGCTCTGGAAATATACTCTTATTCACCATGGTATAAAACGGAAATGTATGTATGAAAAAACAATCTGTTTTGTGCATGTTGACTGGAAGCAACTCACTGACAATCGACGGGTGTATTAGACCCATAGCTATAATATAAGATATATTTTAAGCACTTGCAAATGTCGCAGTCTCCCCATTGATTAAAGCGATGGCGCTCTAGCGCCCTCTGGCGCCGCGACCCGTGGCGCTGAATGAGTTAATGTATTGCGCAATTTCAACGTGGAATTAAGGAATATCAAAATAAAAGCACACGTTGTTGAACTTGATCATGCTTATTTATTAGAACATTACAGCACTATGTTATCAATTCACATTTATGAAATGAGGCATATTTAGCCAAAATATGCTGCCAGAAGATAAAAAAAATATAAAAAAATGCCAATGCACACAGTCACCTACCTGCGACCCCACTTTGGGTCGCAACCCGTAGTTTGAGAACCGCTGCCCTAGACCATTGTGACTGGTTTGAGAAACACCTAATAGGTATCGTCAACTGTTCCACAACATCTTAGTGTGAAGTTGCATGTGATTAAAAAAAAACACACATCAGACAACTTGGAATGCGCCCAGTTATGGCTCACAATTAAAACACTGAGCAGCATAATCCTATGGTAACTAACAAGTGAACGGAAGAGAAAGACAGGAACAGGGACATGGCCATGAAGACAGTTTGAACAGGGACATGTCCATGAAGACAGTTTGAACAGGGATATGTCCATGAAGACAGTTTGAACAGGGACATGTCCATGAAGACAGTTTGAACAGGGAGATGTCCATGAAGACAGTTTGAACAGGGACATGTCCATGTTTACCTTTTGCTGCTGTTTCTCCAGCACCCCGTCCTCAATTTCCTTAAACTTTGACCTGACTGCCACCATCTTCTCCTGGAGCTCAGTGGTGCACAGCTCATAGACGTCCAGCATCAGTGGGAACTTGACATCCTGTCAAAACCAAAAAAAGAAATATTTCACATCAAGTTCCATATCTCCAAGTGACCCATCTCGAACCCTGCCCTCAATCTTTCCGAGGGAAGCAAGAGTTGTGATTGGAGGATCGCGAAAAGGGGGCAGGGTTTGAGGTCAATTACAGTAGGCCTTACTGTCAGAACACCAACCTTAAGGACTTTGGCATTGACAGACTCCTTCTCTTTGTAGAAAAAACGAACCATCTGTATAGTCAGGTAGGCAGGGAGACGGCTGACTTTTGACTGGGGGGAGGAAAGGGTGTCAAGATTGTCAATAAATCCATTTGAAATACTTGTAGTATTTGACCATTTGTCTTTGAATTAAGCAAACAAGTTAAAGAATGATGAAGAAGCTTACGGATTTTATATACAGGGCATTTCTTTCCAAAGATGGAGACAGCTTCGTGATTTCTTCTTGTAGTCTCTGGGAAGATAAAACGGGAGACATGATTAGATCCTTGTTACTATGGAGACAGACATCCCATTTGCCATGTGTGTGTGAGCGCGTGGGTCCGCATTAGATCCTGTAATGCTCACCAGACGTTGGCAAAGAAAAGGGGTCATAACTCATAATACAACATGGTTTACTTTCAAATAATCTCAACCTACTCTAGGCAGGCTTGTTTATCTTGCCACACACTTCAGCGGTTGAATACATCACTTGTGAGATAAGATAACAAGCGCTCCTCCCTCCTACATATTAAAACGTATTCAGCAACCATTTTGTCCAAGACTGTGGTTAGATTTGTCGTATCAATGTGATTTCCACCATCTCATCAACATGACTCTTAACACTTTGAATGCCAGGCACGACATAACGTGTTAGCAGCCCGCCCCCTAAATGCCCAGCACGATAATTAGCGTGAATTCTTTTTTATTAGCGATCTGAATTCATATTTCATCAACAGAGTCTACCGTTGGGAAACCAGCCCCACCAGGCACTCTGATGTGAAAAAAGCGCCCCCTATCATCTCCCAGATGGTAATGCACCCTTTTGGAATGGACTCAATGAAAATGGAGAAAAAAAAAACCTCCGGAATCCACATTTTACTTCTCACGCATGTACCCCGAGCCGCTCGGAGTCATTGTGGACCATCAGAACAGCATGTAATATGTCTTGCAGTACGTAGCATTGGATCAATAAAAGGATACATTTTTGGAATGGCGATCAGGAATTGGAATAATCTTTTTGGATACCATCTGATCTCAGGTAAGGAATCTATTTTACCAGTCTTAGGATAATCAGACCTGTTTTCACGGAGATATAAGCTTTTCCCCTATGTGTTTGGCTGTGCGAGCGATCAGGAACTAAGAGAATCGATTTTCAGCTTGCGGCACCAGCGTGCATACGTACACATACTATCGATAATCTAGCGTTTATTTGAAAACAATTCATAAATAGGCCGAAAAATGACAACGTTCTAGAATATTCCAGTACAGGGCGTTTATCACGGAATCTTTTTATTTTCCGTGAAAACAAGGGCTTTTCAAAATGCTATAAAACGGAAATGAACCGATAAAAAAACAATCCGCTTCGACAATGTTGACTGGAAAATTAGTCATTGATAAGCGACGGGCAGATGTGCACGCAGGGTGCACGCAAATCCAATGTTGCTCAAATTGTGCTGAATTCTGAATATAGTAGAATGCCAAGTGTGGACACACTAACTTGAGGTCCTAGTGTTATGTTATGTCTGCGTGTCAGCGGATAGTTTATTTCACGGTGCCCTGGGAGTATTCAGTGGAGGAGGCTTATGAAAGGAAAAAGCTTAGATGTGGCAGATTTGGCAGCAGAAACTGAACAGCGAGGATGGAAAGCTAGGATATCCTTCTAGGGTAGAAGTAGGATGCAGAGGGTTTATAGTAGGGGTGGACGGTATAAACGGTATACGGTATAAACGGTATTAATTTGCTCTACGGTATGGATTTTGAGTATACCGTTTAACCGGTAGAGCAGCTCTAAAATAGCAATGACGTCATGTAACCACAGCGCGACTATTTCAATCGCATTTGCCCCTAAAAATAGATAGAATTAGTCATAGATAATAGATATGTGCAAACTGGAAAAAGTTATTTAGGAGGCTTCGCGCAGTGGGCGTGTCAACACGCAATTGTCATTTCATAATAAACACATATCACCACGGCGCACAGCAAGTTTCAATTTCAGTTCCTGGCATTTTTAACCAGTGGAGAAAGGTAAGATATTTCCCTATCGTTTTTCTTATATGAATTATTCTACGTTAATAAAACATACCTGGTGATCAACTACAGTTTGCTGTAAACATTACGATATGTGTGTAGTGTTATGATAACGACGGCAGCAGCGGGAGCCGGGAGGAAGGCGTGCAGCAGTGGATTTGCGAATAGCATGCAGTGGCTCTTTCAGGTCTGGTCACAGGCCCGTCAAACAGCGCCCCCCCACCCTTGCGCCGTTCTGACCCCCATCGTCTCTAAGCATTTTGTGTGTCAATTTGTTGACACATGTGTCAATTTGTTGACACATGTGTCAATTTGTTGACACAATTGTCAATTCTTAAAGCTGAGGATGAGTGGCACCTTTGTCTCAATTCTTATTTAATTCAATTCGCTCTGCGGCTCTGCAGCTACATATGCTTCTAGCAAAATCCAGCCCCGCTGTTTGCAATGGGAGCAGGAGTCTCGACTCGGGACTTATTTTATTTGGAATATAAAGACTTTATACGCAAAAGTAGCCTAGTTTTAAGTTAAAATATTATAAATCTACATGCCTTGAGGATGTCATTATTTATATAGCCTGCCTATCAGGCAAAAAAAATTATTCTAACAGAAACACTGATACCGTGATATACATTTCAGACCATACCGTCCACCCCTAGTTTATAGCACGATAAACGTCATCATTATTGGGAGAGTTGGGGATTCGTGGGCGGATTTTGCAAAAGGTGGTAAATTAGTTGTCGGAAGAAGCATCGACAGTCAGTGGATTTGGTCGAGGAGAAATAGAGTCAACTGGGGGCCAAAGTAAACAAAGGGTTAAAAGTAGGGATGCTCGATATTGTCAAGTCAAGTCAAGAGTTTTATTTGTCACGGCATACAAGTATACAGTGAAATGCGGGGGGTCTTGCCCGCAACGATTGTGCATAGTACAGTAATACAATAATAAGAATCCAAGGGATGAGAATGCAACATTTGTGCAATAATACAAGTCATAGAGTAAAGACAGGTATATGTACATGAGTTTTTCAAAAGCATGGTAAGACATGCTAGGTCCTGTGATAGTGCAATACACTGTTAGCTACGGATGGGGCACTGGGTCTTATGTACACTACTATACAATGCTATACTATACAATCTACAGTTATACTATGTGCTAGCTTGCTATCCATCTATTTACTATACAAGAACCACTCCTGTTCTTGTTTTTAAAGTGACCTTTCATTGTGTAAAGTGACCATAGTGTGAGCATATGTGTGTGTGCAGGGCATGAAATTAGAGCCCGCCACCCGCATATTTTAGGTTTCAAGTCAAGTCAAGAGTTTTATTTGTCACAGCATACAAGTATACAATGAAATGCGGGTGGTCTTGCCCGCAACGATGTGCAATACAGTGGTACAACATATAATAGAATCCAATAAAAAAAAACGGCCGCGCCTGCTCTGCTCGCGGACAAGGGATGGACATTAAGTCTATCTCTGTTTTGTTTACTGTTTTTCCTTTGCCTAATGGCTTACTTTATGTATGTGTATGTCTTGTACTTTTTATTTTTTTGTCTATCCATACATGTTGTTGCATAGTTTACAAGGAGGAAGCTGTAAAGTTGCTTGATAAAAATAATGGGACCTAATCATGTAAATCTGATTAGCTGGAATGTGAAAGGTATTTCAAACAAAACGAAAAGATATAAAATTATTACATATTTGAAATCCCTATCATGTGATTTGGCAATGCTCCAGGAGACTCATCTTAATGAAATAGAATCAGTTAAATTGAAACAAAGATGGGTAGGTCAAGTGTTCTCAGCACCAGGCAGTGGAGCCTCTAGAGGGGTAAGCATCCTGATTTCAAAGAAAATATCATTTAAACTTTCAAAACAAATAGTTGATAAAGATGGTAGATATATAATTTTGTCAGGTATTTTACTAAATGAAAAATGTACCTTAGTAAATGTATATGCTCCCAATACGGGACAGAATACTTTTTTGTCAAAGCTGAATCTGGTGCTGGCAGAATTTGCAGATTATCCCATTCTGATGGGTGGGGACCTAAATTTGGTTAGCAATGCCTCGATTGATAGGTCTGGGCGTCCCCTCCCACTAGACGTAGCATTGTCAAGTGCACTTAAAGAAATGCAAAACTCACTTGCATTAACTGATATTTGGCGTGTTGTCAACCCTGACACACGTGAATATACCTTTTACTCCCACGCTCATAATTCATATTCCAGGATTGACTATTTTCTCTTCTCACAATCCTTGGTGGGTAATGTAATTGATTGCAAAATTCATAACATACTTTTATCAGACCATGCGCCCCTGTCAGTCCTTTTTACTCCTGCTGTAATTAACAATAAAACCAAACAATGGAGATTTAATAACTCCTTATTGAAAGATCAAGTTTTTGTGTCTATGATTGAGGAGAAAACACAGGAGTACATTAGTATTAATCTTACATCAGTCCAGTCAGTGCAGACTGTATGGGAGGCTTATAAGGCAACCTGTAGGGGCTGGATTATAAGCTACTCAACAGCTAAGAAAAAGAAAAAAATGGCAAGGAAACATGGTCTGATTACTGAACTTAAGTCCTTGGAAACTAGTCAAATGTTGGACCCTGACAATTTAGAACTGAAAAAAGCAGTGTTGGTTATAAAAACAGAATTACAAGCAATTCTACATGAGGAAAATGCATTTGCCCTCTTTCAGTTGCGTCGAAAATATTATGAATCTGGCGATAAGGCTGGTAAAATGCTTGCTCTCAGACTGAAGCAGCAAGAAAATCGTCAATCAATCTCTAGCATATATGATGAAGATGGCTCTCTGATTTGTGAACAACTTCAAATCAATAAAGCATTCACTAAATTTTATAGCACACTGTATAAATCAGAATGTTGTACGAGTGAAGAGGAAATGGAAAACATTTTCAGAGATATAAATCTCCCAACCCTCTCTGAAGAAGAAAGGGAATCACTAGATACACCTATCACGGAAAATGAAATTAAATCAGCTATCAAATCCCTCTCAACCGGTAAAACACCGGGTGATGATGGTTATACAAGTGAATTTCTTAAGTGTTTCCAAGTCACTCTTACACCACTTCTAATATTGCTGTTTAATGATATAGTGGCCAATCAATCCATGCCGCTAACCATGCGGCAAGCTACTATTTCATTGATTCCAAAACCTGGCAAGGATCACTTGCAAATGTGTAATTTCAGACCTTTGAGTATTTTAAATAATGATTATAAGTTGTTTGCGAAGGTCCTTGCAGGGCGATTGGAAAATGTTATAGCCTCATTGATTCATATTGATCAGGCTGGCTTTGTAAAGGGTCGTTTAGCTTCAAATAACATGAGGAGGCTAATGCATGTCATGTCAAGGGCGGGGGCCTCCCATCATCCAGCGATGGCAATATCGCTGGATGCTGAGAAAGCCTTTGATCGAGTGGAGTGGAAATATCTGTTTTATGTACTACCAAAATACGGATTTGGTCCGGTTCTCATGAACTGGATAAAGGCACTTTACTATGAACCGGTTACGTCAGTCAGAACAAATGGTATAAGGTCTGATCCATTCCATCTCTATCGATCTACCCGCCAAGGATGTCCGGTTTCACCGCACATTTTTATTCTTTCCCTCGAACCACTTGCCTGTGCTATACGTGCTCATAAAGAAATCAGTGGTATTCGTATTGGTAGTTGTGAGTATAAGGCCAGCCTGTTTGCTGATGACATATTATTAACACTAACAAATCCTAGCCATTCCATCTCTCAAGTGCTAAAGCTTATAGATACATTTGGTAAATGTTCGGGCTATAAAGTGAATTATAGTAAAAGTGAAGCTATTCCACTTAACAACCTAACTTTTCAATCACATCTGGGTTCTGCTCCTTTCAATTGGAAGCCAAAAGGAATTAAATACCTGGGAATTAAAATCCGATCTCCCATTGAAAAAATGGTTGAGTTAAATACATCTGACCTTTTAAAGAATATAAAGGAGGACATCAAAAGATGGACAGTCTTGCCTTTATCCCTTTGGGGCAGATCTGATATTATAAAAATGAATTTGTTACCAAGGCTAGCTTTTTTGATGTCCTCTATACCTTTAAAGTTCCCTCCTAGTTGGTTCAAAGAAATAAACAAATTATTTTCTGGCTTCCTATGGAACAACAGAAAACCTAGAATCAGCCATAAAAAACTTATAAAACCAAGAAATAGTGGAGGAATAGGACTACCAGATATCCACTAATATTATATAGCATATAACTCAAGATACCCCTTGCAGTGGGCTTACAATAGTGTGAGACAGATTGGCAGCTGGGAATGGCTTGAAGAACAAATGATAGAAGAACATAACAAAGATCTATCTCTTTCAATGTTGTGGTATAACCCAAAAATCACTCCCAGACTGGACAATCCGCTTTTAGAATTTTCATGTGAGATAGTGAAAATCTTACATAAACGCCTGACCTTTAGTGGATATTCCTTACCATCATGTCCATTATGGAAAAACCCTTTGCTCTCTGCAGGAGGTAAACTCCTTAAAAATAATGTATGGCAACAACATAATATAACACAGGTGGGCCAAGTGATCAAAAGGGGAAATATGATACCTTTTAATGAACTTAAAACACAGTTTGGGCTGAAAGACACAGAATTTTTATCTTATTTACAAATACAATCGGTTATTAAATCATTGTTGTCTAAAGGCATAGCTATAGGAACAAACGGAGTCATGGAAGAGACATTAAGGGGAATTACAGGCAGGAAAGGCATTGTTTCTGCAATGTATAAACTATCATGTTCAACCACCCCTGATACCAATACCCAAACTAAAGTCCAATGGGAGCGAGACATGGGTATATCCATATCTGAAACACAATGGGAAGCAGCACTTAGGAATAGTACAAAAATATCAAAATGTGTTAGATATAAAATTATACAATTAAAGATACTACACAGGGCCTATATAACACCCTGTACATTGAATAAAATGAATCACACCCTACCCAAATTGTGCTGGCATGGGTGTGGAGTAGAGGGTACGCTCATGCACTTGCTGTGGCACTGCCCACTTGTTAGGAAATTTTGGTTGGACATTGCTGAGGACCTGTCAGTTACTCTCCAAATTGACATTAATCCTTGCCCTATAATGTGTATATTGGGTGTAAAAATGGACACTGCTCAAGCAAAGATTGTAAATAATACTGTAGCACTGGCTTTTCTAGCATGCAAACGGATTATTTTAATGAACTGGAAAGAACGCAAACCGAACTGCTTCAGTATGGAGAACTGGCGCAAGGACTTCATGGACTTGCTATCGATGGAACAGGCTGCTCTGTCTCTTCAAGAGAGTGATCGGCCCGATGGCCTTCAAGGTCCCCTGAACTTTATTAGATCACTAGCTGGAATAAGTTTGTCTACTAAACCTTTGTAACGCTCTGCAACCCCCCCCCCCCCCCCCCCTCGCCCCTTGTTGTTATTGTTATTATTATCATTTCTTGTCTTGTTTTGTCGTGTATGTATTGTCTTGTTTGAGAAAAATAAAAAAACTTTAAATATCAAAAAAAGAATCCAATAAAAAACAACATTGTGCATAAACGGGTAACAAGCAGGTAACATGGTGGGACATCTCGGTATCTGTACATAGTTATTTACATAGCATGTAGGACATGCTAGATCCTTTGGTAGTGCAATACACTGTTACTGTTGCTATGCTATTTTTAAAGCGACCTTTCCTTTTGGCCATAAGTGTGGGCGTGTGCGGCATGAGTGTGTGCCTGCTCATGTTAAAGTGGCTGCTAGTGTGCGAGCGTGCACACCGTGCATTGTCGTGTGTGTGCTCATGTGTGCTTGTGTGTGGAAAGTTCAGTGCTCTGTGGCACTCAGTGTTCATTGTTCAGGGCTCTGATGGCCTGGGGGAAGAAGCTGAGCCGAAGCCTCTCTGTCCTAGTAGCTGGGGTTCGCAGGCGTCTGCCTGACCTCAGCAGCTGGAACAGACTGTTATTGGGGTGGTGGGGGTCTTTCATTATTCTGCAGGCTCTGGATTTGCACCTCTTGTTGTATAGAACCTGCAGGGGAGGTAGTGCAATACCCGTGGTACGCTTGGCTGAGCGCACCACTCTCTGTAGGGCCTTCTTGTCCTGTGCCGTGCTGTTTCCATACCAGGCAGTGATGTTTCCAGTCAAGATGCTCTCTACAGCTCCGGAGTAGAAGGACTGGAGTATCTTCCCCGATACTCTGAACTTCCTTAACTGTCTCAGGTGGTAGAGGCGCTGCTTCGCCTTTTTTACGACTGTGTCTGTGTGTTGACCATGTCAGATCCTCTGAGATGTGGACCCCCAGGTACTTGAAGCTGCTCACCCTGTCCACGGTAGCCCCGTTTATAATCAGTGGTGTGTGCGTCCCCTGCTGTGTTGTCCTAAAATCCACAATCAGCTCCTTGGTTTTATCAATGTTCAGGAGCAGGCTGTTGTCCTGGCACCAGCGTTCCAGTACCTCAACCTCCTCCCGGTAGGCCTTCTCGTCGTCAGAGATCAGCCCCACCACCACTGTGTCGTCCGCAAACTTCACTAGTTGGAGCTGAACTTGGCCACACAATCATGTGTGTATAGTGAGTACAGCAGGGGGCTCAGGACACAGCCCTGGGGGGACCCGATACTCAGGGTGATGGTGTTGGAGGTCTGACCCCCCACCCTGACCGCCTGGGGCCTTTCACTCAGAAAGTCCAGTATCCAGGCGCTCAGAGCGGAGCTCAGACCCAGCTCGATCAGCTTGTCCACCAGTCTGGTGGGGACTATGGTGTTGAACGCTGAGCTATAGTCAATTAACAACAGTCTCACATAGCCCCCCTTCTGGCAGTCTAGGTGAGAGGGTGCTGTGCAGTACTTGGGAAGCCGCATCGTCAGTGGACCCGTTTGGACTGTATGCAAATTGCATAGGGTCCATATCGCTGGGGAGAGAGGCACAAATGTAATCCTTAACCAGCCTCTCAAAACATTTCATGGCCACAGAGGTGAGTGCCACCGGTCTGTAGTCATTAAGACATGTTGGGGAGGATTTCTTTGGTACCGGGATTATAGTAGACACCTTGAAACAGGCAGGGACCACAGATTCCGCCAGGGATAGATTAAATATGGTGGTGAACACTGGGGCTAGCTGGTTAGCACAGGACTTAAGTATCCGTCCTGTTATCCCATCTGGGCCAGCTGCCTTTCTGGTGTTCACCCGCATAAATGCTCTTCTCACACTGTGTTCCGTCAATGAGAGAGTGCCCCCCCCCCACCTCCACGACGGCCGGCGCGTCAGTGACGTCACTAGCCGGTGAGCTAGCGTCTAGGGATGCACCGAAATTTCGGCACCGAAGTTTTCGGCCGAAAATGGCAAAAAAATTGCCTTTCGGCTTTTGGTCGAAAGAGTTTTTTCACCGAAAATATATCACCGAAACAGAAACAACCTCGCCTGTTGTTGTGATGATGTCGCGCTGTCGGGAGTTTGCGCTGTTTCTATGTAAACTGCGCGCAACGTGTCCAATAAATGCGTCTTTAGCATGCTTTATATCCTTATTTACTATATGCCGCGGTAAATCACTGAGTGATCTAATATACATATTATTCGCGTGTTGTTGTGATGATGTCGCGCTGTCGGGAGTCGCGCTGTTTCTATGTAAACTGCGCGCAACGCGTCCAATAAATGCGTCTTTAACATGCTTTATATCCTTATTTACTATATGCCGCGGTTAATCACTGAGTGATCTAATATGCATATTATTCAGAGCGAGAGGATTGTGTTTCTCACATCGACGCTGTCTGTCGCGCGTCTACTGTGCCGAGTCAAGCGAGCACATTCAGCTGGGGACTAGAAAGGTGCGCTCAGTAGAGCCAGATGTCCGCTGCGCAGCCAGAGAAAAGATGGAATTAATGTACTGTATGCATTCAGAAGTGCTGAATAAATGTTTTATGGACCCATAATAGTGATTATTTATTATTTAAGTTAAGTTTTGCCATAATCATATCTTTTTCCATAATCATAATGTTCCACAACATTGGTAAAAAAAAATCTATTCTATGAATAATTTTCGGCCTTTCGGCTTTCGTTTTCGGCCAACTGTTTTCTATTTTCGGTATCGGTTTCGGCCAAGAATTTCCCATTCGGTGCATCCCTACTAGCGTCGCTACCGTCTGCGCCAAACCGTGCATAAAAGGAGTTGAGCTGGTCCGCGAGAGAGGCGTCGGCACTCCCCATTGAGGGGGCGCTGACTTTGTAGTCAGTTATCGTCCGTAGCCCTCGCCATAAGCCTCTTGTGTCATTCTGTGCCATTTGTGTCTCCATTTTGTCCGCGTATGACCTCTTAGCAAGCTTTACAACCTTGCACAGAGTGTAGACTGTAGCCTTATACTCATCCATGTTTCCTGACTCTCTGCCCAGGTTATAAGCAGTGGTGAGAGTTCTCAGAGCTGCTCCGATAGTACGGTCAACCCATGGTTTCTGGTTCGGGTAGACCCGCACCTTTTTCGTGGGGATGATACTATCAGCTAGTGTAGTTATAAAACTAACAACAACATCCGCAAACTCGCTGACTCTGCTGGTCTGAAACATACCCCAGTCGACGTCGTCGAGTGCGTCCTGTAGCGCCGTCTGATTGGTCGGACCACTTTTTTTTTTTCTTTTTTTTTTTTTTTATTATTGCAAAACAAAACTTATTAAAAGTCAGTACTCAACACACAATGTATAATGAAACTTCTTTACCTCACATGACACGACAGCGTCACGTGATCTCTGCCTGTAAGCAGGAACAAGAAAGATGGAGCCATGGTCCGATGTGCTTGTAGCTCCCGCTAATGGCGGAGCCGGTATTGCCTTGTAGCCGGCTCTGAACGGGGTGTAGCAATGATCCAGCATATTTCCTCCCCTGGTGGAGCAGGCGATGTGCTGAAAAAAGGATGGCATCACTTTCTTCAGATTCGCCTGGTTGAAATCGCCGGCTATGATCATGGCCACGTCCGGGTGTTTGATCTGGTGGATGTTGAGATGCCCCTGTTGCTCCGCCAGGGCCCTGGCGGTGTTTGCTTGTGGAGGAATATACACCGCCGTCATGATAATGGCGGTAAATTCTCAGGGGAGATGAAACGGTCGACATTGAATGGAAAGATGTTCGAGATCCGGGGAGCATGAACTGGAGAGTATCTTAATCTCCTTTGGGCTAGTCCAGCCGTTGTTTGTGAGGAGACCCTCCAGAGCCCTTCCCGGAGGCTGCTGTGCGATCCGCTAGGAAGACGGTGAAGGAGTCAGAGGGAGAGACGCTGTGATCCGGAGTCGCTGGTTTCAGCCATGTCTCCGTGAAGCACATGACGTTACAGTCTCTCACCTCTCGCTGGAATCGAACCCTCGCCCGAAGATCATCCAATTTACTTTCCAGCGAACATACATTTGCCAGTAAAATGGATGGAATCGCCGGTCGGTAAGCAGAACTTTTTAGCCTTATTCTGATTCCGCTCCTCCTTCCCCTGTGTTTCTTCTTTGTCCTGCCGCCGTCGCCTTTGTCCCGCCTGATCTCCGATGGCCAATCTTGGCATAAAGTAGGGCTGGGCGATAAAACGATAACGATAACTATCGCGATAAATTATTTCCTCGAAATAAACATGAAACGTGGTCGCAAAGTTTCGATATATCGATTTTCCAAGCTTGGATATGAGCACACACACTAACAACCAATCAGTGAAGGAGATGGCCGACAGCGGAAGGAGACCCGGAAGTAGACCCGGAGGTAGGACTCAGTAAACAAGGCTGGCTAGGCTAATTAGCTTGCACGGCGCTATTTTACAGTTTACCTGCCGAGTTGGTGTGTGTTTTGAATTCTGAGGGTAACTGTTATAGTAGTGTGGGGTATACGGTGGACGTCGTTGCAATGTATTGGGGCGGAACAGAGTATTTTATGGTCATATTTAGTACATTGTCATGGAATACACCGCTCAGAAACGAGGCTGGCTAGGCTACTTAGCTTGCACGGCGCTATTTTACAGTTTACCTGCCGAGTTGGTGTGTGTTTTGAATTCTGAGGGTAACTGTTATAGTAGTGTGGGGTATACGGTGGACGTCGTTGCAATGTATTGGGGCGGAACAGAGTATTTTATGGTCATATTTAGTACATTGTCATGGAATACACCGCTCAGAAACGAGGCTGGCTAGGCTACTTAGCTTGCACGGCGCTATTTTACAGTTTACCTGCCGAGTTGGTGTGTGTTTTGAATTCTGAGGGTAACTGTTATAGTAGTGTGGGGTATACGGTGGACATCGTTGCAATGTATTGGGGCGGAACAGAGTATTTTAGGGTCATATTTAGTACATTGTCATGAGATACTCCGCTTGCTTTGGCTAACTGCTAACGTGCGTGGACTGATGACGACATCAACTCGACTCTCGAGACATTCGCAGCAGCAAAACAATTAGGAACAACTACTGTTCCTAATTTATGCAAATGACATGTCGTCAGCTTGTGACTGCAACTTGTTCCTGTTTGCGGACGACTCAGCCCTGCTGGTCTCTGACAAGAACAAATTACAGGTTGAAAAAACCCTCAGCTCAGAACTAAGCAAAATCTGCATATGGCTCGCTGATAACAAACTATCATTACACATGGGCAAAACAGAGTCCATTCTCTTCGGTTCAAATAACAAACTCAGCAAGACCGACGGCTTCTCAGTTACAGTGGGTGACAATATTGTCACAAGGAAAGAAGATATTACCTACCTGGGTTCCATCCTAGAGGCAAATCTTTCCTGTGACAAAATGGCATCCAATGTAATAAAAAAAGTCAACCAACGAACTCGTTTCTTGTACCGGATCTCCTCACTGGTAAACAAGAATACCCTGAAGACTCTAGCAGGAGCACTCATTCAAGGGTACTACGACTATGCTTGCACCTCATGGTACCAAAGCACCTCAAAGGCGCTAAAAACAAAATTACAAACATCTCAAAACAAACTGGTCAGACTACTGCTTGACCTTACTCCTAGAACCCACCTCACCCCTGCCCACTTTGACAACCTAGGATGGCTTAGAGTAGACGACAGAGTACAGCAACTTGCAATGGGCCTGGTCTACAAGATACACTACACGACCAAGGTACCCATGTACATGACTAAATACTTCCCAAAGGTCAGTGAATACCACGATCACAACACCAGAGGGAGCTCCACAAATCATGTTAAACCCAGATTCGGCTCAAACAAGGGACTAAACACGTTTCGCAATTATGCCACATCAATGTGGAACGCCCTACCCAAAGCTGTAAAGGAATGTGAATCACTACCCACTTTCAAAAACACTCTCAAAAAACACCTAAGGGAGACTGCAACTCGAAACTGGCCCCTGTAAATGTCCGAACACAACCCCCTCCAATGTACAGTAAATTACCAAGTATGGTCTTGTCAATAATCCAATGTACAGTGTTGTTTGTACAGTTGTACAGTGTCCCCCACCCACCCCTCCTACCCCCCCCCCCACCCACCCAACCACCTCCAATGTACAGTCCCCACCCACCCCTCCTACCCACCCCCCCCCCCCCCCCCCCCCCCCACTCCTACCCACTCCTCCTTCTATTGCTACATTGCCATTATTAGGGCCCATTCAAAGTCCTATATGTATTGTTCATTGTGTAGCAACGTTAAACTTTTTCATTCACATATTCATAGTAAAGTATGGTCTAATGTATAAGTATGTTTTCATCTCTTTCTGCAGCTTTCTCCAGAACGTGATATATAGCCCCAAATGCATTATATTGATGATGAAATAGTTTGATGGCAATCGGGGCGATATAAAAAATTTCAATTGGACGTACTTCTAGAATGATCTGATGATGACCGGATGGGCGGGGGATCGTTTATAATTCCGTGGGCAGCGTTATATCATTCATCTAGTGTGGGTGATATGTTCATCATAACAGTTTATATGGAATACGATCAAAAATAACGCTGAATCTTACCGTATCCTCCTCGCGCCGTTGGGCGATGAGCGTGGAACAGTCATTTACCTATTATGGTATGTATAAATATCGGGTCCATTTCCAGCTTGTATAATAGTATATATGTCCAAATCATGTTGTTTATAGAGTTATTGGCAATCGATCGCTATGTATTGTGTCGAGATCGAGTCCCGTGAGCCAAACAGAGTGCCCGGAAGTAATATGGTGGACCAGCACAAGCTCCATAGCACTTCCTGTTTGGCGATTGCGCCGATCGGCCACCAGATGGCGCTCCTGAACCACCAGAGAGCTCAGTGGGTCCTCCTGGTGGATCTCAGGCCAGCTGAGGGGAAATATGAATCCGATCGCAGATTTTTGAGCATGGCCGGGAATGACGCTCTAAAGCGTTTTCCGGCAGTCAAAGTGTTAATAGCCCGTCCATCGGCGCCGGGCATACTAAGTTAATTAAACTTGACAGACATTATATCGGCGATAATTATCGATATTGAGTTATATGAAAATAATTTTATAATTTTATCGCAATAACGTTTTTGGCCATATCGCCCAGCCCTAGCATAAAGTGTCGCTAAACTCCTCTTTAAGTTTGAGTTTAGGTCTATAAGTGACTGTCGGTCGTATAACGTCCCCGCCAGTGTAGTTTTCATGAAAAAGGTATTAAAAATAAACATAATAACTAAAAGTATGCACAATCTTTACCAATACCGATATTGTCCAACTCTTAATATCCGATACCGATATCAACCGATACCGATATATGCAGGGTTTCCCCCCCAAAAAACGGAATAATTTCAGGTAATTAACATTACATATCTCTTGTTGTGGAATTAACACAACATTATGCATACGTTTGACAATAAATAAAATCAGAATTTGTTCTTACTTGCTTGCCTGGGTAAATAAAGGTTATAGAAATGAAAAAAAAAGAGAACGAATTTATTTTAAAAAAAAAATTGAAAACGGATACCGATATTTTCCGATATCACATTTTAATGCCAATATCGGACGATAATATCGGTAGGCCGATAATATCGGACATCCCTAGTTAAAAGTATTCCTATTCTGTTTATGTGTGATATTATTATTAGGAATAGTTCCGTTTTCGACATAAGGATATAATAACAGTTCTGCATGTGGGTATCATGGTCAAAGAGAGCTAGCATGGAGGGGGTGGTTCTGGGACGCTGGAACAAACTGTTGAGCCTTCCAGAATTCTTCTTTTATTGAGTCTATTTTAACTTTTGCAATGATTTCTTTGGTTTGGCAACCTCAGCGTGGCTAATAAAAATAGGCTGGGAAGTATTGTTAAAGTGTGCCGGAAGACTATCGGCATTAACTTGAATGATCTCAGTCATGTTTTTCAAGTGAGAGCCACTCAGAAGGCAAAGGCCATTCTAGCGGACCCTCAGCACCCTCTCTATGCAGAGTTTCGACTCTTGCATTCAGGATGGAGGAGGTATATCTCCCAAAGGAGGGCCAAATCAAATCGGTATTTGAGATAATTTGTTCCGTCAGCTGTTGGATTTTTAAATAAGCTTTAGGCTTAGGTGCTACTGTATAGACACTTTAACAAATATGTACTGTGTTCTTATTTTACACCTGATTGCAGTTGTATGGTGATCTATTGTATGTTTTAATGTATTTATGTCTTTATTGTATATTTGCCATGTGTACTGGTTGTGCGGTGTACTATTACTGTTGCAAACCAAATTGTCCCTTGGGGATAATAAAGACTATCTAATCCAATCCAGAGGTGCCATGGGCCTAACTTGACTATACACTGGCTAAGGGAGGTGTCCACTTGATAACCCTGGTGATATGCTGGCTCTCACTGACATCTATGTACATGTTGAGTTGTGGTGGCCATTAGGGGCCATATGGTAGAGTATGTAGCATCGGCATTGTCAATACCTGGAGCTCTCTTGACGGGGCATGGCTCTGTTGAAGTTGGCAATGCCGCTTGTGGGACGTTATGGGCCATGTAATACATTCATAGTGTGTAGTTCCATACTATAAGTATTCATAGGCATGTTTTGTCATTGAGGGCCTTATCATTAAGGCACAAGTATCTTGTGTCTTATTATAAATAAATGATCTCAGGAAGTGTTTTGAAATGACAAGTGTAACAGGAGCTCAGGTGTGGTACCCACTAGTCTCAGTCCTGTGGCCAGGTACTTGACCTCCTGGTTGATGAAGCAGCTGAGCTGCAGCTGGTTCTCCTTGCCCTTGGTGGGCTCCTCTTCCTCAGACTCTGAGCATTTCATGCTGGAAAGGACACTGGTTAAGGAAAAGCAAGGGTGCTTGGGTGCAGTTGTTGAGATTATGGGCGACTGAATCAAATACATTGATTATTGATTGAAAATAACTGCATCGATGCTTCTTAACATTTCATTATCTGCAGTTATTACATGGCGTTTTAATATTCGCCGAAATGCTCGATTGTGATTGGTCAATAGCCCCCGACAGCGGTGAATTATTTTTCGATAACCACGGGTGATTGTTTTTCGCAGCTGGAGTAATCAAGCCCACTGACACTGTTTCAGCTGCTCAGCATATGCACAGCTGCATTCAGTCATCAGTGCAAGCTGCCGGCGATGACAGCGGGAGCGACAGAACAGAACTGCGTCTGCATTTGATTTCGTCAAATGAATTAGGTATATTGTTAGTAAGTTATCCATGTAATAAGCGGGATAATGTATAGCCTATACTCGGTCATTGTAGCAAAATAATTTACCTTCACTGACGTTTAAAACACCTCGGCGAGGTGCCTCGGTATTTTAAAGTGCGTGTCGGTCAATTATTTTGCGACAATGACCTCCCTTACTTAAATGTTCCGAAGCTTGTAAAAAAATAAAAGATCTAAAAATACCGATAACCTCTTAACTCATTGATGGCCAACGCTTGAGCGCCAATAACGAGTAAACTTGTTTTTGGATCCTTTGATCCCCGTTCTAAACGAGCATCCGGATCACTCTAGCCATCCCTGGCTCATTTGCCTACGTTGGAATTGCAATGCCGATCGAATCTCACCAGGTGGCCGTATCGCCTACCTTTTGAACTCTGATAGAAAGGGACAGGAGAGACAATGAATGAACTGGACTATCAAGACTCGCTCTGAGGGGGAGGAGCTCTTGCAAAGCAATCGCTAGCAGATCTGCTCACCTCAAAACCTAGTTTCCCGTAAACGTGTGTAATTACATATAAACGGGTAATCGCGATCGCCGATGGGATCATTGGAATTATTCTTTTTGGAGTACCGCCTGGCTAAGGTAAGGACCCCCTATGCCTATTTTACCGAACCTGAAACATGTTTCTGTAACGATCAGTGTCTTACTTTACCGGACCAAAACCAAGCGTTTTCTAACGATCGCATTTTCGAGGTAAGACCCCCCCCCCCCCCCCCCCCTTGATGAGTTTGTGAAGGCACATGTGTACATGGTATATACCTTTGATTTTTGAGTTTCAGGGAATCACAACCAGAACGATTTGGGCTTATTGCATATAACGCATTTTATCTCACGATCTATGGAAAGACTGGATTCTTTCGGAAATGGGCGATGTTTAGCGTGTAATAAACTACAAACTACAGTGTGTAGAAACAAACTGTTTTACATGTTGGACTAGAAATAGTGTCTGTCAAATGAGCCATACTATTGTCTCCATAGGTATAATATAGAATATACAATAGCTCCGCAGAGATCGTGAAATATTGTGAAAATGGTGAAAAGAAAAGCTGGCGCTAGAAAGTGCAGATGGGGAAAAGGGCGTGGGCATCAATGAGTTAAGCCCGAACAATCTGATGAAAACGGCGGCGACATTTACATAATAAAAAAGTAACTGTACTTACAGTAGATTTCATTCACGCTTTGTGAATAACGCCTGGTGATACTAAACCCAGATTGGACTCTGCCATTGGAAAGGGGAGATTTGGCCAATCCATAGATGTGCAACTTGGTCATAATAAGGTCATTTATAGGCCTGATATTCTATAATCATATTTCAAATTGCATGTGTCCAGATGGCAGAATTCAGTACTCCAAAATATCTTGTTTAATCATTTATTTTATTTATTCATTTGCTTAGATTTGTTGTACTAGTGAGCTCAAGAAGGTGATGAACAGTGGCAATCTTTCATGTCTGGTCATTTTTAGCATGGTGTTATTCACCATCAAAGATGAAAAAATAAGTTATATTCTCCTTTGGTTCATCACAATTTACTCAAGCCTAGTAACAGACACAATATTTCTGACACTGGGAATAGATTCCCTGAGATCTATAGATGTCCCTAGATACAAGAACATGCCAATGAACCTTGTAGAAGTGGAGCAATCTTCCATTTACTTATGTATTTTTAGGCGGATTTTCAGAAAATAGGGCTAGGGCTTAAGTGGTTAAAAGTGCATGTTACAGTGTGCATTCATAAGAATAAAAATGCAACTAAACTAATTTTTTGGGGTGAAAATCAATAATTTAGATGCACCAATTAATCAATACAAATAATTGTCAGATGTATCAATTACTTAAATAATCATTAGAAGCAGCTCTAGTTGATGACACTTTTGTTGAAGTGATCAGAAGCTGATGTTCACAGGGCAGCGTGGCACCGGAGTTAAACCTCAAAACTCCTTCTGGGTGAGCTCAACTAGTCATGAAAGGCATGTTCAGACTCCTCTGCGATACGATTTGAAGGGCCCGCCAAATGTAACTGGATTTAACGGACAGCACAGCAGGCTGCAAAGGATACGTGGTTTCATATTCCACTCCGAAATACTGGTCAATGAAGTTCTTCTTTGCAGAGGCAGCTCCGCTCTCAGACTCAGTCTAGAGAACAAAGGGAAAGAGGTAGAATGAATGTTCTAAAAGCTCATCATAACATGCATCAAACAGTACCATCACCCTGTATAAGAAGATAGGTGTTCCCAAACCCCTTTTCAAGTCAAGGACCCCCAAATAGATACACATCAGGCCATTACAGAGTCACTTGTGTCTATAATGAAGGTGGGGAGAGTGGAACCAATGCACAGAATGTTCTTATGTCGTTATCTTATTTTGCTAACTTCTATTTAGTAAATAATGGTTAAATCATTCCTCATTTTGCTGGGGACCGCTCGAACACCCGCAAATCCTTGAAGGTTACATTAGGGGGGGGGGGGGGGGGGGGTCATGTTGTTACCTCCATTTGAGTCTCTGGCTCTAGTGGCTCCAACTTTTGCTGAAGGACTCTCATCATCTGCAGCCAGCACTCATTGGCATCCTGGGAGAGCAGAAGAAGAAGTTGTTTTGAGATTAAAGTCTTAATTTATGGCTACACTCTTTAGGCAAACAGTGGCGTAACAAGGGCATAATGTCATAAACGGAAACCTATTTGCGGAACTCCCAGATAAACTGACCAACACAGTGATGTCATATAGCAAGTTAAATGTGCATCCCTGCCAAAACACTGACATTATATGACAATAAAAATAAAGAAATTACACCTACTACACAAAGAAAATAATTGTGCACTGCATACAGAAATGGAGCGAGGGATCATTACTTAGCAGCCAAATATCTGTTTTCCGGTAATGGCTCCTTAATGACTTTCCCAGAAAACCACAGAAGGCGGTGCAATTACCGGAAATGAACAGTTTAGCTGGAGGATTTGAAATGAACTTCGGAGAGAATAGGGTAATTTTATACTGTATTTCAGCAGTGGCTTGTGTTTTCACTCCACCTGCCTTTGTTGAGGCTCTTTGAGCTTTCTGTTGATCCATTCCAAAACACAATGGGAACTTGCAATAATTAGTTATTGACTTACCGGTAACCCTCAGACTCCATGGCAGTTCATGACATGACACTCCCCTCCAGATAATGACCCCAAGCTCCCAGATAAATGATATTAGTTTAATGAGATTTGAAAAACCTATTCCACCAGCCATCCCTCCTACTCCCACTGCACAGCCCTTCTGCGTGGATGAGGCGAGACCAGTCCTGCTCCGCTGAGCCACTGTGCAGCTCAACATAATGTAACGCCTCTCTAAGTCCATGTCCAGTCCCACAGTGCTTCAAACTCTCTACCGTCATTCCTACCAAAGTCCACAAAGATCACCCGCCTCAATGACTTCGAGCATCTGTAGCCATGAAAGCATTCGAGCGCATCATTCTGTCACACTTGAAATCCTGCACCTCCCCACTAATGGACCCATATCAATTTGCCTACCGAGCCAACCGGTATGTTAAGGATGCAGGCAGCATAGTGCTCCACCATTCCCTGTAACGCCTGGAATCGCCAAACACCAACACATGCATCCTGTTCATAGACTTTTGTTAGTTCCGTCTTTAACTCTATCAACCCACTCAAGTCTTTACCATACTGTTGGACATGAACACTGACTCTGCCACATGCCACTGGATTCAGAACTTCCTGTGGAACAGGCCACAGAGGGTAAAGGTTAATAACCCAACCTCACACCCTCTTAGGCTCAGTAGAGGAGCCCCTCAAATGTGCAGATGACATAACCATTGTAGGCCTCATCTCCAACAATGATAGAACCCAGCACTGCATTGAGGTGGCCAAGGCAGTCACTTGGTGTGCAAACAATGACCTCCTGCTTAACACAATGGCGCCCGACCACGGATATCTCCGTGTTTCGATTCCACCCGTTGTGGACAGAAGCACGGACATATCCGTGCAAGTTGTTTTTGCCTTTATTCCATTTTAATAACCTATTCAAGGTCGCCGAGCGGCACTGCAGATGTGCCCTACTCTTTGAATTCGAGAAAGTGCAATACCGGCCAGATCCTCTTAGGGGCGCTATCGCGATAATGCAGTGTGCCCTGTGGCTGAACGGAGCATAATTTTTGACTTTCAATGGAGTTTTCAGTTAGCTCGATTCTGGATGTGCAGCACGTAGCTTGGATTACGTTTTGGATTGCGGATTTCACTATGCAATAAGGGGATTTATCATAGGGCTGGGCGATAAAACGATAACGATAACTATCGCGATAAATGATTTCCTCAAAATAAACATGAAACGTAGTCGCAAAGTTTCGATATATAGATTTTCCAAGCTTGGATATGAGCACACGCACTAACAACCAATCAGTGAAGGAGATGGCAGACAGCGGAAGGAGACCCGGAAGGAGACCCGGAGGTAGGACTCAAGTAGTAAACAAGGCTGGCTAGGCTAATTAGCTTGCACGGCACTATTTTATAATTTACGTGCCGAGTGGGTGTGTGGCGTGAATTCTGAGGCCACGGTTATAGTAGTGTGGGGTATACAGTGGACGTCGTTGCAATGTATTGGGGCGGAACGGAGTATTTTAGGGTCATATTTAGTACATTGTCATGGAATACACCGCTTGGAAACAGGCTGGCTAGGATAACTAGCTTGCACGGCGCTATTTTATAATTTACGTGCCGAGTGGGTGTGTGGCGTGAATTCTGAGGGTAATAGAGTAGTGTGGGGTATACGGTGGACGTGGTTGCAATGTATTGGGGCGGAACGGAGTATTTTAGGGTCATATTTAGTACATTGTCATGGAATACACCGCTTGCTCTGGCTAACTGCTAACGTGCGCGGACTGATGACGACATCAACTCGATACATTCGCAGCAGCAAAACAAGTCTATTAATAGCCCGTCCATCGGCGCCAGGCATAAGAAGTTAATTAAACTTGACAGACATTATATCGACGATAATTATCGATATAGAGTTATATGAAAATATTTTTTTTTTGTATTTTATTTTTTTATTCTTTTTTAAAACAAACATATAAACAAACATGACAACACACGATAAGATATACAAGCATTAATTGTCAGGGCACATCCAATGAGATCACATTTTGGTTAGTTGTTTTATATAAGATATACCCATAATACCTGTTATCTAAAAAAAAACCTACATACATATGCTCAGCTCGAAACCCCCCCTCCCGGACCCCACCTTGAGAAGTACCTCCACTATCCCTCGCACCTAACCAGACACTACCATTATAAGCTAGCTTTTATTCTCTCCACCACTTCTAACCACATTGACATTTTGGATTCATTGAGACCCAGAATTCTTGCTGTAGATATTTCATGGTAAATTACATCGAGATATGTAAGAAACCAAACTTTACGGCACATTTTTTCCGGTTGAAACCAGCGTGATGCGATCAGCTTTTTGGCTACTGTGATACCCGATAAAAATATTTATAATTTTATCGCGATAACGTTTTTGGCCATATCGCCCAGCCCTAATTTATCATCAGCCAATGGACATATCTTTCTACCAGATGGCGATCGATAACGGAGAAATGCTCGAGGGGATCCAACCGGCTCATGGTAAGATCTTTTTCACGTAAATTACAGCCCGATCAAGCCTTGTTATGATACGATACGATCGGCCTATGTGGCTACTTAGACGAACGCGGTTATTGGTAATCAATAATAAGAAACGACGTCCCCCGCCCCCCCCCCTTTTCATGCATACATGCTTGAGGATCGTGCCGATCATATGCAGTTTTAGTTTTAACTGTAGCATCTGTATAACGGAAATGCCATTGGATATAACGTTAGTAACTATTAGGGGTGCACCGATGTATCGGTCGGGTATCGGTATCGGCCGATAAGTGCCTTGTTGACTGCAATCGGCCTATCGGCCGATAAGCTCGAATGTGCCGATGGCAGTAGCCGATAAATTCAGTCGCGTCCTGCACAACGGCGCCACCCCCAGTCCCCCCCACACAAGCTACTGCATCAAAGTTACTACTAAATATTCAACATTCTCTTTTGAGACTCTTATCATTTGGCACTAAAAGCTAAACATTGTCACCGATATGGCTGTCCGCAACATGTCATTAATTGTGTACGCGAGGTGGTCGCTCAGTGACTACGTTAACATGAGCTAGGTTAGCTAACATTAGCTACCGGGAGATGGAAGACTAACGTTACTGGTGAAAATATGATTTACGTTGGAATACTCCTTTGCCAACTTGCTGTACTTTGCTTGCAGGTCTGCAGCCATTATTGCTGGATATGAATAGCCCCAACTTTAGCCAAGGTAACGTTATGGCTAAACCTTTAACGTTAGTTAACGCTAGCTTTCGGTTAGCTGTTCAATGCTATTAATAACACAACCAAGCGAACCCATCACAGCTCCCCGTCAACACCCCTCTCTCGGGAAGATGGCATTTAAGAAAGTATCTGCTGTTAAAATGACACAAACATTAGTTTTGTGGCATTAACGTTATATAGTTAGTGTTACACGTTCAATAACATCAGCATATTATTTACCCGAAGATAGCAAGTAAGCAAGGCATTACTCCGTTCATAGCTCAGTTCCATTCCGTTGCTCATTCCGTACCCAACTACCCATTCTGCAATCTGTTAATAAAGTTTTCAACCAGACAAATGTATAGAAAGGCTTTGTTTTATTATAACATTTGTTGCAGTAAAATCATTGTGTCTCGTTTGGTCATCTTGTGGAGCGCTGGTCGGCGGGCAGCTAACGTATTAGCTTGTTGTGGTTCTCGCAAGCAGATCAATGGCGACATGCCCGGAAGTAGAAAATTAATAAACGCTTGCCGATTGGTGGCAAGAACAGCAGGAGGTGGGTGCTAGCGGTGTGACGTAATTGGCCGAATCGACTGTCAATCAAAATGGTTCTATTGCATTGGTTGAGAGCACTGGTTGAGAGAATAGTATCCATCTGCAGGCCGCCAGACGATACTGGGAGAGGGATAGTGCTACATGGCATGGTGGAATTAATACCATAAACATATTTCTTGATGTTTCCTTTTTTTAAGTAAAGAGGCCTACAAATACAAACATACAAATATACAGTAGTTTCATTTAAAAAAAAAAGAAAATTACAAAAAAAAATATAAAAAAATATATATAAAAAAATATTACAAATACTTATTTTTTGCCACAAATATCGGTATCGGTATCGGCCGATTGTGTTAGTTGAACAATCGGTATCGGTGGCCAATTTTCATATCGGTGCATCTCTAGTAACTATTAGCCCTTTATCTCGCCTTCCAGGAAATATACTAGACCAAATGCCGTATAACGCTTATATTCACGGCGCTATAAAATGAGAACGTATTGATGATTTTTTTTTCTTTAATCCATTTTGAAGGGACGGTTTATGGTCCCAATTGACAATGATAATGGACAGATAGCAATACTATAAAGTATAGATTTAGCTCTACAAACAGCCCCACGTATGTTTACATTTGCCGGTCCTCTAGATTTATTAGACGCATCCCAATGGCCCCGAATGTGTTAATGCAGACAAAACCCAGGAACTCATTATTTACTTCTGGTGCATCACATTGAATCCCCAAATAAATAAATAAATAGAGACCCCATCACCACCACTTCCTTGGAACATCAGCAATAACCTCAAATGGAAAACAAACACTAAGAAACATCATTGTAAAAAGCACAACCACTTATTTCCTTAGACAGCTTAAAAATACCAGATCTACTCATCATTGCGTCCCATAATCCCATCCTCTATGACAGTATGGTACGGCTTAGGGCTGGGCGATATAACGATAATTATTGCGATATATTTTAATAATCGATATCGGGGGGGGGGGGGTTTACCAGGGCATAATTTAACAGGGCAGTTTTAAAACCAGAGACAGTGGACAGACTTGTCTTTCTTGCCTGCAACTTAACCCTTTGATCGCCATGCTTAAATTCATAATTTACCATCCTCCGCCAGCCCTATTTAATATGGATAAGTTCCCCTTCTTTGCAGGGCTATAACTTTTTAAATTGTATTGCTAAATTGACATTACTATGGCCCATTCAACGTCCTATATCTATTGTTCAGGGTGTAGCAACGTTATACTTTTTCATTCACATATTCATACTAAAATACGGTCTAAAGTATAAGTATGTTTTTATCGTTTTCTGCAGCTTTCTCCAGAACATGATTTATAGCCCCAAATGCATTATATTGATGATCAAATACAGTTTGATAGCAATCTGCGCGAGATAAAAAATTTCAAATGGACGTGCTTCTAGAAGTTACTACTGATCATCTGATGTTGACCGGATGGGGGGGGGGGGGTCGTTTATAATTCCGTGGCCAACGTTATATGATTCATCTAGTGTGGGTGATATGATCATTAGAGCAGTTAGTATCGAACACGTTAGAAAATAACGTTGAATCTTACCGTAGCTTCCTC
The DNA here is from genome assembly GCF_963971535.1 of Notolepis coatsorum. Lineage (NCBI taxonomy): Eukaryota > Metazoa > Chordata > Actinopteri > Aulopiformes > Paralepididae > Notolepis > Notolepis coatsorum. Next base: position 47,071,335 of record NC_140177.1, on the reverse strand, counting down.
GTAGCGTTGGGCGATGAGCGTGGAACAGAGATTTTTCCTATTATGGGATGTAGAAATATGCGATCCATTTCCAGGTTGTATAATAGTATATACGTCCAAATCATGTTGTTTATAGAGTTATTTGCAACCGATCGATGTCCATTGTATCAAGATGGAGTCCCGCTAACGATAGAGAGTGCCCGGACGAAATATGGGAGAGCACCACTTCCGGCGCATCACTTCCTGTTTGGGCGATCCGCCACCAGATGGCGCTCTTGAACCGTTGGAGAGTTGAGAGGGGATCAACAGGAGATCTCAGGTCTCCGGGGGAGAAATATGATTTCGATCACAGATTTTTGAAATATTGATATCAAAGACGTGGTACGGCGTCTTTGGCAGAATGAGCATGGCGGGGAAAGACGTCCTACGGCGTTTTTGGCGATTAAAGGATTAAAGTAATGGCTTTGCTTGTCCAAATGATAATACTGACCAAATTGAGATTTATTTTTCTCTTGTCCATTTATTTTGTTTGCTTTCTAATTTAAAATACAGTTTGAAACAGTCTGTACACAGTAGGCTATGTGTGCTAGCAGAGCTAGTCTCCAGTCATGAGTCACGGTGCACATGTGCGGTGGTTTGTACACCAAAAAAGCGCCAAAAGATAGAAAAGAAACTAGCAGAGCCAGAACTATTCCCCTGGAGCCACAGCCAGCAGAGAAGCCGGTTTACTTTCGCTTTCAAACCAGCTGCAGCCTGAGAACTGGAGTGCGAGGGGATGTAACACTAAAGATGGCGGCAATGACAAAGAATTGCTGCAAAATAAACATACATCTGTTGTTTAATTAAAAAAAATTTAATAAAAAATAAATAAAAAAGTAATTAATACTTGATTTTTTTTATCGATATGATATTGTTATCGATATCGTTATCGCAATATCATTTTTGGCCATATCGCCCAGCCCTAGTACGGCAGCACACAGTCAAAATCTACAGCAGATTGTGAACAAGGCATCCAAAATCATAGGCAACCCAGTACCCACTCCCCTCAGTTGAATCTCTACACACTCACCGAACTGTAAAGCAAGCAAAGATCATCTCCGACCCTCACACCCTGCTCATCACCTCTTCAGGTCATTAAGATCATCTCCGACCCTCACACCCTGCTCATCACCTCTTCAGGTCATTAAGATCATCTCCGACCCTCACACCCTGCTCATCACCTCTTCAGGTCATTAAGATCATCTCCGACCCTCGCACCCTGCTCATCACCTCTTCAGGTCATTAAGATCATCTCCGACCCTCACACCCTGCTCATCACCTCTTCAGGTCATTAAGATCATCTCCGACCCTCACACCCTGCTCATCACCTCTTCAGGTCATTAAGATCATCTCCGACCCTCGCACCCTGCTCATCACCTCTTCAGGTCATTAAGATCATCTCCGACCCTCACACAGGGATTAAAGCAAAAAAAAAATCTCCTGACTGAATTTTTTTTCAGGCCAAGTCATATTCTTATTTTAACCTCCACTGTATTTCTTTTTAATAGCGTTGGCGTTTTAAGGGAGCCTACTTGTTTCGGTTTCGTCGATAATCCAATGTACAGTTACCCCCCCACCCCGCCTACCCAACCCTTCCCTCCCCAACCACCTCCAATGTACAGTCCCCCCCCCCCTCCACCCAACCTCCTCCAATGTACAGTTTCTTCGTCAAATGTATATGCTCTCTTTTTTAGACTCTTATTGTATCACAAACAATACTGTGTAAATCTGGTACGTCATAAATGTATAGATGTAGCAGTATTATCTATCTGTATGTCATGTATGTCATATATGTTATGATGAATTGAAAATGGGGGACCCTGATGTAAAGAGGAAAGTCTTTCTCTGGTCTGCAACCCCTTGACAATTGTGTGTATTGAGCTGTACTGTATTGTACCCATTCTGCAATCCGTTATAACAATCAATCAATATTTAACCGATTGCAGAATGGGTACAATACAGTATGGCTCAATACACACAATTGTTAAGGGGATGCAGACCAGAGAAAGACGTTTGTCTTGTTTACATCATCAGGGTCCCCCATTTTCAATTCAGTGACATTTATGACATGCATGACATTGACATCATGACATTTATGGCATAGGGACATACTACAGGTATATAGTACTGTTACATTTGTGACATATACGATATGCAAATATACAGTAATGTTACCCATAGATCCTGACAGAGAGAATATATACGGTGGGGAGGAGACCGTCTACAGATACACCTGTGTGATGTTGCTACGGAGTTAAGCTAATAAACGTATACTCACAACCACAGCAGGGGACTCACATATTGTACTGTGAAGTAACACGACAATGACAAACGTGTTGTTTCTGTTTTTCTTTTTGACATCGTTGCGGCACACGGAACAAGTTAACTCACCACTACAGCCCCCAGTAGCGCTGCCTAGCCAGTCTCTTCAAACGTCCTCTCCTCTCGAAACTTTTTGTTAGGTGGTCCCGCTGATCCTTTTCATCTGAGAACCCCGCGGTGGGTTCTCTTTTTAGTGGCCGGCTTACTCCTTCCATTTAACAGACGCTATTAAGCTAACGTTAGCTAATCGGTATATAGCAGCGAGTGCAAGCAGCGTGGTGGCTGTGACGTTGGTAAACGAGCAGTTGACGCGTGAGGCTGCAAAAAAGGCGACCTGTCTCTCGAGTCGCTGAGTGATGATGACTGCTTGGCGCGATAGGAAAAAAAAGCCCTTTTCCATATTTGGCGCCTCTGATTGGCTCAATTTTGTTTCAATCTGTATGCATCTACAAATCATGCAAATACTTCCGTCAGACTGCGAATCAAATGGACGGATCTCCCCAATCAAATTGACGGAAATCCATCTGGAGACGGAATGCTTTAATGCATGGGCCCTCACACCCTGCTCATCACCTCTTCAGGTCATTAAGATCATCTCCGACCAAGGGCGGCTAGGTGGTGTAGTGGGCAAGGCGCTCGCCACCAATGCAGGAGACGCTGGGTTCGAGCCCAGCTCTCCGCATTGCTATCAGCTTGGCTGGTCGTTCATACTAACTAGCAGTGTTAGGGGTGGGAAAGCTGATGGGTGGGGATCGGACGTTGTGGACAGCGACTCCTACAGGTCGGTTGGTGTGCCTGCGCAGCAGAATCAGGAAGCGACTGGGGCGGCGTGTCCCTCCCACGCAGACCCCCGCCGCTGAGAGATCACGCTGTGCAGGTGAAAAGATGCGACGGCTGCTTCCTCGAGTACCAGAGGGGACACGTGATGTAAGGCTTCGTCCACATTGCAGCCGGCTTGTGGGAGGCATGGCCTAACAGAGTTCGAGACAGGGGAGGGTAGAATTGGACGATACGAAATTGGGATGAGAGAAAAATAGAAAATGGGAGAAAAAAGTAGATAAAAAAAAATATCATCTCAGGTCATGGTCCACTAGGACTAAATGCTTCACAAACTCACAATACGATATTATCATCACGATACTTAAGTCACGATACGATAGTATTGCGATTCAAAATATATTGCGATATGCAGAGTATTGCGATATATTGCTATTTATTACCTTTTTTCAACTGCAAAGTAAAACTGTCAACATGTTTTATCTAATAAAGTCTGTTCATCTCACTTCAATCATTTGTATTGCAGCAAATGGGATTTTCTCAAGCAGACAGATCATTGTCAACACTTTAATCTGTGTTGCATGTACCTGACAAAACGGAACGGTTTGTATTACATTCATATTCCAACTTAACTGAATGCACACGTGTGCGTACAGGACTACTGTACTATTACAGGCATTGAAATGAACAATGCAACTTCCTTATACAAAAAAATTCTAAATTAAATTTAAAAAAAATTATAATAAAATATAGATACTTGGCGTCCTTGTATCGATACAGTATCGCCACACAAAGTATCGCGATACTATACTGTAGGGCTGGGCGATATGGCCTAAATATGATATCACGATATTTTCTGACCTTTCGGCGATACACATCACGATGTTTTTCTTTTTTACCCCAAACAATTCATTATGAGGCTTACCAAGACAGTATTTGAGTTTGCAAGCTAACATTAAAGACAAAATAAAATACCCATGCATTTAGCATTTTTATATTAGATTTAGATTATTAGATTATATATTGCTTATGAGATATTATATGATTTAGATATGAAATATGATGAATTGAAAATGGGGGACCCTGATGTAAACAAGACTAAAGTCTTTCTCTGGTCTGCATCCCCTTAACAATTGTATGTATTGAGCTGTACTGTACCCATTCTGCAATATGTTAAAGTTTTAAATCAATAAATAGCATTTTAGCATTTTTATGAAACTACTGTATATATGTATGTCTCTAAATGTTTTGATGAATTGAAAATGGAGGACCATTATGTAAAAAAGCCGAAAGTCTTTTTCTGGTCTTCATCCTCCTGTACTGTATTGTACCCATTCTGCAACCTTTTAATACAGTTTTCATTCATTCATTCTGACAGAAACATAATCATTTTGATTGACAGTCGAGTCTGCCAATGACGTCACACCGCTTGCACCCGCCCTGCTGTTCTTAGCACCAATCGGCAAGCGTTTGACTTCCTGAATGTCCCGTGTGCTGAACATCAACAAAGCTACTAACGTTAGCTCCCCGCGGCCGTCGAGTAGGAGACCAGTGCTTCACAGGATGACTAAATGAGGCATAATGATTTTACTACAACGAATGTTATAATAAAAGCCTTTCCATACATCTGTCTGATTGAAAACTTTATTAACAGACCGCGGAATGGGCATATCTCAGCACAGGCTGAGATATGAACGAGTAACGTGTGGACAGATTGACGCGACACAATCCTCTTGGGCAAAACATCACGATATACACGATACGTTGAAAAAGTGTATCGTTAATGAACTGTACCCGATATTTATATAATATCGTCATATCGCCCAGCCCTACTATACTGTATTGATATTTCCCCCCACCACTACTGTATATGGTTGCATGTACTATGTTCTTGTGATGATATTTTGTTGACTGTATCCCTGTATTGTGTTGTGATAATATGTTGATCGTCTTCTGTTACCGACATGTTAATCTAAATAGTTACTGGCTAGCTTGGCAACCAGTGGCTCTCTATAACCGGTGGCTCCCTCTATAAATAATAATAAATCAAATTTCTATAGCGCCTTTCAGGAAACCCAAGGTCGCTTTACAATCAAGATGGCTAGGTAAAAGGGGCAATAGGGGAAAAGGGGAGGAAGAGGTAGGGCTGGGCGATATAACGATAAATATCGCGATATATTTTAATAATCGATATCGAAAAGAAAGAAAATCGACCTGCAACAGGGCAGTTTTAAAACCAGAGACAGTGGACACTTTTGTCTTTCTTGCCTGCAACTTAAAGTAATGGCTTTGCTTGTCCAAATGACAATACTGACCAAATTGAGATTTATTTTTCTCTTTTCCATTTATTTTGTTTGCTTTCTAATTTAAAATACAGTTTGAAACAGTCTGTACACAGTAGGCTATGTGTGCTAGCAGAGCTAGTCTCCAGTCATGAGTCACGGTGCACATGTGCGGTGGTTTGTCCACCAAAAAAGCGCCAAAAGATAGAAAAGAAACTAGCAGAGCCAGAACTGTTCAACTCCCCTGGAGCCACAGCCAGCAGAGAAGCCGGTTTACTTTCGCTTTTAAACCAGCTGCAGCCTGAGAACTGGTGTGAGGGGATGTAACACTAAAGATGGCGGCAACGACGAAGAATTGCTGCAAAATAAACATACATCTATTGTTTAAAAAAAAATATATATATATATATATATATATTTTTTTTTTTTTTTTTTTTTACCTATAACAATTTCGATAATTATCGATATCGAGTGATATGATGACATTATCATATCGTTATCGCAATATGATTTTTTGCCATATCGCCCAGCCCTAGGATGAGGGCAGGTAAGGGATAATGAACCTAATCTAATCTAAACTAACTAATGGGGAAAAGCCTTGGTGAAGAGGTGTCTTTTGAGAGCAGTTTTGAAAGTGTCCAGGGTTGGGGCGTTGCGGATTTCAGGGGGGAGAGTTCCAGAGGGTAGGGGACGCCACGCTGAAGGCTCCGTCACCGAAAGTCCGCAACCTGGTGCGAGGGATGGAGAGGAGACCCAGATCGGAGGATCGTGGGTTCCAGGATGGAGTGTGCTGGTGGAGGAGATCAGACAGGTATCGGGGAGCGAGGGCATGGAGTGACTTGTAGGCGAGGAGCAGGAGTTTGAAAGAGATGCGGAACTTGACTGGGAGCCAGTGGAGGTGGATGAGGGTGGGGGTGATGTGCTGCCAGGGCTTGGTGTGAGTGAGAACCCTGGCAGCTGAGTTCTGTACATACTGGAGCCTGTCCAGGGCTTTGCTGGGTACCCCGAACAGGACTCCGTTGCAGTAGTCCAACCGGGAGGTGATGAATGAGTGGATCAGGGTCTCAGCCACAGAATCTGAGACGGGAGATGTTTTTGAGGTGGTAGAAAAATATAACCGGTGGCTCCCCCTATAACCTGTGGCTCCCCCTATAACCAGTGGCTCTCTCTATAACCGGTGGCTCCCCCTATAACCGGTGGCTCGGCTCCCTCTATAACCGGGGGCTCTCTATAACCGGGGGCTTTCTCTATAACCGGTGGCTCCCCCTATAACCGGTGACGGTGGCTCCCTTTATAATCGGTGGCTCCCTTTATAACCGGTGGTTCTCTCCAGGGGGCGAAATTTAAGCACGCCGCCCGCCAGGGGCGCTCAGTTTTTACCTTTGGCACTTGCCACTGAGAGGTCTGCCCGCCGTGTGGCGTGTAGACGTGTAGTTCATAACGATACTCTTATTTTGAAAATCTGTGCGGGTCCAAGCGCAGCTAGAGTCATAATATCGATGGCTCCGGCAGTTAGCAACATTCAGTTCGTATGATATTCTTATTTTGAAAAAAAACGTGGCAACGAGTCATATCCGCCCAGCCGGGCCAGCCCTGCAGCGGGATACTATTGGCTTCTGCTCGTATCAACACAGAGGCAGTCTGCTCTAGTCTAGATCGGACCTCCATGAGCTACCGTTACTGTTTAAACAATGACCCAGTCAACTATTCACTTTTAGTTTAATACATGACGAGGCATTGTCTAACGGCATCTAGCTGGCTAGCTACTGATAGCTGCTGATAAACAAATGCTCCAGCAATAGTCGACTCGAGTGCATAATATCTCTGTTCCCTCGTTAGCTAGCTCACGTTAGCTCTATATGTCCCAGTAAACTAAATTGTCTTAACGTTATCTAGCGGGCTAGCAGTAGCTACAGATAGCTCCTGATATCAATGTCTTATAACATTGATTCAATGCGTATTCTAGCTGAGGGCTTGATGAATGTGATTTGACCAAAGAACCGTAACGTTATACCAATAGGGTCCAGCTGCAGCGCCGGAGAATCCTTGCATGCTGAATGTAGGGTCTAGCTGAATATAGGTTCTAGCTGCATCGCCGGAGAATCCTTGCTGGAGCTGGAGGCTACTCAAGTATACACACAGACAGTGGAGCTGTTTGCAGATAGCGAGCATTTTGACTTATTGCGTGGTGGCGATGTCTCGCAGATAATACAACTACAAGTATGATTATATAATATATATTTTATTTAAAAAATATATATAAAATATATATATATATATATATTTTTTTTTAATCAAAAAAAATTTGGCAGGTAAGAAATATGCTTGGCGGGTAGATTCTTCCCATCTACCCGCCACTGGCCGGTGAGTCAAAAAGTTAATTTCGCTCCCTGGTTCTCTCGCTTCCGTATATAAATAAATCACTCCGCCGCAGTGGTTCTGCTGGCACTTAGAAAGCAAATAGTCCTGGCACAAAGTAAAGGATTCTGTGATGGTTTGATTTCGAAATGATGATATAAGCAGCACGCAAATGCACTCAGACTGTCGAAGCCTTCTGTATACGTCTGGAGCAATTTGGTACAGCCAGACAGCAGCCCCACTACTTCATGTTAGGACAGCATGGAGAGAGCTGAGGGAGAACTCTATCCATCAAACACTCTATCCATCAGTGAGTAGGAAAAGAGATGGATGCCAAGAATTCCAAACTTACCCTTTAAGTATAAAACGAATCCATTGGTGGGAAGGGAATAGTGACGTGTGGGGACTGGGAGACACATAGCGGTGCAGGGCTGTACGCTAAGCTTTTTCACTAGGGGCACACTTGCCCCTAAATGAGAAATTTAGGGGCAAAGAATATTTTTTAGGGGCAAATTTTTAAATAACTATTTTACCATTATAGTAGGGCTGGGCGATATGGCCTCTAAATGATATCGCGATATTTTTTGGCCAAATCACGATACACGATATATATCGCAATATTTTGTCATTTCCTCTAAAGCACTTAAAAATGCTTGATTTAACCCTTTGATGCATACAGTCACACCAATATGATGATTATAATAAGGCCCTGCAATATATGTTTGCATTATTAAACCATGAAGATGCTTTAAAAAATAATTTAATGAAAATGTACTAAGAGTAGTCTACTGACACACTAATAAAAAATTTATTTACATCTAAGACCATTTATATAAAAACTTTTGGGTGCCTTTTTTTTGCACAGTACTGTGTTTTCTATCCACTTTAGCCAAACACACACACACACACACACACACACACACACACATATATATATACACACACACTACTGTGAGAAAATAATAATCACACACACAAAGGGATAATGGCTTATAGCAGACTTAATGATTTTAGAATATTTCAGATAATGAAATTAAATGTTTATATCATCAACTATCCAGTTAGTATTTATACTGTCTGTAACGTTTGGCTACTTTAAATCATTGAATGTAGAGAGAGCTGTACTGTATTGTACCCATTCTGCAATCTGTTAATAAAGTTTTCAATCAATCAGAGCGAGAGAGAGAGAGGGGGCGAGAACGAATGAGAGAGCCAGCCCCCCCCCCCCCCCCGGGTTTTGTTCTAGGTTCGCGTTTTGATCGTCTAAGCTGCCGTAAGTGACGACGTCACACTCGAATGTAAACAGGAAGCGTTTAACAGACGGAGATGGAAAGTGGATGATATAGTGACAGAAACGAATAACCAATAAATATGAAGTTATGTTTAAACTTCTGTTGTCAAGCGTTGTCAATATAACCCACCCCCTTTCCTCCCGAATGGAACTAGTGTTGTGGAGTCCGCTTTGACGGTGTCCAGGGTTAGCAGCAGCTAACGCTAGTTAGCTTAGCATAATCCTAATGGATACCGTGGATAGCAGCTAACGTTAGCCCATTGCGCGTGTCAATCAAATTGCATGTTATTAAAGGTCCGCGCTGGTCTGTCTAATGAAATTACAACCGCAACATTATGCCCTGGTTGTAGGCTAATGTTTTATCCAATTTGTATGGATTAATTTAGGAGTAAAATGCGAATGAAGGGTTGCAATCACTACTCGCAAGCTTGCCCCCAGATGATATTTTCCACTCGCACCAGCCAGATTAGGGGGCAATTTGCGACGCGATGCTTGCAGTGTACAGCCCTGCGGTGGTGGAAGGCTTCTCACCTGCTGGAGGTACTGGCCTTGGTCTCCCTTCTCTGCAAACTGTGGGAAAGCCATGTGGAGGAACTGCAGTAGGATGATGGGTGGGAGGCTGGAGGAGGTCTTCTCCATGGTCTCATACAAGTCACGAAGGGCTGAGGATGAGGATTAAGTTCAGTACATGAATATAGAACTGTTTTAGTAGGGCTGGCACGGAAATATTGGGGGGGGGGGGGGGGGGTTGATATCAAATAGCGCAGACGTGATTTCCAGCGTGCCTCGCCTGTCCTGCAGATCTGTCTCTACTAGTTTGCCTTGCGCTGAGTTTCTGCTGAACTACTACAGAAACTCAATTCACCAAATGACATCTTTTGACAATGGCAGGTGCTTGACCTGTGAAACCAGTGCCGCAAAGCCCAACTGAATCAATATTAAATTTCAGGACCTTGCGATTCTAAATTTAAATCGAATAATAAGTACCCAGCCCTAGTTCAGTTTCAGTGCCATCAAAGTTTGTTCATTTGTCCTTCTGACCTGCTGTGATATACTGGGATGGTGCATTTGCCCCTGAGGATCGCAGAGCACCTGAATACCTGTAGGGGGAGACAGAAACATTTACAGAAGCCATAAGAGCATGAAAAACCGTGCCTGAGTGAGGACTGGGATAAACAGGGTGGTGCATCTCTGAAAACACACAATAAACTCCAACATAAATCACTTTCAAAACGATTTAATTACTATAGACTACAATCGTCTTATTCAATGTTAAATATTTACTGTATTAAAAAAAAATCTAAATTTCCTGGAACATTATTCGTTAAATTGATTATTATTTCACTCAAATGGGTATTTGTTTATTTGCATGCAGTGGTGCCATTTTAATAAAATCTACTTGCTGCAAATTGGGGAGGTCATCAACAATGGGTGTGGTGTATGTATATGTGTGTTTCAGGGTGCTCTTATAAATACATATAAATATATTGAAAATGTATGAATGTTCTTATTTTCCATGTTTTTCCTCCCACATGACTAGTAAACAAACCTTTTAGAGATCTGTGTGGGATCTCTGCTATTGCAAAAAGAAACACTCACCTTCTGAGGGCAGTTTTGAGCTCTGGCACGGAGCGCAGACACTGCACTGTGGCATTCATGTAGCAGGTGTTGCCCAGGTTTGTCAGCCCACAAGGCAACTCCATCTAAAACACACATAGAAGCAGAGGGGGATGTTAGCTATTCTACTATTAGGCCACTTAGGAAAAACCACAGTCTCTTTCTTCTATTTAAAGATAAAGAATCATTTCACATAAATAATGTGCCCATCTACTGACCAAACCTTGGTATGCATTTTAAACAAGGATACTATAGAACTCTGTAGCATGAAAAGCAGAGGACTTATTTTTAAGAAGGCAGACACCTCATTTTGGAAACTAGTGCAGTTTTTGGGCGTGCCCATTCAGAGCTTGTGCCTGTTTGGAACGTGTGCTCATTCTGAATTGGCCAATTGCCTGGCTCCCAGTATTGCTGCTTGCAGCATTGTCGGAGCATGTGGCCATTTGGAGTGCATGCTTGTTTGGAGAGGGCCGATCGCTTTGCCCCCGGAAATACCACTTGCCGCATTCTCGTGAATTGTGGTATGGCTACCTGCATCGTTCTCAAAAAACACTCATCTGATCAACTTCACACTCAACACTGCACTCCCTTGGCTAGTCTGCAATACACATGCCAAGTGCAAAGTCGATCGGATGAACAGTTTTGAACTTTGCAAAAAGATTAGCAAAGGATAGAGGACAGACATAGATGGATTTTCAAATAACAAACGAAATGCTAGCTTATGCTCACAACACCACAACGGCTGGTGCCTCATTGAACACATCTGATCATTTTAAGTAATTCCACCTTCCTCACAGATAATATTCAGCCTGATAAAGACGTGACTCCTTGTCTTATCAATGTCAATATCTTTTCAAATGAACATCTTAACGAATCGCAGTCGTGCAACATCCACACCAGGGCTGGAGACAGCAACCACAGTCACTGCATTTGTCTTCGACTGCCCTATAACCTGTAGTCAAACTCACCGCAGAGGCCAGCTGCTCTTCAGTCATGTCCTCTACAAACATGGGCCGGACAGCAGGCTCTTCGGGCAGGGCATCTGCAGAGCCCATCATCAACAGAGTCATCCCCTAAGAGAAAGAAAAAAGCACAGGGAACATGAAAGACACATTCTGTTAACATGTGCAAGACATTAGTCCTTGTGCTGTAATGAAGTTCAATTCAGATCAACATTTTAGTGGCTATGTGCTTTAACACATCCAGCGCCAAAAACGCTGTACAGCGTTATTGCCCACCATGCGCTGTACAGCGTTTTTTTAGATCAATATTTCATTTTTTCGCCATGGCATTCTTAATTCATCCAGCCAACCTCCGGTGCTCCAGTGGGACCCTGAATGAGACTTCTGGAAAGAAGTATCCCAGCAATTATCAAATTTCTTAATTCTAAATATACCTGTACACCCCTCTGTATTGCTGTTGAATGATGTTTTTGAGTTTGCAGTTCCTATACAGCTAAAGAGATTAGTTTTATCTGGTATCACAGCGGCTAAAAAGCTGATAGCATCACGATGGTTTCAACCGGAAAAAATGTGTCTGAAGGTTTGGGTTCTTACATATCTTGATGTGATTTATCTAGAAATATCTACAGCAAGAATTTTAGGTGTCAGTGAAACCAAAATTGCAATGTGGTTAGAAGTGGTGGAGAGAATAAAAGCTAGCATATGAATTGTAGTGCCTGGTTAGGAGCGAATGATAATGGATGGATTATCCAAGTGGGGGTCCGGGGGGGGGGGAGCGAGCGAGAGCATATTATGTACCGGTATGTAGGGTATTAGATAGCAAGTATTAGGTGTATATCTTGTATACTACATTTATTCAAATGGTAATTTAATTGGATGTGTACTGTTAATTAATGCTTGTATATCTAATTTTATGTTATGTTTAAAAAAATTAAAAATTAAACACAAAAAATAAAAGATAATCGATGTTGAATGGGCAATAGTAATGTGAATATAGCAATACAATTAAAAAAGTTATAGCCCTGCAAAGAAAGTAAACATCTCCATAGGCTTTCAACGGTGGCAGACTGGGTACTTTGATGGGTACAATGGCTGGCAATCAATGTGTTAAAACCCAAGATGCTTACATTTTTCAGTTTGATGTTTCCCCACTCATCATCCTGGAACAAAGACAAACATTGATTAGCTACCATTATTACCAGTCATTAAAACAGAAGTGGCTTATGTTTTTGGTCACTTCCACTTTTGAGCCAAGGAAGATATTGTTATGACTACCTTAAGAGTGCCTCCCTTCACCATGACCTTCTGTCTCTCTGGTTGAACCCCTGACAGGGCAAAGAGCTGAGCCTTGAACACCATGGGTGGCTCCTCGGTGTTCACCTCAATTCCGTCAAACTTCTCCTTTCCCCATTTTACATTCACTAAAAGAAACATGTGATTAATTTCTAACGACAAAAAGACTTGCGGCCAAACAAAATATCCATAGCTGTCATGTCATGAATGACACAGCACATATAGCTGCATGCAATGACAGCTTAAAGTTCAGTTAACAAGTGCACATTCTAAAACGTTAGCCGGAACGCCCCAAGTGAAATATTGAGCATACGTTTTCTGTACTTGTATGTAATAAAGTTAAATCTGACACTTGACAACTTGTAAACAGTTAGCATATTGCCACAAGCAGCCACTATATACCGATACAAACTGTGCACCACGTATTTGCTAGCTCGGTTAGCCTAACTTTAGCAAGCGTTAGCAACTCTCTGCTAGTTAACGTTAGCCAAAACAGACCGAATGATTAACACACACTGGCCAAACAATTCGTTTTTAATACACATGTATTTTAAAAACGTGAATGAAATAATATGACGAGGGAGCAGCACAACTGCTTGTGTTATGTTAAATAATAACATGACTGAAAACAAGTCGACGGAGTAAACAGCTAACGCTAGCTAACGGGAGCAGCTAACCATGTCAGACGCCGGGTGCTTTGGTGTCGTTAGAAGATGCACCACCTTTAGCTAGCAGTTAGTTCACTAACGTCTGCGAGCAATTATCACAACAACACAAGCAGAACATTGTTACAATAATATATGTTCAAATACGTTGAGTCTATTCTGTTTGTCGCACTGGCTGGTCGCTTCTCGTCAGGGCCTAGCTAGCCAGCTCTGCTGCAGCACTACTAGCTTTAGCTAAACAACACCTAGCGAGCTATCAACTTTAGCATGTTTAGCCAAGATGTGCTCAAAGTGAACACTCACTGTGGCACGTGTACGATTGTATGTACACAACATGAAAGTGATGTTTTAATTATAAACCCCTACCTGTAAACAGTGTCATATTTGGCCACTGTTGTTTCCTTGTGTCTTGTTACTACAGTCCACCGCGGCGCGAATCTGAGTTTCGGACTCGGCTTCTTTTTAACTTCATTCAAACAGAATGACGCTGCAACTGCGCGCTGAGGCTGCGCGACGCGCTCTACTGTCCACTGTCCTGCCTGCTGCCGAGGCGTGCCAGCATCCCAATACAGTCTAATAATATCAAACAAACAAATAAATTAATAATTCCATTAAATGGTCCAATGTGGACTCTAGTGATATTTCTACAGAAATCCAGACAAGGGGCTTATTATGTGAGCCAGTTCAAGAATGTTCCCAGTCTAAGGTGTGGTCCCTAAACCTTACTGTACCTTGTACCTATTGGATTGAGACCCCTTTTTCCATGCAAGCGATGAGACTCCTTACTTTAGAACATCTGTTGATAAATTACATGGTCTTCATTATGAGTGTGAATTTATTATTGTTGCACCAAGGATAACCAACGATTTAAATGTATGTCTCATCAATAACAAAGGACAGCAAAATACAGTGAATAATAGATAAAGATATGTTTATTGACACATATCCATCAGTGCGGCCTCCAATGCAATTAAACATGCAATTCAACCAAGACAAAATAGAATAGATCATAGTTCCAGTGCTTTTTCAACTGAACAAAAATGTATATTAAAAAAAAAAAAAAAAAAAACGTTTGATTATTGCGGAGGTATTCCATGATCCTTATGTCTTTCTAATTATGTACACTGTTGGGGGGTGGGGGTTGCATTAACGGGACATTACCATATTAGTAGAACAACATGTAATCTTTAACAAGGGCAGTCATTACCACAGGTCTTAGCCTTTGTTTAGGTACACCATCCCGAAATTTGTCATGTGAAATGGACTCTGGGAACTTTGTTTTGACACACTAAACTATTGCAATGTGTTCATAAAGAGGCAATCTGTATATATATCTCTACTCACACCAGAGAAGAAACATTCTGATAAAACCACAAAGTGGCAGATTTATATAAAAAAAAATGATGGAAGAGTTAAGATTTGTCTTGTTTTGGAGATAAACACAAACAGATATGGCAGTAAAATCGTTATCCAAAACGTTAAGGCACTAGGTGGGCCAAATGCTACACCTGTTTAGTCTTCTACAAATAATTTACAATTCAAACAGTGCAGTTTTACATTTGTTAACTTAATGTTTTCCTTTTGAACCATTTATCCATGAATCAATGTAAGGCAATACATTACAAAAAATAAACAATACAAGAAAAAGAAAAAAAAATATTACAGAAACGATGTACCCAATGAACACAGAAAAAAAATCAATGAAGTTTTAGGTCTCCTATATGCCATTACAATGGAATTTCCTTATGGCTTGGAGCAATAATAATTATAATAATAATAATAAAAATAATGCATAGATTTAAATGATGATCTTGCATGCTCCTCACTCAATACTCAAAACATTGCATACTCAAATCCCAATACTCTGACCCAACCATGATAACTGGCTGGCAGAATGAAGATAGAGGCAAGAAGGCCACCAGAGTCCATCAGATGAAAGGCATCAAAGTCATCTTTAGAGGGGAAACAGAGATATGCGTTTAGCTACAGATATGAGTATCTGTCTTCTGAGACGGAGGGGTTAGGGGGAGGGTTTCCCCGAGATGCACCCACTCACCGCAGATTAATTAAATCCCTGTACTACAGTACCTCAACGTTGACCTTGTAACATACATGCAAGAGTCCCAGCAAAACCCCCATGTCGCCGTCCCTTTCCCCATCACGACTGATAAGATTCTATGGAATATGTACCGACAGCATTGAGTCCCTCTCTCACTCCCTTGTTCAGGTCCATAGTTTGGTTAAAGATGAGTACGCCATCTTGTGGAAGATATGAAGAGCTGCAAGTGCGTGTTCTCTGGATGAGGAGGGGGCGGGGGGGGGGGGGGGGGGGGGGGGGGTCTCTCTTGGGTCTTGGGAGGAAGGCGGGGGAGGTGAAGAGGTGTGAGTGTGTGTGGTGTGTGTGTGTGTGGGGGGTAACAGGCCTCTCAATGTCCCTGATGCCTTGTGTCTGACATGTGTCCCGATTTTCCAGCGCCGGTCAGTTTGTTTCAATCGACTTTCGGACGTAAATAGGGGATACTCCTTTCTTTCTTTTTTTTAGGGGTTGGGGGGGGGTGGGGGGAGGAAAAATACAGAGTCCCATAAGAATCCAATGGTTCAGATGGTTAGCTGGAAGAAACAAAAAAGAGAAGACAGGTGTACAGTGAAAGAACGGCAAGACATTCCTAACTTGGTTAGCACCCAGTCTAGGTTAGTACGGGACAACCACAATAGGCAGACATTGCACACTATTAACACCTTTCTAACGTGTTTGGCAGAAGAAATGCAAAAATAAGAAAACTTCACACACGCCAACTGGTATAAGGGAGGGTTGTGCAGAGAGGAGTTAGTCAATGAATCCCAACAACACTTTAGTGCCAGTTAGACAAACAGAATCCCAAGTGTCAAATGGAAAAAAGAACCACCCAGGAAGTCGACCAACGCCTGAACCAACCAGGGACAGTCGCTGCTGTTAGGAATAGGGGGTGTAACAGCACATTGGTGGGGATCGAAACATCGATTTAAAAGGCAACAATCGATTAAGATTAAAATATTAAAATATTGCCAGTTCATATTTTTTTGGTTTGTTTTTTCCGGTTTGCGCTGTCTAACCTCATTTTAGGTTGTATGTGATGTGATAGAAATGTAATATTATTGTGTTAGCTGGATCACAATATATCGGATCAAATTGGTTACGCTACGAAAATGTAACATGACGAAATGTGTGATATCGCCAAAAAGGAAATTGTTGCCTTAAGAATCAAAATCATATGGCGTGGTGGTAAAGCCTCGAGGTTTAACCCCCTCGTTAGAAACACCCATCAACACAGTTAATAAATAGACAAGGGCAACGACTGTAGGACACAAAGTCTTAAAAACATCAAGTGTTTGTTTTTTTTGGTTTGAGAATAGGGTCTGGAGAAGTTGATGTCAACAAGTGCTGGATGTTGTGTCTGCTGCTTGGAGGCTGGACTGCGCTCTGCTACAACACAGGAGACAAACAGCAGGTCATGTGACTGGCTTCACTACTACACAGCTCGGTCGAGCAGAGGGGACAAACATAGAGGACGTTGGGACTGGAGCACATTAGGGCTGTCACTTTTTGTTTCCGACATCGTTCGACGTTGTTCAAACCTGGCAAAACGTTAACGTGTTCCAACTGTAATGACGTGTTTGAATTCAAAATTGGACGGCAGTTGGCTCATGTATTAATTCTACATCTGCTTTCCAGTGTCCCAGAATAATATAATGACGTTAAAAAGTAATGTGCCCAGTCTTCCAAAATTTGCATCTACCGGTAAAGTATTTAACAAGGAGTGCCAGCTTCTCTCTCTCCCCCCTCTCTGCCCAAAGCAGTTTGACTACAGGAACTACTCGAGTCAGTCCACAAACTATCCAAAGTAAGGCTGTGTTCACATCTGAAAGTCCATGGATAGTCCGGACTTTCTGGTGCACCAAATGTGAGAATGATACATTGTTTGATTTTGGTTTGCGTTCACAGTTCACACTGCCCTTTTTTGAGCAAACCTAATTTGTAGTTAAGTTGAGAGCGAGAGAGTGAGAGAGAGAGAGATACTGTCATTACGCACGCGGCGCGAGTCGACTAGAGAGAGAGAGAGAGAGAGAGAGAGAGAGAGAGAGAGAGAGAGAGAGAGAGAGAGAGAGAGAGAGAGAGAGAGAGAGAGAGAGAGAGAGAGAGAGAGAGAGAGAGAGAGAGAGAGAGAGAGAGAGAGAGAGAGAGAGAGAGAGAGAGAGAGAGAGAGAGAGAGAGAGAGAGAAAGAGAGAGAGAGAGATAGAGACGAGAGAGATATACATTGTCCGCGCGCAGCGCGAGTCTAGAGAGGAGAGACTGTCATTACGCGTGAGGCGCGAGTCTGACTACGGAGCGCACACTCAATGCACTGTAGGCTACTTTGCTTCCTAGATTAGGTACTATAGTTCGATTGCATTCACACCAACAGCAAAACGCAACATGCTCCACTTTGAGTCCCAACTTTTCAACAACTGTTCGGTTGTTTGGTCCTCACAATAGTTTGGTTTGTGTTCACACCTCTCCAAACTAAACGGACTATTGATTTAAAGGGACCATGGTTCACTTAAAACGGACCAAACAGGGTAGGTGTGAACGCGCCCTAAATGGTATTGGACACAAAACGTGCTAGAGGACCTTCCACCATTATGAATAAAAAGCTGCCTGTTATTTGATCAATTGTGACCTTCTCAGACCTTCTTCGTAAATGTAATCTGAACCCTTTCTTCATTTAGCGCTTATCCTCATAATTTGGGCGCCAGGTATCTTGTGTTTTATTATACATTTGGGATTGCTTGCGATTATGAAAAGGCACAGGGTAGCTGGGGGAGGGGGTCACATTATAATAGGGGATTCTGATTACATACGATTTCAAACTAATTCCAACAAATTATATATTACTTTGGAATCATTCAAACTAGATTTTGGGGGAAAAGTGACAGCCTTAGAGCACATCCTCACTGACTCCCTAAAATAAAATTACAGTGCCTTATCGACGGCCATGCTACCATCTTGATAATTTACCCATTTCAAGCCCCACCCACTTTTCCTCGATCCTCCAATCGCAACTGTTGCTGTCCAAGCAACAGCTGTGATTGGAGGATCAAGAAAAGAGTGCAGGGTTTGAGATAGGTCAATTGTGACAAGAAACACGAATCAGTCTACCGGAAGAAAACTAGATAAATATTGGTTTTGAGGAAGTTACCTTGGCTTTCCGGTAATGCTTTTGGGGTTCTTGCGGAAGGACTGGTTTGCTCCGGAGCGAGTGGACATGTTGCGCGGCGAGGCCCTGGAGAAGGTAGAGGGTGGGGTCTTGGGGATCTTCTTGCCCAGGTGGCCAATCCATTTCTTCTGCTCGTCTTGGGTCAGGGCCAACAAGAGCATGTCCCGGGCAGAAGTCACATCGTAGTTTACTGTGGGGATGAGTGACCAGATCAGAGAAGTCAACACTCCTCACTGTACCGTGCTTTGGATGACTCCAGAGAAGAAAACTACCCAACAGAACTTAACTCATTCATAACAAATTCCTTTGCCTTATCAGAGTCTGTACATACATGATTCCTTAAACAGGGCTGTACGTTAACTTTCTTTGCACATAGCAGTGATGCTACAGCGGTCGATAGTTTTGAAGCACAGGCCAAAAATCTAAAAAGATTCTAAAAACAACCACAAGTACCGGTAGTGCAGTTCAACACTTAAACAGGTATGTGACTATGGACCAATCAGACGGACATGAATGTCGTATACAGTGCACAGAAAACCCAAACAAGAACATTTATTTCTTAATTTGACCGTAATGGAAAATTGCAGGGACACAACAATGGTATACAGGACAACAATATGGTATGCTTCGTTTGGGGGTTTGGTTACTTTCTTTACTTTGATTCAAGACTTGAAAATACCTCTTAATTTTGTAGGGATGGGCATCGGTTTTCAAATGGTCATTCAATAAAAAAATAAATGTAATGGTTTTGTCTTAATTTTTTTTTTAAATGTCCCTTTCCCCCCCTCCCAGCACTGTGTAGTGTATTGAGAGGGGACCCATAATATTAACTGTTACACCGCTGAATGGCATGCTGGGTACAGCTTGCTAGCTAGCCAAGTAGCATAACAGCTGGGATTTGACACGTTCCATGGCAGCTTGCCTCAATGGAAATAAGTCTCTGACTTTATTGTGTGATAATTCCTCAAACAATGCAATGCATGTGATGGTTGTGGCCCAATTGGGTTTTAAATCCTGTGTATTTTAACATCTGTTTAAATAAATTCATTCATTCCCAGACAGAAGCCAGGGCTCTGCAGTCATGTTACCTTTGCAAGGAGCGATAACGTCCTCCTTTTTGTCGAGGTGATCCTTGTGGCACTTGACGTGGCAGCGGCGACACTCCAGTGCCGGAGGAGGCTTGAAAACGTGCCACAGCGGCTTGGCACAGGCCTCACAGTTGGAAGGGAAGTGATATAGTGTGGGGATGAACTCGTGGCCCTTGTGAGGGAGGCAGTTGGTCTTGTCCCCCTGTGGGACCGTCTCCATGTCCGCCTCTTTCCTGCACTCTCCCTCGTTGGCATAGAGGATCTGAATTGTGGATAGAAAGCAGACACTGTCAAGAGGCTGCGTCTAAAAATATGACATTTTTGTAATCGAGCAGAACTGAGCAGAAGCTCAAAGAACATTTGCAAGAAAACAAAACCATTGGCACCCCTAGCCATGGGTCGTACATCATCAATGGATGCAAATATATACAAGCCTGGGGGTAATTCTAGAACAGGAAGGAGCCCCCTACCTGGAATATTCTTGGAATCTCCTCTGTCTCAGCTCTGTACACATCTCCCTGTGTGACTGGTCGCACATGGAACAGTTTACTGAAAAGGATAACAACAAGCCATTAGCAAAAAGCTATCAGAAATCTTACATCAACAAACGACTAACACATCCCACATAACATGTCCTCTGTGATAAACAATCAGTATGTAACACATAGCCGTTAACTCTACCGGGGTAATCTGTCAGCAGTGACTTCATAAGAGCTTGATCTACAAACATGATGGCAATCTGTCAGCATTGATTACATAACAGCGTGATCTACAAACAACAGGATTTCTGAAGTCAAATAGCGCACAGAGAGAAAGAAAACATCACTTACTCTATATCTAGTACCATGGAGGGGTTGGACTGTTCTTTATCCTGCTCATCATTGTAGAACAGAATCTTCTTGCTGCTCACCACCACATACTATACACATTAGAAATACAAGGACAGGAACGTCAATATTGGCCACCAATACTGGACCTCATTATAGGGCAGGGGTCGGCAACCTGCGGCTCTTTAGCCAATCAGCTGCGGCTCCCTGGCCCAAACTAATTATTTTTCTCTTATTTTGGAGATCGATGTCATACTGTGACACTGAAATGAAAAAATATTTCATCAACAAAAATATTTAGTCAACAAAAATATTTCATCAACTAAAATATACAGTACGTCACCTCTCCCTGCCGTCTGCAAGTGGCTAATCTTGAGTTTCCGACTCCCCAGTAAACTAACCATGGATAAATCCAAAAAAAGGAAAGTCTGAGGAAAATACAGGGTTTAATTCAGCGTGGACAGATTAATTTGATTTCACGACTAACGATGCAGACTTACCTGTATGCCTGATATGTGGTGCGAAATTTGCGAACAACGATTTTATTTTATAGATTTTCCACAAATAAGGGAAGGACTCAAATAGAGCTGCATAGTTCAGGGTTTTATTTCAAAGTAGGTCTACAGATGCCAGTGTTTTTTCTCCTTTTCTGTGTTTTATTTCGAAGTACCGTAGGTCTACACATGGTAGTCTTTTTTCAAAGTGGACTACTTTTTATTTTATAAATGTTCCACAAATAAGGGAAGGACTCAAATATACCTGAATAGTTCAGGGTTTTATTTCAAAGTCGGTCTCAGACACCAGTGTTTTGTCTCCTCTTCTGTGTTTTATTTAAAATTAGGTCTACACAGCCAGTATCTTTTCTCCTCTTCATAAGAGTTTGAGGTTTTCCTTTGTTATAACAGGTAAAAACAACATTTATTTTTGTTGCTTTATAATTCCATTAATGCAACAGACTGTGCTATAAGTATAAAGTATAATAAATAGCTAATTACTTTGGGTATGCAATTGTCAGGCGTTTTATGCAAAATGTGGGGTATGCTTGGGGATATATAAAACGTTATACACCGTTTTATCTTAATTTTAAGGGTAAATAGGTTGTGCGGCTCCCTGAGCACTTTATTTTGTGGGAGGGGGGAAAAGTGGCTCTTTTGATAGTAAAGGTTGCTGACCCCTGTTATAGGGTATCGGTAGAAGATAATTTCACATATAGTCATAAATCAAAGCGGCTAGATGTTCTGAAATATCTGCAATTAAAACATATTAAGGGCTCTATAATGACAATATACATTTGATTATATTTCAATGTTATATTAGTATAATATTACAACCCAACAACCCCCAAAGTAATGGTCTCTAAATCCTTACTGTAAAGTGAATGTAATAGATCAGATAGGTCAGTGAAAAAGTGGCATCTCTTCATCCCTAGCCAGAAGCATCCATTCCATCTCTAGCTGCCGTGGAGTAGGCCTATTATGATGGAGATTGAGAGACATATCCTCTTATAATGTGTACTTGTTCTGTTGTATTTTAGTATGTGTCTTTTATTTATTTTTTATGTTATGTGTTCTGATTCTGTATTACATTGCACAAAATGTGGGACCCTCTCAAAAACGAGATACTGTATCTCAATGTGGTTTTCCCAATAAAGAATTTCAATATATCCCTAGTCAGAAGCATCTCTTCATCCCTAGCCAGAAGCATCTACTTCATCTCTAGTCAGATGCATCTAATTCGTCCCTAGTCAGAAGCATCTCTTTGCAAAGAAAAATAGAGTATAACAGTGTGAGTGAAGGAAAAGAAAAAGAAAAAATATATACAAAATTCAACAGCATACCTGCTTCTTCCATCCATAACGCTTGATGTTAGCACGATTTGGTATAGACAGCCAGCCTTCCAGTCTGGATTCTGCAAAAAGGCCCAGGATATGATATGAAATTATATGAGTTGCACATCCAAGTCAAGACACTCTGGAGAAGAAGGCCATGCAGTGATTAAATACAAACTCAACTGGGAAGGAACAAAAAAAGTCAAGTGACAAAAGCCATTAAAAACAACAGGGCAGTCTGCTGCCAGGGCTTCACTTTAATATAAATGAACTGGAGCGGAGCGGGTGACGAGAGTCTGTTTGAAAGCTCCCATGCCATTACTTCACTCTCCATGCATGAGAAAACATGATGACACCAAACACAGGTCAGTACCTTTCCCTTTGTACACCCCCAGCATGTTAAGTGGCTTCAATTAGTTGGAATAGCTGAAGAGGGACGTGTTCCATAATAGTTAATTTATCATCTCATTGATGTTATTCCAATGCAACGTTGATCGCGCCCTCCATTTACGGAACGGGGAACAGATGCTCCTCGATGACGTGTGCTATAAATGTTGTCTCTTTATTATGTTAAAGTGATACCAACTGAAGATGAAGAGCATGCCTTCAGGCCCCAACACAGGCTACAAGGGTACAGTGAACTGAGGAGAGGGGTGGAAACTGAATGCCAACAACACAACTGTGTGAGGGAGTTCCTGGTTTCTAAAAAAATAAAAAGGGGAACTACATCTGACGGTGAACATGCCAACAAAACAACGACGGCAGTGTCTTGGAAGCAGCACACGGGGGCCGGAACTCAAAAAAGGGGTGTTTCGTGTTTATAGCTTCCAGACACATTTTGAAAGGTGCCGAAAGTGTGATGTGGTTAGAATACTCACACAGGGTGTGTAGAGTTTAGTACTTCTGATGTAACGTAGTCGCTCAAGTCACATTACCTGTGAGATTTGAAACTCCTGACACTACTAAAAACAAATTCACAGGCCAACATCACGTCACTACTAAGAGCCGTCTTTTAGACGTTGAGTGTTCCGTTTCTTTCGGGTCGGTGACTTTGCACAAAAAGAAGATGTTTTCTTCTTTTGGTTTCTCCACTCACACTAAAGCTTCTTTCAAAAAGTGTTGAGTTCACACAGGAGGGGGTAGCCCCCCCCCCACCCCCCCCCTGTACTCCGCAGAAAATGACATTCAAAGAAAGACCACGAGAAAGCAAAATACACAAACACACACACACACACAGGAACTACAACAGCAGCGGTGCAGGCCAGGCACAAATTAGCTCCTATATTCATAGTTACTCACAGAGGGAAAAGAATAGAAGTTACTATGAAAAGAGAAGCAAGGACAACCGACTGGACATGAGGGAAATAAAGAGATGAGAGAGGGATTTAACCACAGACACCAACATTCAATATACTGAATAACACCTGCCAACATGGTTCTGATACGTTTAAGATGCTTAAAATGTGCTGTAAAGCAGGGGTGTAAAGTACTTGAGTAATTGTACTTCGTTACAATACTTAAGTACTGTTTTTGGGGATTTGTACTTTACTCAAGTATTATTAGGTTTGTATACTTGTACTTTTACTCAATTACATTTAAGAGGGAAAAAAACATACTTTTTACTCGTTACCTTTAAAATGCAGACCTACAAAGTACAAATCTCGCAGGTCCAATAATTTTAATTAGTATATTTGTTTCTCATGCCGAACTAACGTTATTAATCCTGCGGCCGCACTTTATTTAAAAACAGCCAATCAAATCCCCATCAATGGAAAATTAACCCACCCATACTGTAGGGATGCTCAATATTGGCTTTTTTACCGATACCGATATACCGATATTGTCCAACTCTTAATTTCCGATACCGATATCAACCGATACCGATCTATGCAGGGTTTCCCCCCCCAACAAACGGAATAATTTCAGGTAATTAACATTACATATGTCTTGTTGTGGAATTAACATAACATTATGCATACTTTTGACAATAAATAAAATCAGAATTTGTTCTTACTTGCTTGCCTGGGTAAATAAAGTTTATAGAAATGTAAAATAAAAATAAAAATTGAAAACAGATACCGATATTTTCCGATATCACAATTTAATGCCAATATTGGCCGATAATATCGGACATCCCTAAGTCCCATACCCATGCTGATTGGTCCTTGTGCAAGACTAGAAAGCGGGGATATTTGATTAAACACCTGCTATCAGAAGAATAGACAGTCAGGAAAAACTTTTACTTTTTAAACTTTTTTACTTTTACTCAAGTGTGTTTTTAACCAGATACTCTGACTTTTACTTGAGTAAGATTTTGAGACGGTACCCATACTTTCACTTAAGTATAATTTCTGGGTACTTTTTACACCCCTGCTATAAAGTGATATTGATGGCCGAAGAGCAAAACCTCCTATCTGAAAAAGTCCCCCTTTTGAGAAAACTAAAGAAATTTGTTGTTTTCTTGTCGAATGCAATTTTTTAAGGAAGCCCAATAGAATACACTGTTTTTGGACTATATTATGTGTTAACAATACCGACCAGGTATTAGTGCCTCCAAAGTGCAGATAGGTTTTTCCCCACTTTTTCATGCAGATAGGTGGTTTTGCTCTTCGCCCCTTTTGGTTAAAATAAGTATTAAGTAGCTCTACATTCCAATAGGCATCACTGATATAGAGTGTTTTGGTCAGTAACATGGGTCTCCCAGTCCCTCCGCTCTGCGTTAACGGAAAATAAATAGTCTGGTATTCCGTTCCCACTTTATCCAATCAGGAGAGAGAACTCTACAAAGTGGGGCGTGGGAAGCAGGAAAAACACGGCTTGCTTGTAAACCATCTCTTTTTCAAACTAAATGGTTCACAAAAATATGTTTCTGATCAAATTCGAGATAAGAAATAGGATATGCAATTGCTGGATCTTAATTCATATTTGATCCGCAACACCTAGTTTGACAGAAGTCAGCCAAATACGGATATCACTTACAGCACCTTTAACTCATTCAACGCCAATCACAGAAAAAGTCGGGTTAACTCGCCACCGTTCAGCGCCAATCACTAGAAAAGTCGGGTTTTAATCGTTATTTCTTTTATTAGCTATATCCATTCATTTTCATCCATCCAGCCTGATGTTATCATTGGGAATGGGTCTGAGCTCGCAAAAGGGCAAATACCGCCGCCTACGCCTTCCAGCAGGTATTGCACTCTATTAGAAATGGTGTAGTTTATTTTCAGGGCCGATCTGAGCCGTGCGGGCGGGGTATAAATACTCAGACGAGGCAGGCCTTTACAACGATGTACCATGCCACTAACCCCGCCCGCCTGTTCAGGTGTAACGCTCGGTAATGTGGGACGGACCTCCATGAGCAGTATTTGGAATGGCGATCAGATAATTGGATTATTTCTTTTGCATTACATCAGATACCAGGTAAGGACTCTATATATAAAATATTGCGTTGATCTGATATTTCTTTCTACCGCGATCGCGGCTGTCTGTGTGTGTCTGTGTGCCGTTGGGTGCAGGAGGGGACTGGGGGAGCCTCGCACTACGAGGCCCTTTTCATTCTTGCATGAGGAAGGATAATAACGGTGATCTAGCATTGATTTCAGGATGATTAGATAATCAGGCGAAAAATTACAACGTGTTTAGTAGGGATGACCCCCGGACCCCGGTTCTAAACGGGAACCGGTACTATATTAGAAAAGACAGGAGTATTTATAAGCTCCGACGTCATCGATACTGCTATCGGTACTCGAGAAATTATGGATTTTTTTTGAGGAATTTAAACGTTGCAAACTAATCTTGTTGGCCGTTTTCTATATCTCTCCTCCCTCGGTCTCTCTCTGCCTGCGCGAGGAGCGGGCTGTGCTGTGCTCACACTAGGGCTGGGCGATATAACGATAACGATAAATATCGAGATATATTTTAATAATCGATATCGAAATAAAAAAAAATCTATCGAATTTTTTTCCATATCGCCCAGCCCTAGCTCACACACACACTCACTCACACACACACACACACGGGTGCTGTTGTAGGCTACAGAGTACAGACAGCTCTGCTCTCATCATGGCGGACAGAACGAAACGTTCAAAAGTCTGGGTCTATTTTACTAAAGTCGATGCGGACAACGCTCGTTGCCACAAGTGCAACAAGACATTTGCCAGTAATGTATAAGCGCTGGTACTTGTCAATGTGCCTGGTGGGGAGCTAACGTTATTAGCCTGAGCTCAGAGTAGAATAATGGCTGACAATCCGGAAGTAAATAAACGAACGAGAGCTTCTGATTGGTGGAAAGAAGAAGAGGTGGGTGCAACTAAGCGGTGTGACGTAATTGGCAGATCGACTGTCAATCAAAATAGTATTGTATGACTCCAACTTTTTTATCTTACATTTGTTGTTAATTATAAAAAGTCTATAATTCAGACACATTTAAAACATTGCTGCTGCTGTTGCTGCTGAAGAAATAATATTTATTTATATTTATATAGTTATATAAAAGAATAATAAAGCAATGTCGATTCTGTTCTTAATGAATTGTTTTTTTTTCTTGCAAAATAATCAAAAAGAACCGATAAGAGTATCGATAAAGTACCGTACCGTTAAGCAGTATCGATAAGAGTAGTAGTATCGATAAAATCCTAACGATACCCATCCCTAGTGTTTAGTGTATTCCACTAAAGGGCTATTATCGCGTCTTTTCCTGGGATTACTAAGAATCACCAAAACTATATTCATATTCAAAACGGTATAAAACGGAAATGTACGGATGAAAAAACAATCCGTTTTGTACATGTTGACTGGAAGCAACTCACTGATAATCAATGGGTGTATTAGACCCATAGCTATAATATAAGATATATTTTAAGCACTCAAATCTCTCAGTCCCCCCATTGATTAAAGTGGTGGCGTTCTAGCGCCCTCTCGCGCATTAAGCGATGGCGCAGAATGAGTTCATGCCAAATCATTGCTCATCTCTTGATCCGTCCCAAAAACATATCTTAAATCACTCTACACACAAAACCGTTTCCTTTTAAATGACACTACTCAAAGCCATAAGCAATCTGTAATAATATCTAACAATATAATAAAATTCTTCAGCACTTATTCTTTTAATATATATAATATTTCATTTCTGAGTGTTAGATAATCCAACTCTCACATAAATATAAGTTATTTTAATTATGCAGGATACAGACTAGATCAGTGGTTGTCAAACCTTTCTTCAGGGAACCCATGTTTTCAGAATAAATATTTCCACGATCCAAAACTGATGGCAGAATATTGTGCAAGTTAATAATAATTATCCATTTATAAAAAATTATAATAATAATTTAACATTTTATTTTATTCCATCATGTCTATTTTGCATTGGACTCGAGGGCTTTTGCCTTATATATGATCCTTCCAGAGAATTATTTAGGGACCCCATTTCAATCTTCCCAAGACCCACATGTGGGTCCTGACCCACCCTTTGACAGTATACTGCAGATAGGATCAAGTCACGTCTCATCTCTGGTTATGATTCAAAACAGCTCCACCACAGGTACGTTGGCCGGGACCCACCCCCCACTCTAAAAAATTAAAATAAAAATAAAGGTGACCACACTGCCTCGACAGGAAGCGAAGACGGCAGAATGTGGTTTTGATGCTCACCAGAATAAATCCAATGAGAAAAGACAGACTGCTCCCTTTGCTTTGCTTTTTTTCTCCTCCCGGTTTCCTGTGTGGTTGTTTTTGGGTGGGTATACACTTTAGTCTTACACACAAGCCGACACTCATGAACTGTGTCCCCCGTACCACCCACTGTAAGACGGATATAGAACACCCCAGCGGTAGAGCGGAGAGATCTGCGATGGCGATTGTTACAAAGGGTCAGATTAAACCGAATATATGTATTTATTGATTGATATATATTGCATAATATTTGTATATCGTTTGATATCCCTTGTGTATTCTTTGTACATATACACGGAATATCCCTTTAACCTACTACAGACCATAATATTTCGTTCTCTTATTGGATGGCGTGCCACCAGCGCCAGTGTCTTACCCCCAGAGTCGAGTTCAAAGCTACCGTCAAGGCTTGTCTCAACATGCCCGGTTCTGCCCAGGACTACGAGACAGGAATAAGGCTGGTACTAGTTTGTTCCCCCAACATATAAATATGGCGCAGGTGAATACATAAGTTAGTTCAGTCCGCAGTTCAGTTCGAGTTCGAGTTACCCAAGTGAAGCCTCACCCACTATGCAACGTGCGGTGAAGTGGGCCCGTATTGCCCCAAAATAGAGTCTTGTTTTATCCTAATACGTTTGTTCAACGTATCGTTCGCTCCTTACTAGTAAGCCTTCATCACGAGTCAAAGACCAAGTGAAGTGAGCAATTGTGTGTCTAAATAGAGCACTTATAGCCGCGTGCGAATAGGATAGTAAAGTATCAGCGCTTGGTTGAGTAACGTCAAGTTCAACTTGGTTGGTGTGGAGTACCGCGCACCGGAGGATCTACACCGGGGAATGCAGACCCCCTCTCCGGCTGGATTATTATTCTTATTGCTTTTAACCATGCTGTTGGAGCGGAGAAGAATCGTCTACACCCACTGCTGTGGGACCTGCCCGTGAGGACCATCATTCGAGCCCGTCTCTATTGGAGGGGCTGACCGGCTTTCACCTGTGCGGCGCGCACACTGGGATTACAGCTGCCTTTCGTCTGCCGAGCAGGGAGTAATATACAGTACCGCCTCCAGGAGCCTATTGAGTCCCCGCTGACTCGGACTTTGCATTAGAGCATTGCCTCCCCCTGCTGGCTTACAACCGGTGGAACCCCCTACCAGTATCCCCTAGATATAATTCCTAATATTCAAGTTGTATTATTATCTCATGCGTAATATGAGAATGGACATTCATTATTGATTTGCCTACGCACATTCCTTTGCCTTACAAGTGCATTCAATTAAAGTATATTATGTATTCTTGCTGCTAATAAATACTTAAAGACAACTTTGTGTAGAACCGATTCATTGTGGGGAAGTGTTCTCATCATATACTAGTGTACGGTATGGCCAGTATAATGTACATAAGACGGTAGTGGTTTAATGATACCATACTTGATTAATACAGTCAGGGAATTGTACCCCTCAGTTACAGCGATACTTGAGCGATCTCTCACGTTGCACGTTTAAAGTGAGGATTATAATAACAGCATACATGTTGGCAGGTAGAACCAGTGATAATGGGTTGAACATGTAATGGATGGAACCCCACCCTCCAGAGATACAATACTTCTCATAGCTGAACATCTCGTGCGTTATAACTTGTGTAATAGAGCCATTACCTACTCATGATGACGGAGAAATAAAGCAGGTGGGGGTTGAGTATATGTTTATGGGGTAGGGATGCTCTGATTGATCAACAAGCCATGTGTATCGGCAGATATTCACACTAAAGAGAAGACAGTCGGCCCATAATGAAACGGACACACAAAAAAAATAAAAATAAAAATAAACCTTTAGTTTTGACTCATATGAGTCATCAGTGTGTTGTTGCATAAATGCCATTATATCCACTAGTAGTGATCATTACATTCTACCATCTGCCAGTGCTATATGTCACTTATTCACATACAGCTACAAATCCAAAAAAGTATTTTCTGTTGAAACTATCTAGAAAAGATATCTACTTTCCCAAATTGGGAAAGTTCGGAAACCCAATGTATATTATTAACAAATCAGTATTGGATCGGCATGGGCTAATCTCCACACACACGAAAAACTGATATTATAAAAGTGATTGGTTTTGGCACCTCAATGAGCTAAACCTGCGTCACAGGTTTGAATTCAGCCTGCAATATTTGATGCATGACATCCCCTCTCTCTCCCTTATCCTGACTAATAAAGCACAAATGCAGCAAAAATATGAACTATATACGATATGTGTATATATTATATCGACATCATTGTAAATGAAGGCCTGCCCTCAATGATATCCCAATCGGAGCATCCCTAATTGGATATGAGATCTCCATGGAAACGGCCACCCTGTGGGATGACAGCAGCATCCTCTGACCCCCTGTCGTGACCTTACCAGCGATGTTGCTGTCCGTCTCGTCAGTCTGCAGGCTGGTGACACTAGAGTTGTCCATACGGAGCTGCAGGTCGTTCAGCTTCTCCCGGAGCTGCTCGATGTCACTCTCCTTACTGTCCAGCTGCATCTGCAGCTCGTTGCGGTACATGGACTCCTCCGACAGTTGCTGTTCGCATGGAGGGTGAGAGGAAAGATGGGTTTAATGAGAGCAAATAAGATAAGGGAAGCGTTGTTATCGTTGGGGTGGGGATTGTGTGATTGTCAACAGCAGCACGACGCAAACATGGTTGGAAGAGAATGTTCAAAACCAAAAAGAAAAACAATAGAATGAAGTGATAAAAGGGGTAGACCCATAAGTAGGGGTGGACGGTATAAACGGTATGAATTTGCGCTACGGTATGGATTTTGACTATACCTTCATACCTTGTGACCGGTAGACTAGAGCAGCTAGTCGTCACAGCAGTAGCAATGACGTTAACATTACTTGTTGATTCACTCGACATTTGCAGTGGTCGTTGCATAGTGTTTAATTGTACTGAGTTTTTCTCCACTTGTTCACGGACCTTGCCATATAGTTTTGGCATTTCAATTTGGCTAAGGAGGCTGGCTTTAGCACAGCAACGGGCTAACGTTAGCCGCTAAGCTAACGTGAGCTAAGCTAATGTTCCAACGTGACTCTGCGGCACCAGTTCCATTCGTGAGGAAGGGGGGGGTATATTGATGAGGCTTGACAACAGAGGTTCAAAGATAACTTCACATTTATTTGGTTATTCGTTTCTTTATATCGCTTTATCCATCAATCCAGGATGTTACTAAAGAAGGGAGCTGTACTGAGTATTCGGGCCCCCGAAAGAAAATATCGAATCAGTACGTACAAATGTCATAATTAGCCAGCTAACGTTAGCTATCTTAGCTCGGTTTATTACGCCAAGAAAATCTAACGTTAGTACAAACACTGTGTGTATGTGTGTGTGTTAGACAGAGTGATCACACACAAACATTTTGCACAATCACATTAGCTAGCTAAGTAACGTTAATTATCTAAGTTGTCAATGCTCTTCTGTAGACTTCACTTAGATTTTACAATGAAATGAAGATAGCAAAGTATTTGCTGCATCCCCTGACAGAGATTACAATTTGTTATTAGGGCAGGCCTTTGCAGTGCCCACCTTCCCGGGACATCGGTTGCCAGACTGACCCCCCAAATAGGATATGTGTTGGCACCCAGCTCTCGAAGAAAACTCTTCAGACACATGTAAAAAGTCGAGGTTTGTAAAATGTCTGATCAATTAGCAATTTTTGTATTCCAGTTAGTGCTGTGATGTGTTGCTTAGAATGTCAATTCTGTAGCTATTGCACATGTAATGCACACATGTAGTTTTGGCAGCTATAATAGCCTTTAGATATCAATCTACTGTAATCTATCAGTACACACCCTACTACTGATGGTAGTGGTATGGGCGGCGCTATATGCTATAGTGCAGGTTGGTGACTGTCACTCAAAGCGCATTGCGAGTATGGGCGGAGCCCAGCCAAAAACAGCTTGGAATTTGTAAGTGCAGAAAGTGCTGCTCTACAGTACTTGATTAGAAATACAAAACAATGAATTACATTTTTTTTTAACAGATGTGTTCCATAGACTCACAGGAATTGTGTAAAATTGCCCAAATAGTGAACTAAATAGCTAAATAGTTCCCCTTTAAGACAAAGAGCAGCCATTCAGTTGACTTGTGATTAGGGCTGGGAAATTCATCTAATTTCATTAACAATTTTACGCTTTTGGCTTCCAACAATTATGAAATCAAGATAATCGACTATTAGCCAGGTCAAGCCTTTGAGCCAGGTCATGTGATTACATTATGAATTGAAAATGGGGAACCCTGATGTAAACAAGATGAAAGTCTTTCTCTGATCTGCATCCCCTTAACAATTGTGTGTATTGAGCTGTACTGTACCCATTCTGCAATATGTTAATAAAAGTTTTCAATCAATCAATGTTTTTCAGTTGAATTATATTTAAAGATCAAGGAAATCCACTCAAAGTTCAATAAATGCACGATGAGTCGATGAGTAATTGTGTTAAATAATCGTGATCTCAATATTGACCAAAATAATTGTGATTATGATTTTTGCCATAATGAAGCAGCCCTACTCGTGATTGTGCTTTATAGGGATGCTCGATATTGGCTTTTTTACCGATATACCGATATTGTCCAACTCTTAATTTCCGATACCGATATCAACCGACACCGATATATGCAGGGTTTCCCCCAGGGGAGTTTTTAGGGTTAGAAAACATTGGGGGCTTCAGCTTTTTTTTTTTTTTTTTTTTTAAACACAGAAATACGCAATTTTAGAGTAATTAGAGATGAATACTGAATAACTAGAATCATTAGAGGTTCTCAAAGTGAGGTCCAGGTCCATGAGAGGGATCTGGGCAGTCCCCATAGAAAATTCAAAGTTAACAGGACCAAATCATCAGTTTCTTATTTATTTATTTAGCCAGATAAAACAATGATCTGGTCCAAGAAGCCCCAACAGGAACAAAATATAGGCCCAGATTTGCACCCCTACAATGTCAGCCTCACTTTTTGCAAAACAATACACAGTGATTTGCAAAACACTAAACACACTTGCATTACATTAGACACAGAATGTCAAATTACCACACATATGAGCCAATTGGTTAAACACAGCCATCAGATGCACAAACACACCATTGCTTAATTGTAGATACACAATCAGGTTTAAGCACTATAAAAATGCAGCAGGCGAGTTCACCTGTCTTCAACCAAAATGGAAGGAGAGTGAAGTACTGTACACAGAGAACGTGAAAATATACAATACATTCACCAAACACTACACAAGACAACCAATGATGCAGACTGATGAAAATATACATTTTCTCCCATTTTCCCAAATCAGTCAACATGTCAACATGGAGAATCACAACAAAAAATTATCTTGCCAGATCCAGCTAGGCAAAGAGATAATGTCTAGTATTTTCTGTTTAAATTTTTTCAAAAAAGAAATTGTGTTACTGTAATTTTAACCTGTACTGGATACAGTATTTTATGTTTGTCTGATATTTGCTGAGCTTACAGTGTTATGCACATAGTAGCATGAAAACTGGGACATGTATTGTTGTGATTCTCCATGTTGAAATGTTGACTGATTTGGTTATATGGAGAGAACATTTATATTTTCATCAGTCTGCATCATTGATTTGGGTATATGGAGAGAAAATGTTATTTTTTTCATCAGTCTGCATCATTGATTTGGGTATATGTAGATAAATAAATTATATTTTCATCAGTCTACAGCATTGGTCTTGTGTAGTGTTTGGTGAATTTATTGTATATTTGCACATTCTCTGCGTACTTCACTTACAGTACTCTAATCACTGAGAAGTAGAATTGCTAAATGTGTTTTAGGTTAAGCACAGCAGTGTGTGTAACTGGTTCAAACAGAATTAAGTCATATGAAACGTGTGTTTCATATGGTAACAAAATTAGTGTATGGTTTTGACAAGTGTTTAATTTAGCAAAGGATCTGAGGTGTTCTGATAATTGTGTGTGTGGTTGTGCTAATTGTGTGTTTTGAAACACCGGGCCCCGTTTTCAAAATCATGCTTAGGCAATCGAAAAAAAACTATTGTGTGTTTCATTATATACATATGTTTCAGTCTTCTCATAAAAAAAAGATTCGATTTTTGGGTCTTTTCCTGCCTTTGGTCCGCTTTGCATTCACATCTCAAATGAACCGCAGCAGGGTTCACTTGCAAGAGTGAATGAGCTTTCACACCACCCCAAACCAACCGGACTATCCGAGGTTCGATTAAAGCTTATTATAGGACACTGGACATGGGTATGGATGGCTCCAGGTGCTGCTGCATTGCTGCAACCGCTCGCCACACATTACAATATCCAACTATTGCCAGAGGAGATCACAGTTGCAAAGTGTTTCCTGGTCAGGACAGGCAGAGATGCAGTCCCTACTATCCAAAGTGTCTTTTCCCTCCTGGATGATGATAATAATAATAATAATAATAATAATAATAATAATAATAATAATAATAATAATAATAATAATAATAATAATAATAATAATAATAATAATAATAATAATAATAATAATAATAATAATAATAATAATGCATTTGATTTATAATGCGCCTTTCAGGACACTAAAAAAAAAAAGAGTCCACAAATCGGTGAATGAAAGAATTATAGGATCAAATGAAAACTACTTACTAAAAAATTTTAAAAGTACTAAAAACCAACAAAATATACCAAACACTAACAAACATTCAGCACAGACAATGGGGATGCTGACATCAAAATAAAAAAAAAAAAAAAAAAAGTAAAGTAAAAAAAAAAAAAAAAAAAAAATGTAAAATTTTTTTTTTAGATCCGGGGCTAGGAGAAAAACATCCGGGGCTAAAGCCCCGGAAGCCCAGGGCTAACGACGCCACTGTTTCCCCCCCCCCAAAAACGGAATAATTTCAGGTAATTAACATTACATATCTCTTGTTGTGGAATTAACACAACATTATGCATACTTTTGACAATAAATAAAATCAGAATTTGTTCTTACTTGCTTGCCTGGGTAAATAAATGTTATAGAAATGCGGGAAAAAAAAAAAAAAAAAAAAAAAAAAACGTATTTTTCTTTTGAAAACAGATACTGATATTTTTCTATATCACATTTTAATGCCGATATCGGCCGATAATATCGGACATCCCTAGTGCTTTATTTTATTTCTTTGTTTGTTTTGTTCTGGTAGCACAACTAAACTAAAAACACTTCTATAATAATAATAATAATCTCGTTTTATATAGTGCCTTTCAGAGGACCCAAGGTCGCTTTACATAGGGGGGGGGGGGGGGGGGGGATGACAAATTAACAACATAGTGGACAGACACAACATATACATATAAAGTGAGAAAGTTAGGGGTTGAAGGCCAAGTTGAAGAGGTGGGTTTTGAGCAGTTTTTTAAATGAGTCTACTTCTGGTAGCAGCAGCTAAATCCAACAATTATCATAAAACTCTTTTACGCAGCTACTGAAGAATACTACATATATTTCTAGGTAGAGTAGGGCTGTACAGTGCGACGAGGTTATCGCAAATTGCCCCTATACAGGTGCAGCTCAATAAATTAGAATATTGTGGAAAAGTCTATATATTTAGCTGTATTGATGCAGTAATTTGTGCAAAAGGAGCCCCAACCAAGTACTGAGTGAACATACGGTACATGAAGATACTTTTCAGAAGGCCGACATTTCTATATACAAAAGAAAAATACATCTATTTTTATTTTTTTATTGGTGATACAGAAGTTTGGGCTTTCATGAGCTGTAAGACATAATCATCAAAATTAAAACAAATAAAGGCTTGAAATATTTCACTTCGTGTGTAATGAATCTATAATCTACAAGAGTTTCGCTTTTTGAATTGAATTACTGAAATAAAATTACTTTTCCACGATATTCTAATTTATCGAGCTGCACCTGTATATGGCCTGTGCGAGTGGAGAAAAATATTTGGGCGCACCTTTGCGAGTAGTGATTTCAACCCTTGCATTCGCATTTCACTCCTAAATTAAGCCAAAGCATGTGATGACGCAATGACATCACCCACGCGAGCTGCACACTCAGGTATGAACAGCGGGAAAAATTTACTGAGCAGCACCCACTGTGATTGTGCACGCAGCTTGTAGATGCCAGTCTGATTAGCTACTAGGCTAAAAATGAAGAAAACCACCAGTAACGTTAGTATTGCATCATATTTTCGACATGTTGGACCTATTCAGCCATCTAATGAAAATGTGACAGAGAACAGTGAGCCAGCAGTGGCAGTAGCCACCATTACAGGTATGGCTAACGTCGTTAGCGACAGCAACATGGCTAGCTCTAGTATCGTTAGCACTGAGTCTGCAGACGCCGACGTTACTAGCGATGAAGATGAAGATGGCGAGATAGCTGCACCCGCCACAACTGTCACAACTAAAAAGATCGACAAGTTCAGGTCGGATTGGCTCAAACTATTCCCCTGGCTAGTATTTGAGAATTACCTTATGTTTTGTAAATACTGCAAGGGACAGAAGCAGGCAGGGAAAACTGCGTTTGTAACGGAGAAATGCCAACTTTAAAAAAGATGGCTTAACTAAACACAGTATGTCCTATCGGCACAGAGCCTGCAGAGACAGCTACATGATGCAAACCAATAAATCGTCGTCTACGGTGACAGCAGCCTTAGGTAGGCAAGTTCTTATTTCCGAGGCGGATCAACGGAGGCAGCTTAAAATAAAAATGAATATCGCCTACTTCATCGCCAAGGAAGAGGAGCCGCTCGTGAAGTTTGGGCCACTCATTACTCTTCACAAGAAAAACGGCGTTGATATAAATCCAACCTACGACAACCATGTCAGGTAATATTTTTCCAATAATAGTAATACCTTGCATTTAAATTATTTTAGTTTTTCTAAATGCTACCCAAAACAATGTAATGGCATCTTAGGATGCGAGTGTACCATGATTAGCAATGTAATTGCATGTGATGTGTCATCATGTTATGTGACTATAATATGTGTACATCATACCGTAGTAGGCCTCTCAATTCTTATAGAAAAAAAGTCCTGGATATACATAAACATTAATTGGCATAGACCTCTATAAACGGCCCAACACATTGATCACTTTAGGCACACACTGAAACCAGTAACATCACAAATATGAAGCAGGTAATTACCCATACAAATAATAAACCTTTCATGGGGTTATTTACAATAATAATAATTCATTTTATTTCTAAAGCACTTTTCATTGTGAAACAAAGGTATGCAGAGTTTCTTGTACTCCTGATTAATGCAAGCACGCACGCACGCGCACGCGCACACACACACACACACACACACACACACACACTTTTGTTCCATTAGTGATTTACACACTTTCTCAGTTGGTTCATTATAAATGATACAAACCTGAAAACAAAAGCACTTAAATGTTAAATAAAAGGACCACAGTAATGAGGCAGGAGGAACATATTATTTTGCACTATAATGGTCAAATTGGTATTTAAAAAAAGTGCCCCTAAAAAATATTCTGTGCCCCTAATGCACCTGTGCCCCTAGTGAAAAAGCTTAGCGTACAGCCCTGTAGAGCTGTGTGAGGAAGCTGCATTCTCTCACACTCCTCATAACTTACTGTCACTAGCACTAGACAT
This sequence comes from Notolepis coatsorum, assembly GCF_963971535.1. Classification (NCBI taxonomy): domain Eukaryota; kingdom Metazoa; phylum Chordata; class Actinopteri; order Aulopiformes; family Paralepididae; genus Notolepis; species Notolepis coatsorum. The sequence continues at coordinate 47,033,472 of NC_140177.1, read as the reverse complement.
TTCTCAGTGAGGAGGCCCGAGGCAAATCAAATGTCTGGCAGATGCAAATCACCCAGACCACACATGAGCTCGGACTGTAATCCTGCTAAAGCCACGAAGCAAAACGGCAGTAGTCTACTAATTAAACCAACGCAATGTATCGGCCTTCACATTCGAAACTCTCACTCCTCGCAGTTCAAAGCCTACACTTTGTGGGTCCTGCTTGTAGTAAATATTACATAAATAATAATAGCAGTCATCAATCCATTTGAGTGATGATGTGGTCTAGGAACAAGACTTCATGTGGCAGAGTAACACAGACGTGATAGAGATATGTGCTTGGACAACATTCTCTTCTCTACAGTACGTAGCCAGCCTTACATTCTGTATTTCATCAGTTTCAATCAGTTTCTGATTATTTGGTAATGTGTGTGTTCATGCAGCTTTGTTGTTGTTGATGGGTTTGTAAGATAAGATCAGATATTCCTTTATTGATCCCCTTGGGGAAATCTGGGCGTCATGGCAGCATGGGGGAGAGGAGGTATACTATAGGTATGGGCAGGGTAATAGAAGAAATACCGGTACATAAATATAGGAAATACAATTACGTATAGTAAAAATACGATGTTATGAACTATAAACTTTAAGTACGGTAATATGACATGTTATGATGGATGAAAGCAGAGCCGTTACCAGCAGCATATTCCTTGGTTGCTTATTGTCACAGAGTTGTGACCTGGCATTAGACTTCTTCCAACATCAACAACACATTCATTTTCTATAAGCACCATCTTCTGGCCCCTATATCAGTGTCACCAAACTATTTAATGGTGCAGGCAATTGAAAATATTAAAGGACACCAGTACAAGCAAGTCCTAAGCCCCGAATCTGCCCCGAACAGTCATGCAACCATACTCCAGCTTTCTAACACAACACATGTTCCATTTCAGTGTTCCATTTCAGTATTCCATACTTTCTAACACATGTTCCATTTCAATATTCCATACTCAGCTTTCTAACACATGTTCCATTTCAGAATTCCATACTCCGCTTTCTAACACATGTTCCATTTCGGTATTCCATACTTTCTAACACATGTTCCATTTCGGTATTCCATACTCAGCTTTCTTTCCCAGACCGCAATACCTTGACCGGATTCCAAGATTTTGGTCCAGGGAACAAACTTAACTTTTTGACTTACCAGCCATTTGGCTGGTAGATTTTAAAAACTACCAGCCATCCAGATGTTTTACCAGCCAAAAATTATAAATAGCTTTTTAGTATATCGCCATGTGTTATTATTACTATATAATACTCTCGTATGCTATTTTCAATTAATATCATAAACAACATAAGGAATATTAGCATAATTTTGCGTGGACTGAAGGAATGAGTCAGCGTTAATAGTTTTAAATGCAAATAATTTATTGCGAATTTATTTACAATATGGAAGCAAAAGAATTAAAGAACATATTAAAACAACTTCAAACAAGATAAACAAATCCATACTTGCCACCTACAAGGCAACAAGGGATGTTAGCGGAGTCTGTAATGCATCCAGCCTTGTATGGAATAATAATATAATAATAGATAATAATAATAATACCGTCCACCCCTAATATAATATAATAATAATCTGGTCAGCAGCCTCCACTGATGTAGCGTGATTCAAACCCCCTCAATGTGCAGTTTCTAGTTAATCCGTTAGTCAGTTACGCAGCCTCCACTGATGTACAGTGACGAGTGAATCTGGTAGTTGGTTTATGACGTTACGAGTTAATCAGTCAGCAGCCTCCACTGATGTTATGACGTTACAAATGCGAAATAACATTATACATTATGCTCCGCGAAATAAAGAGAGCTTATTATTAATCAGTCAGCAGCAGCCTCCACTGATGTTATGACGTTACAAACGCGAAATCACATTATGCTCCGCGAAATAAAGAGAGCTTATTATTAATCAGTCAGCAGCAGCCTCCACTGATGTTATGACGTTACAAACGCGAAATCACATTATGCTCCGCGAAATAAAGAGAGCTTATTATTAATCAGTCAGCAGCAGCCTCCACTGATGTTATGACGTTACAAACGCGAAATCACATTATGCTCCGCGAAATAAAGAGAGCTTATTATTAATCAGTCAGCAGCAGCCTCCACTGATGTTATGACGTTAAAACACGAAATAACCAGGGTACAAAATATGCCTCCACATATTTGGTCAAATCAAATGCAAAATTAAATATCAGAGCACAATCAAAAACACGATTGCAGGTTTTTTTGTAGGCTAAAGAACGGATGAAGACAGACCTCGTGTGCGTCTCATGTTACAAACTTGATCTCGTGAGCAGAGCGCATCTCATTTACATTTAAAGGTTCATTGTTTGTAAACATTAGAACGGACACGTGAGACGTGACACACACACACACACACACACACAGTTTCACTTTCGTTTCAACTCACCACGCCCGCATCCAATAGGGGCCAGCTGCAGCCCCGGAGATTGTTCCAGATTGGGCAACTTTCGCCCGCTCCCACGACATTTCTCCCTCCAGCTGGAGGCTACTCATATCATATTAATGCCGACGCATGCAGTGGATTTTGTTGGCCGCCAGATGGCGCCCAGGCCTTAATTTATGACGGCCAAACATTAAATCTACCAGCCTGTGGCGGTGGGCGTGTGACTATTTTGTACCCTGTTTTGGTCAGTGTTCAATTTGATGTGACTGGGCAATGAAACGGTCAAGTAGACTATACCTACAGCTGAAATTGATTCTTCACGACAAGCAATATCACAATATATTAAAATAACTGTGGGTCTACAACTACATAGAATGCGTAGTCCCTTGTAGGGCTGTACCGAATAGTTCCAAGCTTCATTCATAATGTTGACATTCGAATTCTAAATCAACATCTGAATTTTTTATTTTTAATAAAAAGAAAATATATATTTTAATTATATATATATATATTTATTTGTATGTGTCTATTCATTCTGTTTAAACCAATGGAGTTTTTCTTCACACAGTTGCAGATACAAATTAGGCTACACTAATATTACCGGTATAGTATTATACTATTATAGTCATAAAGTTATATTCATTAACTCCTTCCGGGTCAACAGTGCCCTCTGCTGATGGCCCTTTACGTGCCATCTCAACTCTCCAACGGTTCAAGAGCGCCATCTGGTGGCCGATCGGCGGATCGCCCAGACCGGAAACATGAAATGGAAGCTGGTGCTCATTCCAATTCGGTCCGATCACTCGCTAATAGTCCCAGGACTCGAGCTAGACACAATGGATAGCAATCAGTTACCAATAACTCGATAAACAACATGATTTGGACGTATATACCATTATACAACCTGGAGATGGATCGCATATTTCTACATCCCATAATAGGAATATTTCTGCTCCACGCTCATCGCCCAACGGCCAGAGGAAGCTACGGTAAGATTCAGCGTTATTTTTTAACGTGTTCGATATAAACTGCTCTGATGATCATATCACCCACACTAGATGAATCATCTAACGTTGGCCACGGAATTATAAACGACCCCCCCCCCATCCGGTCAACATCAGATGATAAGTAGTAACTTCTAGAAGCACGTCCATTTGAATTTTTTTATCTCACGCCGATTGCTATCAAACTGTATACAATCATCAATATAATGCATTTAGGGCTATAAATCACGTTCTGGAGAAAGCTGCAGAAAACGATAAAAACATACTTATACTTTAGACCGTATTTTAGTATGAATATGTGAATGAAAAAGTATAACGTTGCTACACCCTGAACAATAGATACTTGATGTTGAATGGGCCATAGTAATGTCAATTTAGCAATACAATTTAAAAAGTTATAGCCCTGCAAAGAAGGGGAACTTCTCCATATTAAATAGGGCTGGCGTGGGATGGTTTATTCTGAATATAAGCCTGGCGACCAAAGTGTTAATCACTTTATTCAAATTGAGGGTTTAGTTTGAGGATATTTATAATTCTTTTTTTTAAATATTACATTCGGTACAGCCCTATTCCCTTGTGTATCGGTACTCATGTTATATGTTTCTTGCCTCATACTTTTGCTGACATTCCCAACTATTCAAGACGCGGAAATTGTCCAATACATTTTCCATACTATTCCGGACCTTCCAGGCCTGTGCAGGGACGTTGTTTTTTGAGTCACTCACCGCCTGCATCTCGCTCAGCTCCTTCTGGTACTTGATGGCCATGTGGTTGAACTTCTCCTTCTCCTGGTTGAGCTCCAGCTGCAGCTTGCGGTTCTCCTTCTCCTTCTTGCGCAGGTCGGCCGTGCTGCCCTTCTTCTTCTGGTCCAGCTTCATGTCCTTGCGGTTCATGATCTCCGCCAGCTTGTTCACCGCCTGGGAGACATTCAGGTGGGGTTAGGGTTAGTGTTAGTGTCAACCACAACATCTGTCCACCTCTTTAGGCTGTGTAGGTTTCAGCAGTAAGGGTACTTCCAGAGACACAGGTCTTTGGGAACATCAGACAACATTCTCCTACTGAGACAGGCTATCTTTTTTTTTTTAAACTTTGGCCATTCCCCTGGCTCTTTTATGTGTTTATCACATTTATACTGGTCAAGGATGACCGACAGAAACAGGCTGAACGGGTTCAGATGGGGGGGAAGACACTCTGGGAAAGGCACGGCTGCAGTCGGGATTCGAACTCGCTAAGCCCCAGATCCGTGACGAGCACGGTTGTCCACGGCGCTGAAATAGCGCTCGCGGTACATGGTGAGCTACTGGAGCTCCCCGAGACAGGCTATCTTTACCTGAGTCTTCAGTGTGCGCTCTGTGTTGAGGACCTTCTCATAGTTGGCCTTGGTCGTGTTTTGAATCTCCTCTTTCTCGGATGCAAACTCTGTGAGGGAACAAAGACACGGCGTCATCGATGCAAAGCATGAGGGCAGATTCTCAGAATATGAGTGAACGAGAACTGCTGCTGGGGGCAGATTGGTTTGTCTAGTGAGTAAATGTGTGAGTGACTGAGTCAGTGACACTGCTTCGCATCTAATGAAAACGGTTCGGCTTATAGAACAATATAATTGACATACAGTCCAGACCACCTAACTGTCTACCTCACTTTGGACTTGATATCGAACATCTAGATCCAAAAATACAATTCTCTATGCCGAAGATGAATGAGATTTGTCTCTCATGGTTAGAAATAGTTGTGTTATTTAATGTCAATTCAGTTATTCTTTAAATTAATTCAAAATTGAATTCAATATATGAATAAATAAAAAATGCTACAGTTGCAACCCAGGTCGTTAGCTGCTGCCAAAAATAAAGTAGTATTAAAGAAATAATAAAATAAAAAAATAAAAGTCTATAATAACAACTTCCAGTGATAAATGGAAGAGATCTTTATCCTAGACAAAATACCACAGCTGGGAGGGGCTATGACAACCACAGATCTTGGTGGGAGGGGGCGATAGTTTCAAATCCAATTCCAACTGAGTTTTCTGATAGATGACGCGTTTGGATCCAGCACTTCATATTTCATATATGGTCCATTTCAAGAGCATTTGTATGTAGCACACACTACATGACTTCATCAGGTCTCTCTACTCACACAACACAACTTTCTGCCTTGTAATGGAGTATGTTGAAGTTGTCGTGGTTTGCACAGTACATGACTGATCAGCAACAGGGGTTTTTACACAATTACAAGATCTTTCACCAGGAGGACATCCTGACGAGTCTGTCTGGTCCCCAAACGTGAGAAGGGATTCTGGTCATTGAGGCATTTGTTTTAGTCAGAGGAATACACTGGAGAAAGCCCAAGGCAAGGTTTTAGCGGTTTCTCTTTTGCTCAGAGAATGAGCTGTCATTCTTTCCTTGACCGGGTCTCATTTCTTCCCAAGCCACACCCACTGCCTGGTCAGTCTCCCTCTTTCTTGATTATTCTGTCTTTCTCTCTGCACTTATTATTCTCCTTCATATTCTCATCGGGTGTATTCAGAATATGATACTCTTTATTGCCAAATTCAGGTGATGAATACAGCTTTGAAGTTTGTAAAAGCATTACAATCATAACAAGCTAGCAGGGAAAAAAGCCAACTTGTCAACCGCACTCTGGTAATGGGCTGTATAGTATTTCCCAGATATCCGCCCATCCCCTTTTTATAATGTCCCTAAAACCACAAATTAACGAATGACTAATAACAGAGACACTCTTAATAACATGGCAGGGTCATAAGACATTGCAATAGGCTCATTTTCTTGTTCTGATTCAGACAAGACAGCTCATGAATTGACAGCTTTTCCAGACAGAGTTTCTTCATTCTGTTTGCGGTCCCTCACTAGTTCAAAGTTAATGTAACTCCACCACAGCAGAATGGTGTCTCTCTCTCTCTCTCTCTCTCTCTCTCTCTCTCTCTCTCTCTCTCTCTCTCTCTCTCTCTCCTGCCCTCGACGGGGTCCAGATATTTAGCCTGCTTGATATCTGTCGGGCATCAGCAAGACTCTTGGGCCGCGTCTGGGTCAGATCACACATAGCAATCGAGCGCCAACTTGCGAGTGCAGAGCGAACGCCAATGTGCCTCTGATCTGGAGATTTTTGTCGGCAATCAGTAAGCCAGTGTTTCTCAAAGTGGGGGGCGCGCCCCCCAGGGGGGGGGGCGCAGAGGCATGACAGGGGGGGCCTTGAGATTACAGAAAATTGTCACTAAAGTGCTATCTGTTGCAGCTGCACTGTTCTCCATGAAAATACCATTTCTCAAAATCTGAAAATCATTATTTAATAAAACACAGAAAAGGATCACCAAGTTACTCTGGATAAAAAAAACTTTACAGACAACATTGAGACAAAGCTTCCTGACACATCTCCATCCAAACTCTTGGAAGAACTCTTTGAAATCTCATCTGATACCACCTGGAGAGCTAGTTTCAGAGTGTGGTGCTGAGTACCAAGTATCTCATGATGCAGCAGTTAAGGTGTTGATACCATTCAGCACCACATACAGTATCTGTGTGAAGCTGGCTTTTCATCCATGACAGCTCTGAAAACAAAATATAGGGCCAAGTTGAGCCTTGAGGATGACATGCGTGTTGCCTTAACAGCAATAAAGACTGTTTGCTTATTTCCTATGTTCGCTTTGTAAATTCCCAGTCACTGAGTGAAGATCTGCTGTTTTGCAAATATGTCAAAAACAGAGCGACAGCTGATGAGCTCTTCAAAATGATTGACAGTTACCTGACAGAACATGGACTGAAATGGGAGAACTGTGTGGGCTTTTGCTCTGACGGTGCGCAGGCCATGGCAGGGAAAAGGAGGGGGCTACAGGCGCACATCAAGGGGGTCTCGCCAAACGCGCAATGGACGCTCAGACATTGAGTGAATTCTGGCTTGGTGTGGAGAGGGAGCATCCACTCATAGGGCAGAGGGCTGTGGGCATCCTTCTTCCCTTCGCCACATCCTATCTCTGTGAGATTGGATTTTCAGCTGTTGCTTCACTGAAGACAAAGCACAGGTCTAAGCTCAACATTGAGCATGACTTGAGAGTGGCAGTATCAAGCCTGCAACCTCGTTTGAAAAGATGTGCAGTGCAAAACAGGCTCATTGCAGCCACTAATGCTGTGATGACTCACATAATTTCCTTACATTTTCTCTTTTTTTGCACAAATTGCAAAGTTCTTTCACAAGTTTTCACACGTTTTTCACAAAGTTTTCTATCTATTTTTTTTTAAAGCAGTGTCCTTGAATTGTATTGCAATGTTACAAGATGTCTCTATTTTTGAAAAAGCAGTCTTGAGTGTCCATTGAATTGTATTGCAATGTTACAAGATGTCTCTATTTTTTTTAAAAGCACAGTCTTTGAGTGTATTGGACTGTATTGTTATGTTGTTGCACAATTGCACAGTTGTAAAGTGGTTGCACAATTTGAAAGGTCACGATATTGGTGTTATTTCAATAAATTTAAACATGGCCCATTTCATGACTATTTTGTTGGGGCGAGGGGGGGGGGGGGGGCCCAAAATATTTTGGTCCGCCAAAGGGGGGCCTGACAGAAAAAGTTTGAGAAGCACTGCAGTAAGCGGTAAATCAGGGCTATAATCATGGAGTCTGAATTGGGCATTATGTGGTCTATAGGGACAAGTGAAAAGCCGACAGAGATCGTACCTTCCTCCTGAGTGTGAAGCTTCTCGTCTAACTCAGCCTTCTCCTTGCTGAGGTTCTCCACGTCTTTGGTCAACGTTGTATTGGATTCTTCAAGCTGGGGAGAAACGACAATAGTTTAAACAAATAAAATAATAATAACCAGTGTTATTGTTATGGTTGAAATATGGAATAAGTGGAGGAGAGAAAGTAAAGGTGATCTCGTCACTCAGTTTGTGCAAAACACACTCAAACACACACACAAGCACACACTACACTGGAGCTCTGGAAAAAAAGAACGATGCTGAAAGGCTGTCTTGAATTACCTATTGAAAGAGGGGTAAAGGAGGAGGTGTTGGCTTAATAGTGAGCTCATCCTGACGTACAGCACATTGCGTTGTTTTCCGACCAGGAACCACTTAACTCTTTCAGTGCCACGCCTGGTTTTCCGTTTTACCGCTTGAATGCCACCATCGGCGCCAATGTTAACGTTAATATCGCCTAATCTATGTTTTAAATTATGGCTATGTGTCTAATCTGCCCATCGCATTATCAAAGACTATTTTCCAGTCAGTGCTGTGAAGACAGATTGTTTTTTTATCGCGTCGTTTCCATTTCAGAGCAGTTAGAAAAGCCCCCGTTTTGATATAAAAAACAGCTCATTCTGGAGCATTCTATGAAAATCGGCTTTTAGTGGAATATTCCACAACGTTGATATTCGTCGGCCTTTTTATGAATCGTTTTCAAATAAACGCTAGATGATCAATATTATACGTGCACGCAAGCACATTACGGCCGCGCACTGATAATCGCTCCGTTGATTACCTCACGGAGTTTTACAGTGAAACCGAAAGAAGACATTTCACAAAACAGCTTATAACTTCATCACACTTACTCCGATTATCCTACCACTGATAACATAGAGTCCTTACCTGACATCAGATGGTATCCAACTGGTATATTCCAATTCCTGATCACCATTCGAAAAAATCGATACGTGTATGGATCCAACGCGACACAGTAGATCTCTATGATCCGCGGGGATCTGAGGCTCCAGAATGAACTCTGGTAACCCCGGCTGGATCAGTGAACTGGAAAATGTGGAGTACCGGATTTTTTTCCCCATTCATTTTCATTGAGTCCATTCCAAAATCACTTATGTCATCTGGGAGACGACAGGGGGCGCTTTTTTCCACAGTGATCGTCGGCGCCCCTCGGCTATACTCGGGTAGGCTCGGGTGATGCAATAATTTTTCAGATCGAAAAAAAAAAAAAAAAAAATCCGAGAAATCTCGTGAGTGGCTAGCAACCACCTATAAAAAAAACACGAGAAATCTCGTGAGTGGCACTGAAAGAGTTAAGCAAGTTTACTGAACACATTGATAAATAAACACACGTTTTGACAAAGACTAATTTAAAAGGTGCAACATCCGAGATGTGCATTTTGCAGTATTTGGAATGGTTGCTACACCAATAAACACCACCTCCTCCTCCTCCTCCTCCTCCTCTTTGTGGGGGGAGCGCATCACTGACTGACAAAATGTGCCCTACCCTTTTTGCCAGACCCGGAGGGCTGGCGTACAATAGCCGATGTCCCTAACCGACTTGACTCCCCATTGTTGAAACATGCATGCGTGATCGTCACGGACGGCTCCGGCTTAACCAGGCATGCCTAGTCTTGTTTATCTGCTAAACTCCACTGTTACTTTGCACAGGCTCTCGGGACAGAGTTTGGAAGAAAGGCCTGTGACGGAGGCCAGAGCCGTGCTGACCCGTGCAATGGTAGAATCCTTCTCCCCAGTCTCCTGCTTGTGCCTGGCCGTGGCCTTCTTGTTCTCCTGGCTCAGCTCAAAGTACTGCTCCTCCTGGAGCGCCCTGGCCAGCTGCTCCGACTCCGCCTTCGTCACCGTCAGATCCAGCTGGGCAGACAGGGAGTCCCTATAGACACAGACACACACACACACACCACAAAACGCTTTAGTAAATCCTGACTCTGTACCTGTAGAACTGACCTCCTCGACTTTTACCGGGTATCTGTGGTGGTTCGATAAGCTGATCATTGGGAATATTCCAATGAGAAATCTGAATCAATTAGTGAATATTGAATGTGAAATCTTAATCAATTAGTGAATATTCAGTGTGGAATCTGAATCAATTCGTGAATATTGAATGTGAAATCTTATTCAATTAGTGAATATTCAGTGTGGAATCTGAATCAATTAGTGAATATTGAATGTGAAATCTGAATATATTTGTGAATATTCAGTGCTAAATCCGAATCAATTTGTGAATATTCAGTGTGAAATCAGAATCAATTCGTGAATATTCAGTGTGAAATGTATGTCTCCAGAGCCATTGCAATGTTGATTATGATGAAGTACATCTACCGTAAGCAGTTCTAACATTGAGTCACTGAGAATAAATATTTTGGCTTGTTGTTCGAAGAGAGATTTTCATTTAAGTTCCATGTGGATATTCTTGGTTGGTTTCCTGTACAGAAATAGATCCAGCTTTCCAGTGATTAGTAGAAAGAGGATTGTTGAAGCTGTTTTCTTCTCAATTTTAGGCTATGGTGATGTGATTTATAGGCATGCTGCGGCTTCAACTCTTAAACCATTCTGCCCTCAGATGTATTACTGGTGACTGATATGATACCCACCACTGTGTGCTTTATGAAAAGAATGGCCTTCTCTGGTCAACATTGGCATCCCCCCCCCCCCCCCCCTTATTGGTAAACTTCCCTCTTACATCACAACACTGTTGGAATGGAATCTTGGAACCTATTCTACATGTTTGAATGACTGGTTGGTTCTATGGTTTGCTCTGAACTAGGGGAAAAAAACGCTTTTTCCTTGGATGCTTCCAACACCGGGAATGCCCTCCGACTGACTCTGAAAAGTTCTTCCTTCTTTTGCTGCATTTAAAAGTATAATCTCTGACCACTGTGTGTCGACTTGTAACCGTCTTAGCTGATTGATTGTTTATTGTGCCTATATGTATGAAATTGCTGATAAACTATGACTTGTTTTGTAAGCTTGTCATCACTGTATATGAGGGTAACCTCAGTGCCTTACGACTTGAAATAAATGTTTGATGTGTGGTAATCCAAGGGTATGCATCTTGACAAGCTTCATTCTGAGTGTATATCATCATCACTGCTTACCTTTCAAACTTGATTCTGAGTGTATATCATCATAACTGCCTACCTTTCAAACTTGATTCTGAGTGTATATCATCATAACTGCCTACCTTTCAAACTTGATTCTGAGTGTATATCATCATAACTGCCTACCTTTCAAACTTGATTCTGAGTGTATATCATAGCTGCTAGGGGTGTAAAGGTACACGTATCCGTACTAAACCGAACCGTTTCAGTGTGTACCGTACCGTACCGAATGGCTGTGTGTAGTGTACCGCACAAATACAACGGTATGTTAACCACTAACGACCGCCCACCGGGCAATCTAATATAATTATTATTATTTTTTAAGTCGATTATTAATTTCAATATAGAATATTCGTTGACAGCCCTACAAGTACAATTAGTTACTGCACACTACATCACCCCTGAGTGGAACATGGAAAGCCAAACTTTCCCCCACTGTACCGAAAACCCGTACCGAACCTTGACTTCAAAACCGAGGTACGTACTGTACCGTTGTTTTTGTGTACCGTTACACTCCTAATAGCTGCTCATCTTTCAAGCTTCATTCAGAGTGTATATAGCAGGGGTGTCAAACTCATTTTCACAGAGGGCCACATCAGCATTATGGTTGCCTTCAAAGGGCCAAAGACCATATAAATGTTAATGTAAAATAAATGTAGCTACTCATTTACATATCGTTAAAACATGTTGTTTCTGTATTTATTACTTATTCAAGTTATACATATTGCATATGCATTTGCATAGATGTAAAAATATATGTTAGCTGATGTAATGTTAACAAATAATTTTAGTTTATCAGAACCCCATATTACTCCATCAATCAATGATCAAACCATTCAAGTAAATAACAAAGAAGAATATCATCAAATACAAGCTATGACATTAAGTTTGTTCAAAACCTTTTTGTCACAGTCAAGAGGGGCAGAACTAACAACTGTGAGCTGCAAAGAACACGTGGGACAGATGTAGCAGATGTTACAAAAACAAATGGCTGCACACAACCTTGCAGAGGCCATACATCCAACTAACTAACAGATTGCAGAATGGGTACAGTACAGTACAGCTCAATACACACAATTGTTAAGGGGATGCAGACCAGAGAAAGACTTTCGACTTGTTTACATCAGGGTCCCCCATTTTCAATTCGTAATGAAATTGCTATTATGTGTCTGCATGAACACACAACTGTAACTGTACTCAAAAATAACAAAATAAGGGTTGTCTCAGTTCACAACTATATTGGTCAAGTTTTGGGTGGGACTTGTTTGCGTCCCTACAGCTTCTTATTCAATTGAGCGAGATGCTCGGTTATGTCACACAGCCAGTTTGCATCTGACAGTTCAGACAATATTTCTTCAACCCTTTGTTACCTATTCCGCCTGGATCTTTTTTGTATTTTGGGCTGTAAAATTGTCAAAGAATGTCTGAGGAGTAAGTGCTTTTGGCTTTTTTCCTTTGTTACTTCATCAATACCTCAGATGTTCAACATACATGTATGTGTATGAATGTGTAATAACTAAGGCTGTCAAAGTTAAAACTTTATTAACGCATTAACCCACAATTCTTTTAACGCTGCTATTTTTTAACCCAAGATTAATGTTCAAATTTTTATTTTTATTTTATTTTTACCTGCTGCTCTTCATAGTTTTTTTTTCTTCCGTTATTCTTTTCTTTTTTTTTCTTTTATCTTAACCACCATCTGCATAGTCCATCATAGGATTAATCTGGGTGGTGTAGTTCTGCGAGGTCTCTCTGTGCAGAGGGACATAGTTAAGCTATCTAAGATACTTATTAATTGGATAAACACAAAGTTTTTTTTTTTTTTTAACATTATTTTTATCAATTTGACAAATGTCATAAAGATATATTCCAACTGAATAGTTGCTTAGACACCTGTTAATCAATACTGTTTACTCCAATTGCACAGAGAGCCGACCAGCACACAGCCACCCACTGGGACATGAGGAGATGAGCTTCCTTTTGCAGCTATGTCACAACCCTGTGTTAGATATACAGGGTGGGGAGGATCTACGTGGGAGGGGCACCAATCACCTTTGTTTTTTTTGTTTTGTTTTTGAAGTTTTTGTACTGTTTTTTAAATTTCTTACAGGTTTTTTTGTTAGGATGGGGTGGGTTATATGGGCCTTTTTTTTCCTTATGTGCATACTTTGGGCATCTCGTCAACAAAGACCAAATTTGGGTTATCTATTAGTACAGATTCATATACTTTTGAATAATTTTATTTCATATTATAAATGTCGTCTTTAGCTATTTTTTCATGGAACGTTAAAGGTCTTAACAATTCCATTAAAAGGGCTAGCTGTCTTGATACTATATCAAGAAATCGAGTTGAAATATGCATGTTTCAAGAAACGCACTTGCTTGAAAGAGATATGCACAAATTAGAAAATCAGCGTTATAAAGTGGCTTCTTCTGCTTCAGCTTTGAATAAAGCCAAAGGGGTTGCTATAATCATTGATAAAAAATGCAAAATTACCATCATAGGCAAAGGCAGTGATCAAGAAGGAAGAATAGCTTTTCTAAAATGTATTCATAATGGTAAAAAAATTGCGTTTATTAATGTCTATGCACCCAACTGTTATGAACCAGACTTTTTTCAATCATTGAATAAAATCCTAATGGAACTAGCTGATTTCCAGTTGATTATTGGGTCGGATATGAATTCTGTTTTGGATCATACCTGGGATAAATCAAAAGCAGTTAATCATAATGCTCGCTCGACAAACGCTTTAAAGCACTTGCTATCTGACTTTAATCTTATTGATATTTGGCGGGTTCATAATCCAGGCAACGGAGTATACTTTTTTCTCTAATAGACATCTATCATTTTCCCGTATTGATTTAGTTTTAATATCAGCATCCTTATTTTCAGACGTAAAAAAAATTGAAATCCGACCTATGAGTTTATCAGATCACCATGCCTATTTCTGTCAATTTCAATTCAGCCAGGCTAAGAAAAAGGCCACAAGATGGCGCTTTAACTGCTCTTTATTGGATAATCCAGTATTCTGTGAGCAATTTCAGTCTGAGCTAGCCCAATTTTTAATGTTTAATAATAACTCCGTGGATGATTTCAGGATACTTTGGGACGCTACTAAAGGCTTTGTCAGAAATAATGCTATTACTTTCTCTTCAAGTCTTAATAAATCTCAGCTAAAACGAATATCGGAATTAGAAACCATGCTGTCTACCTTGGACCTATCTCAACAGAGGCATTACTCTCAACAGACTGCCGCCACACAAGCCAATGTTAAGAGTGAACTAAACGATCTTATCAGGAAAAGAGCCGAATCCTCCATCCATAAAGGTAGAGTAAACCAATACTTTCATGGTAGTCGACCGAGTCAAATATTGGCCAACAAACTACGCAATAGCGATCTTGTAGGAAATATTACTACTGTTACATCAGAAAATGGTGAGCTGCTTACAGATCCAAAATTAATCAATACAAGATTTGCAAAGTTTTATAATGATTTATATACTACAGAAGGCGAGCGTCCCTCTGAAGAGATTGAATCCTTTTTAAGTGGCCTTAACCTCTCTGTTTTGTCACCAGTTGAATCAAGTTTAATGGGTGCTCCTATATAATTGCAAGAACTCAAAACATCTCTGGAAACTATGAATAAAGGCAAGTCTCCAGGGTGGGATGGCATTCCCCCAGAATTTTATTTGCAGTTCTGGGACGTCTTAGGCCCGCTACTACTTGAGATGATTAATATATCCATATCTAAAGGCTCCTTAGGGAGAGACGTGAATATGTCCCTAATCTCTCTTTTATTAAAAAAAGGTAAAGATCCAAACCAGTGTTCTAATTGGCGCCCTATTTCTTTAATTAATACAGATGCCAAACTATTTTCTAAAGTATTATCTTGCCGTCTTGAAAAGTTTTTACCTAAACTGATTCACCCAGATCAAAGTGGTTTTGTTAAAAAAAGGCTTTCGTCTGATAATTTGCGATGTCTCCTTCACATTGTCAACTCCGCCTCTCAAGCTAAAGTGTCGTCAGCTGTTCTCTCTGTTGACGCAGAGAAGGCCTTTGACCGTCTGGAGTGGACCTATCTTTGGGCTGTACTGAAACATATGGGACTAGGTCAAAATTTTATAAATATGGTAAAAATTATATTTTCTAATCCATCAGCCAGTGTCATAACCGGAGTTTTAGTTCTCCTCCTTTCAAAATCACTCGTGGAAGTAGGCAAGGGGATCCGATCTCTGCAAGCTTGTTTATTTTATCCCTTGAACCTTTAGCCCAAGCTATACGGCAATCAGAAAACATTAAGCCAATCTCTGTAAATTCTACTGATCATCATATTTCGCTTTATGCGGATGACATTTTGTTATATATGAAGAATGTATCTCAGTCTCTCTCAAGCCTCCTGAAAATCTTTGAAAAATTCAGTTCAATTTCAAGTTATAAAATAAACTGGACCAAATCAGCACTAATGTACCTAAGAACCACTCCTAACTCTGTGCTTGACCATGAGATCCCGGTTGTAACACAGATCCCGGTTGTAACACAATTTAAATATCTTGGTATTGATATATTTCCTTCAATTGAAAAAATTGTGTCCGTAAACTACAATAGAACCATTAGGTCAATCATAAATGATCTCAATCGATGGTGTAATATACCTGTCTCCCTTTCCGGAAGAGTCTCTATTATCAAAATGAACATATTACCTCGAGTAAACTTCTGTAGTTCCATGATTCCTATTGCCCCACCTGTTGCTCATTGGGAAAATGTACATAGAGCAGTCTCAAAATTTATATGGCGAGGCAAGCAAGCTCGGGTTAAACTTACTACCTTACAAAATGAGCGGCAATCTGGTGGTTTAACTGTGCCAAATTTTAAGTTATATTTTCAAGCGTTATCATTTCGTCCTCTGTTGAGTTGGTTTAATTTAAATTCTGAGGCCCCCTGGCTTAATATTGAAAAACATATTGTGGCGCCGATTCGTTTACAAGACATTGTCTTTACAGATATTTCACTAAAGCAATGTAGATTACGTTATGGTCCGATAATAGCGCATGCCATATCTTTATGGCGCAAATATGAAAAGTTACTTAATTGGGATACTAAGTGGCATGAACAGACTCCCTTATTTCATAACCCGTTTTTGCTTAGCGGAGGCCGCAGTTTTGTAGCTCAATCATGGTCCAACTGTGGCATTCATGTACTTGGCGATGTTATGGAGGACAATGGTCTAAGAACATTCTCAGATCTGAAAGAGTCATATAACTTACCTGGCACCTCCTTTTTTTTATATTTACAGCTCCGCTCGGCTATGCGAGCCTATGGAGTTCCATGGACCAAACCAACTACTCACCCGTTAATTACTTTCTCTAAAAAAAAACTGCAGGTCTCTCCAAAGGACAAGTCTCTATAATTTATAAAGATCTATCACAAAGATGTACTTCGTTAATACCTGTTATCCAATCGTGGAGCACAGAATTGGGATTAGAACACCATCACTCTATCAATTGGACCAGAGTTTGGGGAAATGTTACTATGGCATCACGAAACCCAAATCATCAGCAGATTCATTTCAATTTTGTCCATAAAACATATTTAACCCCCCAGAAAGCTTATAGAATGAGACGTGCTATGTCACCAACTGTTCTCTAAATACTACTGGTACTTTTACACATATGATGTGGGAATGCCCCACAGTTAAAAGTTTCTGGGAAGAGATAACTAATTATCTATCTAAAGTATTACAAAAACATATTCCCTGTTGTCCCAAATTACTTCTCCTTAATGATGATGATTCTTTAGCTTTAAGTATTGTTCAGAGACGATTTTGGCTGGCAGGAAGTACTGCTGCAAAAAAAATGTTGGCGCTGCGATGGCAAGCTCCACACTCTCTGCCCTTTAATCACTGGAAACAGTTATTAGCTGATGTTGTAACAATGGAGCTTTCTACAGCTAGATTAAATGGGGCAAGATATCAAACAATAGATAGCTGGAAGTCTGGAACCATATTCTCTATCAAGTTAGGACCTTCAATATATAGCTAGCAGGACATAACTAATTATATCTGTATAATTCCTTTTAGTTTTTTTATTTTCTTGGTCTTTGTTGACATTTTTGTTCAATTAATTTTCTTCTCAGGCCTATGACGGGGTGGGTTGGGGGGGGGGGGTTACTATTATTATTATTATTATTATTATTATTATTATTATTATTATTATTATTATTATTATTATTATTATTATTATTATTTTATTTATTTTTTGTCAACGGTGGTTGGTGCAGGGGTTAGGGGGTAGGAGTTTTTTATTTTAAATGAGGCAAGGGGCAAGCCAATGCATGTAATTGGCAAATAATTTAAATGTATGTTTTTATGTGCATTATATGTGCATTGTATGTGCATTATATATCCTGCCCTTTCTTCCAAAAAATGAAATAAAAATATATTAAAAAAGAAAAAAAAGAAAAATTTTAAGAATTACCAGAGCTCTTGGGGGCCACATTTGGCCAGCGGGCCATGAATTTGACACCTATGGTATATAGCATAGCTGCTTACCTTTCAAGCTTCATTCAGAGTGTAAGGCCCTTGTTACACACACTGTTTTTGTGCTCGTTTTTATACGTTTTTGAATACGTTTGCTGTCCCTATTATGTCCCTATGCCGGAAACGTTGTGGCCCTACTGAAAACGCTAAATTGTGTTTCCGTTTTTGGAATAGAGCCAAAAACTCGCCAACAACATGCCGTGTAATCTGCGCGGAGCCGTTGTTGCTCAACGCCCATGCGCAGTAGATACCATCTGCGTGCCCTTCCGGTGACAACAGAGCTGTCCCAAATAGCTGCAGCTACCATGTGTTGTCAAGTTATTGTTATAAGGACCCCAGTCCAAGCTACAACAGTCTGCATTCCCTTAACAATTGTTTGTATTGAGCCGTATTGTATTGTACCCATTATGCAATATGTTAAATAAAGTTTACATCCATTCATTCTGCTAGCATTACCGATTGCATGAGCACTGCAGCTGGCTAACGTGAGCTAGCGTTAGCTATCAGACCCTGTTAGCTCAAGCTCCTCTTTCAATCTTAACAAGCATTAAACAAAATGGCCCAGTCATCTATTCACCTTTGTTTAATACACACGGCGTTGTCTCTAATGTTATCTAGCTACTGATAGCTCCCGATATCATCAGTTTGGTGCTGGCTGGTTAACGTGAGCTAGCGTTAGCTTCTAGCCACAATGCTATACTGTTATACTGGCATATTCCATTCACGTTAGCATGTAGCTAACAATGTAGCTAACAACATCGCCGATCCTTTTTGAGACTAAACTATCCGCTCTTGGTGGTCACTTGTGTTGATGTTAGTTTTGTTTCATCGACAAATGAGAGGCAGAACACACAGTGAATGTATCCATTTTGTTTATTGCACTTTTATTACACTTTGCTGAAAAATAAGTGCTGCATTGGGTAAATAGGCATTTAAAGATGGCGGCGCCTTGTTGACATTTTCTTTGCAGGAAGTGTATTGGCACATTCAAGTTCTGATTGGTTGAAAATTACCTTCATGTTCGCCACCTACTGCCACCTACTGCTTTGGCAGTGTACTACATCACTGTGCTCAGGTTGCAAAACGTATGTCTCACTCGGCTACCGCTACGTTGCGACCTGGAAAAGCTAAACTCATCTGAAAACGAAACTAAGGTGTAACCGCAGCCTAAGTATCATAGCTGCTTACCCTTCAAGCTTCATTCTGAGTGTATGTATCATAGCTGCTCATCTTTCAAGCTTCATTCAGAGTGTATATCATCATAGCTGCTTATCTTTCAAGCTTCATTCCGAGTGTATATATCATAGCTGCTTACCTTTTAAGCTTCATTCAGAGTGTATATCACAGCTGCTTACCTTTCACTATGCAGCTCCTGCACCTTCTTATGCACCTCCTGTACCTGCCGGTTCCTCTCCTCGATCTCCTCTTTTAGTTCCTTGACCTGAGTTTTGTAAAGTGTCTGAGGGAAGAGAGACGAGACAATTTAGCCAGTGACTTCTTACCACAGGAGAGGGAGACGGAGACAGAGACACAGATAAAGTGGGAGGAGACTTACAGAGAAATACTGTTCGGCCTCCAGCTGGTCCTGAAGTTCCCTCATCTGTCCCTCGTTGCCCCTGTATTGCCTGGTGAGGCACACAAACAAACACGTTCACCCCCTTTTCCAACACAGCTATAGAATTGTTTAAAGGGGTGTTTCACCAAAAAGCACGGCTGATTTATTTAGCACAGAGGTTCTCAAACTTTTTGATACCACGACCCCATTTTATTTAGGATTTTTTTTGGCGACCCCACACTTAACACATTCATGGCCAACCACGTATACATACGTGATTCAGCGCCATGCTTAAAGGGCCAACGTAAACTTTTTTTTGCTTTCATTGCATTTTAATAACCTACCCAATGTCACCGAGCGGCACTGCAGATTTACCCTACTCTTGGGATTCGGAAAAGTGCATTACCGGCCAGATCCTCGTAGGGGCGCTGTCTCGATAATGCAGTGTTCCCTGTGGCAGAACGGATGAAGTATTTTTTCATCCTGCAGTGAATTTTCCTGTTAGCCTGAAGCTATGCCTGTAACCGGGAATACTTTTTGGAACGCTGAATTCAGTATGCAGTAAAGGAATATAGCATCAGCCAATGGACATATCGATCTACCAGATGGCGATCAATAACTGGGAAATCCTTTTTGTGATCCAACCGGCCCACGGTAAGAGCTTTTTCACGTAAATTTCATGCTGATCAGGCCTTGCTTTGATAGCCAACCAGCCGATCAGCGAATGAGGCTAATGCCGTTATTGGTAATCAATAATCAGAAACGTGTGTGTGTGTGTGTGTGTGTGTGTGTGTGTGTGTGTGTGTGTGTGTGTGTGTGTGTGTGTGTGTGTGTGTGTGTGTGTGTGTGTGTGTGTGTGTGTGTGTGTGTGTGTGTGTGTGTGTGTGTGTGTGTGTGTGTGTGTGTGTGTGTGTGTGTGTGTGTGTGTGTGTGTGTGTGTGTGTGTGTGTGTGTGTTTCCATTGGGTGGGGCCGGGGGACAAATACACTGGAGGAAAGTAACCCAGCTCAGCACTGCCCAAATTATATCATCACTATTGCCTGTTTGAAGGATATCATCCTCAAATACATATACACCTACATGCCTTGTAGAATTCCACACATAAGAAAGAAAGATACTGGGATGAATAAACAAAATAGGAAATAAAATTTAGATAAGGTGCTACTGAGATGTTTTGGTGAGTTCTTTGTTTTTTTGTGGAAGTTGCCCTTCTTAAAAATGCATGAACATTCACTGATAATTGGTCTGTAGTGGAGTCTACAAGGTCTACATTGCCGGACCATGTAGAATCCGGACCTTGTAGACTGACATAATTCTGTGCATAGTTTAGTCTACACAGGCCATATTTCAAATAATCAAAATCTTACTTCATTCATCTTAAACATTCTTGATTTGGGGGATTGGTAGTTCCCATGAAATCTGAAGTTGTTCAAACGACAACAGCGATCCACCTTGAATTAAATCACACAGCCGAGTGAAACCTTGTTGGCTCAGTCACGAAAGGGGCTACTTAATTAATTAATCCAACCCACTTTATTTATAGAGCACATTTAAAAACAACAAAGTTTACGAAAGTGCTGTACAAGTCCCACAACATAAGATATAAAAAAAAAAAAAAAAAAAAAATTCGAAGCTTCGAATTAAAATCGAAGCTCGGCCGCGAAGCTTCGATTGCCAAAAAAAGCTTTGAAGGTCAGCCCTAGCGAATACTCTGCCACCTCACTTCAGTGTGGTATAGCAGCTGATTATGCGCAGACACCATTTCATCGCGGCCAACCAGCAACGCTTCTGACAACAAACCTATCCATTGAGAGTCCAGGTTACACACAAAAGACCAGACCTCCCCCCTCCCGCGATTATAAATGCGTTAACATGCGCTTTGGCAGAGATCCGCTTCTACTCTGAAAATCCACCCTCACAGAGATATGTTGATGCGAAGGGGACACGCTTTATCAGCGCAGCATTACACAACACTTGGTACTCGTTCTGGACTGATATCCAGAACTTTGTGAGCGCCTGTCCAGTGAACTTGACTTTCAGTAGCTCGTCACACGAAAGATCATTGAGCGCCTCCTGCATTCTGTTCCTACAACAAGCCATTAAGTTGAGTAAATACCCCCAAATCTCCGCTGATTATCCTAGAGTGTCACAACGGAGTTTCCAGCTCATTATCAGCACATTTCTCTGCCAATGTGTTGTTTTTGTCTGCAAGGAAAATCTGCGCTTCTTCTCCGAGTTAACAAAGGCGAATACTCTGCCACCTCACTTCAGTGTGGTATAGCAGCTGATTATGAGCAGACACCATTTCATCGCGGCCAACCAGCAACACTTCTGACAACAAACCTATCCATTGCGAGTCCAGGTTACACACAAAAGGCCAGACCTCGCACCCCCGCGATTATAAATGCGTTAATGCGCAGGGTGTAGTGAGATGTGTATTGGAATACGTGTGTCGGTCCCCATTGATGAAGGGGCGAGACATGGCAAATACACACAGCTGCCGGGTGGAAAACTCGATCGGAGTTTTTTTTTAGTTGCCACTGCGTGACCCCACTGTTACCTACCCGCGACCCCACTTTGGGTCGCGACCCGTAGTTTGAGAACCGCTGATTTAGCACATAATCTCACACACATCCAAAAACAGTTTTGCACATTAATTTAGTTTGACAGTTATTGAGAGTAAATTAGATTGAGTATGGCCACCAGTGATCGGAGACATTGAATCCTTGCCTTGTGTAAATTACAGCCCAATGACAAGTAACAGTCCCTAAGACAAGGTATTGCTATATTTTCATCTACATCATTTCATGGTGCTGTAATTAACACTTTAATCGCCGATGACGTGTTTAGACGTCATTCCTAGCCATGCTCATTCTGCCGAAGACGCCGTAACTCGTCTTTGATATCAATAATTCAAAAATCTGTGATCGAAATCATATTTCTCCTCCGGAGACATGAGATGTACTGGTGAGCTCCACTCAACTGTCTAACGGTTCGAGAGCGCCATCTGGTGGCCGATCGGCAGATCGGCCAAGAGGGAGGGGCGCGCCAAAACAGGAAGTGCTCATCCATATGTCGTCCGGGCACTCGCGATCGGTAGCCGGACTCCATCTCAACACACTGGATGATCAATCGCTTGCCCTAACTAAATAAACAACGTTATTTGGACGTATATAGTATTCTACAACCTGGAAATGGTTCATCAGGATCAACATCCCATAATCGAAAACGGTCTACTCCACGCTGATCGTCCAACGGCGCGAGGAACATACGGTAAGATCCAGCGTTATTTTCTAACGTATTCCATATAAACTGCTCTGATGACCATATGACCCACACTAGACGAATGGTATAACGTTGCCCACGGAATTATAAACGCCCCCTCGCCCATCCGGTCAATATCAGATGATACGTAGTAACTTCTAGAACCACGTCCAGTTGATTTTTTTTTATCTCGCGCCGATTGCTATCAAACTGTATTTCATCATCAATATAATGCATTTGGAGCTATAAATCAAGTTCTGGAGAAAGCTGCAGAAAACGATAAAAACATACTTATACTTTAGACCATATTTTAGTATGAATATGTGAATGAAAAAGTATATCGTTGCTACACCCTGAACAATGGATATAGGACATTGAATGGGCCATAATAATGGCAATCTAGCAATAGAATTTAAAAAGTTATAGCCCTGCAAAGAAGGGGAACTTCTCCATAGACAAATAGAGCTGGCTAGGGATGGTAAATTATGAATTTAACCCATGGCGATCAAAGTGTTAACAACACAAGGATTCAATGTCCCTGGTGGCCATATTCAAACTAATATACTCTCAATAATTGTCAAAGTAAATGAATGTGTGCAATACAGTTTTTGGATGTGCATGAGATCATGTGAAAAATAAATCAGCATTGTTTTTGGTGAAGTGCCCCTTTAATAATCGTTCATATATTACATGGATCATCTTAACACATTGAGTGCCACGCCCCTTCCGGGAAGTGACCTGGCCTTGCCGTCCATTAACCCCATGTAAACGTAGTTGTAGTTTGTAGAGCTAAACCTATATTTTATAGTATAGCTATGGGTCTAATAACGCCGTCGAGTGTCAGTGAGTTGCTTCCAGTCAACGTGCAAAAAAAATAGATCCTTTTTTCATCTGTACATTTCCGTTTTATACCGTTTTGAATATGAATATAGTTTGGGTGCTTCGGAGTAATTCCAGGGAAAAGACGCGAAAACAGCGTTTTTGTGTAATTCAATAAACATGTTGTCATTTTTCGCCTGATTATCGAATCTTCCTGAAATCAATGCTAGATCATCATTATTATCCTTCCTCGTGCAAGCATGCAATGTGGTTTAGACCGGCGCCCCCCCCCCCCCCCCCCTCCTGCACCCAACGGCACACAGCCACACACATAAAACACAGATAGCTTCAATCGTGGTAGAAAGAAATATCAGATCAACGCAAGCTTTCATATAGAGTGTCCTTACCTGGTATCTGATGTAATGCAAAAAAAAGAATCCAATTAGTTATCCACAGCGATCCTGTCTCCGACATTGTTGGGCATTGCACATCAACGGGCGGGCGGGGTCAGTTGTCCAAACCATCCCTACAAGCGTGTGTTTTGCCGGAGTGTTTAGGACCCGCCCCCACGCCGCAGCTCGGTAGAGAAAAAAAACGAACCCGTTTCTAACGGAGTGCAATAATGGCTGAAGGCATTAAGAGGGCGGTATAAGACCGTCTGCCAGCTCAGACACACTCAGAACAGTATGCACAAGGTGCCCCGCTGAATTATGAATGGCAATAGCGGTTAAAAGAAATACTGTGAGAAAAACTTAGATCTACGTTTCCGGCACTCAGCGGTTGGGCGACAGAAATGTAGTTCTACGTTTTCGGCAACCAAATTGTTAAAAAAGGAATGTTTAGAAATAGATAATTGAAATGCTGTTCTTTTCCAGACACAGTCACATTGAAAGAAATAAGTGTGCATATGTTATCAGCATTCCTGCGGGGCACGTCTATCTACAAGCTTACCGCTAGTGATGCCCCTTGGTTTCAATTAGGAAAGCTAATAACGCCAACATGTAATTTTAGTTGATGGATAAACGTCACCAGAATAAAATCACAACAGGCCCAAATTCATGATCCATCTCAACATTTCTACTATAAGCAAAGGCAGCGTCTCACCCAGGTCTCGCATTAATAAAGCACCACCAGCGTGTACCAGCAGCAGCACTCCCTGCAGAGCTAGCCAGGGGATTAACGCCGGGGTGGAGGGAGCTGGACTCTGGGCTAAATCCCTAATCCTGTGGTGTAAACATTGTCGGGAGAGCAGCTTTGGCACAGTCACCCTCTAAGCTGGAATAATAGCTCTTATTTGAGAATAACAGGCAATTGAAGGGCCATTTACGCCTCAACTTCCAAAGAGCATTAGTGGCAGGTGCCGTCAGAACATAAAACGGGTAATTCAGTCTGAAGGAGTCGGTGAGACTCAGGGCAGCGGAGCAGGAGTATATTCTGCCCCTTGTGTTGAAGGGTAATAATCAGAATTGGCCGCGGTGGGACCCGTCGGGGCAGCGAGGCAAAACGCTGTGGCCCACAGACAGACGCTGATTCAAAGTGACGTGATCCTCCTCCCCACAAGCGTGACTTCCAGTGGGGCTTCGCGCTGAGGGCTGGAGGTGGGCGGGCGAGTCGGTAGCCAGGTGGGGAGGGACGTCGTGGGGCCAAGACAATCCGTCTGGGACTTCCACTCTTCAACCTGTGTAATCCTGCCGAGCGTCGCCCACAGCTAATGTCTATGTTTACAATATAATGGCGCACTGTGATCGCAGTGTGAGAGACGGGCCACTCACGCGGCGTAAAAACAAACATCCCATTAATCCGTTCCATAATACCATAATGGGTGGGGAAATAAAACAGGTTCTGACTGCTGAGGACACCCCCCCCCTCTCCATATCAGAAGGGTAAAACTACGGACAAAAAAAAGTGCCACAGTGCAGAAATTGAAGGCGTGTGTGTCTGTGGTTCTCACTTAGTCAGCTGTGCCAGCTGGAACTCCACCGAGCGCTTGTTCTCTAGTGCCGTGTTTATCTCCTGTTTGAGCTGCTTCTCAGAACCCCTCAGACGCTCCGCCTCCTGGGAGCGGCTCTTCAGGTCGTTCTGGGCCAGGAGGCGCTTGCTGGACTCCTGGTCCAGCTGCGTCCGCTGGGCTTTCACCTGGAGGGAGAGAGAGAGAGAGAGGTCAGGTGTTATACAATAAATATTATAACCACGTTTCAGGCATTTAGCAGATTTCTTTAAGAGCAGATTCAATAAGATTGGCAAGTTGAAAATCTAAATCCTAGGTGCCCAGCAGCGTCAGACAAGGTCTTATTAGCATCAGCAACATGTAGCTGGATGTCAGCAGGACATGCCTGTACGGAAGCAGCTGCTTCAGAATCTCAGGACAGAGTTATCGGAAGCGGTATGATTCAGGTTCCCTCTGGGACGTCTCTCCCTCCAGGAGGGGTGGATATTTAAGTCTCACTCACACTCACACACCCACACTCACTCACTCACTCTCACTCTCACTCCCTCACTCTCTCACTCCCTCACTCTCTCACACTCTCACTCTCTCTCTCACACTCTCTCACCTCGTCCTCCAGTCTCTCCTTCTGCTTCATCAGCTGCTCCATCTTCTGCACAGACTGCTTGAGGTCAAACTCCATCATGGAACACTGCTTCTCCACCTCCACCACCCGGCCCTCCGCCCGCATCCTCGCCACGTTCTCCTCCGACACCTTCTGCTGCACCGCTGTGGGGGGTGGGGGTACAGGGGGACAGAGTAACTCTACTGATCTACTATTAAAATGCATATTCTGTAATCCAAAGGGTAACAGAAGGGTAGCCCCGCGCCACTGCCATCTTTAAAAAAACAGGGTTAGAGACATCTAATCGTTCCCAAATTGATCAGACAGGTCTCTTAATCCAAAGACTAAAGACAACTAAATATTTGTTTTGAATGTTTTGTCATGGTGTGAAATGTTTGTTTCCATTGGTAATGTAACATTGGAGCAAAACAGACGGATGGATGAGGTTTATTTTCAACTCTTTGATTGTAAATATGGATACACCAGAAATGTGTCAAAAGATTACAGATTGGGCCTTTAAAACGATCACGTATCAATCTAATGATCAACTCACGGGGAGACTGCTGTCAATGTACTAACCTCTCGCTATGTAGTAATTATGTATCTATAGGCAATCCAGAAACCTTTCACAAGGGGCAGGGCTGCGATTAAAAGGTCTTCGACCACGTAGGTGTGGGTGTAGCGGCGATGACGCAGACACCACTTTGTAATCGGCGTTACTTAACGGCACAGATTTCACGAGACAACTCCTACACAGATGACTGAGCAATGTGTGCAAAAAAAACAAAACTCCGAGTTTCAGTAAAGAAATATGGTTCATACAGTTCAGGGGTAGAGTCCAGCTTTTAATACGCAGCGAGGCAAAGTCCTGACATGCTCTCCCTGAATTCCACTCCTACCCAAAATGCCCCCTGGGTGTGAGTGAGTGAGGCTGTGGTGTGAGACGTGCAGGTGGAGGGGGGTGAGGGAGAGAGAGAGGGGGAGAGAGAGAGAGAGCAAGAGCGAGAGCAAGAGAGAGAGAGAGAGAGAGAGAGAGAGAGAGAGAGAGAGAGGCGAGAGAGAGGGGGGGCAGAGGAGGAGACTGAAGGGGGAGAAGAGGGGAAAACCAAGACAGGAGGAGAATAGATATAGAGAGGAAAGAGGGAGAGAGATCAAAACAGTGGGGAGGGGGGGGGGTACGAGAGAAGAGAGAGACGAGGAGAAAGCCAGAGATAGGAGAGCCTCAGAGACGAGACGGCGCTCTGGCGTGCTCCGACAGGGACCGGCCATACCGTGCATAGCAGCCGACTTGGCCTCCTCGATGGACTCGTATTTGTCGGTGAGCTGGGCCCGCGTCACCCTGTGCTCTGTCTGCTCCTGGTCCAGCCGCTGCTGCAGGGTCTTCAGCTTGTAGTTGAGGTCTATCTCCAGATTGTTCCTCTCCTGTAGGGGGGGGGGGGGGCAAAGCCGTATGAAACTAGCTCACAAGTAAGAAATAGTTCTGTCACTTCAAATAAATAACTGCTGACTGACGATGCAACTTGCCACCTCATTTCTTTTGCTGGACCTAGACAATGGCACATCAACAGCAAGACTCTCATGGAAATTGCAGCACTGAAAATCTATTTGTCCCCGATATATGAATGTATAGTATATTATGAATAACAATTTGTATTCCTCGTATACATTACGTCTTTGGTAAATAAATGGTGATTGCGTTTATTTCTTTATTTGTTCCACACCTTCTCCAGGTTATTGCTCCTCTCCTGGGCCTGTTTGCGATCCGTCTCCACTTTGGACAGACAGAGCTTCATGTTCTTGTTGTCGTCCTGCACCCCGGCCATCCTCGCTGAGAACACAACACACAGATCTATGATCACCATGACAGTGGACACAAGTATTTTTTGATATAGTTGTTTATCACCTTTCAACGGGATAATACCGTGATGAAATTATGAGATTGAGATATCATGGCACACAATTATGTCGTCTTAATGAATGATAAAAAGCACACTAATATTTCTCAAGAAATGTGACCTGAAATATCTGAGGGAATATAATAAATTTGTATTTGGTTTAATATCACTCTTTATTGTGTACATGTTAGTAGATAATGAGATATGGATATAGAAAGAAATTGTCTTATTATCCTGATGTGGATTTCTTCCACATTGCCCATCCCTATACAAACTCCGCCCTCTTTTCATGATTCTCCAATCACAACTGTTGCTTTTCCTCGGGACAGGAAAGCAACAGCTGCGATTGGAGGATCAAGAAGAGAGGGCGGGGCTTGAGATAGGGTCAAATTCATGATGGGGGGGCCTGGTGTCTTCGCCGCAGACTCGACTCTAACCCCACCGTGATGTTTTCATCCACAGCGCCCACTTGAAGAGAACTATGAAGCCTGGGAAACTGGCCAAGTCTGAGAATATTACTTCCAACTCAACTCAACACACCACAACCTCCTCCTCCTCCTCCTCCTCCTCCACCTCCTCCTCGTACCAGGACTTTTCAAAGCCTAGATCGCAAATAAAAAGCTATCTGGCTGACAGATTAATCAGAGGGTGATTGGACTGCTCTGGGCGTTGTCAGTGCCTCGACATGTCTGGGATCACTGGCTAAGTGATGGATGGTGTTGGCTGGTGTATCTGCAGCTGTCGCAATAATGCTTAAAAAGAGAGCGAGGTTAGTAGTCTAAAATTCAAGATTCAGAACCACCGGCGATGTGTCCTACATCGTATTAGGGCTGTCCCCGACTAAGGATTTGGATGGTCGACTATGATTGGCCAAGATTTGCCTTCAGTCGACTATTTTTATCATTCCATTTGGGCTGTGGGGGTGCTTAATGTCTGAAGGAGTCGACTGAAGGCTTCTTGTCCTCTGCAAAAGCATGCAATTGGTCCACTGATGGATACATCTTGATATTTGTCTAGTCTAGTGTGTTCATTAGATGGGTGAAATCCTCTTTTAGTGCCTCTGTGCCTGTTTTCGTAGGCAGTTAGCCTCTGGTATGCGTGCCATTAGTGTTAGACCACGCTTCTAGGGCTCTTTTCTTTTGGAAAGAATGATACAAAATAAAATAAAAAACAAATTATAAATATTTTTTTTTTGTTTTTGTTTTTTTTGTATTCGACTAAAGGCCTCTACATGCTACAGCAAATTCAAAGCAACTTCAACACAACATCGGCGCGATTTCAGCGCGCTTGTTGCAGACAGTCTTGTAGACTGTGTTGCTTGGGCGTTGCGTACCTGTGTCCAAAATCTAATCTAAAGACCCGTTGCGTTGGTATTGCGTAGCAGTGATTGGTTGGTAGTGAATGGGGGCGGGGCTGTCTGTCACTTCTAGTGTTCCTGGCTCGAGACCAAAAGAAAACTTTCTGACAAGAGCTCGAGACCAAAAGAAAACTTTCTGACAGGAGCTCGATAGCTAGTGTATTGTTTCATTACACTTGTTTAATTGTTTGTTTAAAATGAATCAAATGCAGGAACGTATTGCAGAGGAGGTCCGAAAGTACCAACATTTATATAATAGCGGGTCTAAAGACTACAAGGATAGCATTATGACGATGAATTCGTGGAAGGAGATTGGGGAAACAATGGGGATGGACTGGGTTGATATTACACTATATACAAGAACACAAGCGAAAACAAACATAAACAGGGCTATTATTATACTAACGATGTATGGTTGAGAAGGGAAATCCGTTTGTAATGGCTAGAGTGCGCACCTTCGGCTGCCCAAAGTATTCAGGCGGGCTGGGCGCGCTCGAGCCGCACATCCGGGGTACATTTTGTTGCATCATAGGCTGCGCGTTGATTTTGCAGAAGCATAAAGGTAATGTGTCTGCAACACCGTTGCTTTGTCGATGTTGTGTTGAAGTTGCTTTGAATTTGCTGTAGCATGTAGAGGCCTTAAGAGGTTGGCTAGTCGACTACGGCTCCTTTCGACCGATTAGTCGACTAATCGACTAATAGGGGTCAGCCCTACATCGTATACTTGAAATCCTGGCAGATGGGTAATGGGTTTCTGGTCCGAAAATGTACTGGCTTTAAAAGTCTGACTGGAAAAATCCACCGCAAACCTGGAGTCTCTAATCGACAGGTGCTTAACCCTTTCACTGCCACACGACAGAAGGTTAACCCTTTACTATCACACAACCGACGGTCGGGCTGTCGTGTGGCAGTGAAAGGGTTAACCTTCTGTGTATTGTCGCAGTGAAAGGGTTAACACATTGACCGCCAGCAGCAGGGGGCGCTGATACCCCATTCATCGCCAGGTCTTTATTCAATGGATATAGTTTTAGACTGACATTTGCAAGTGCTTAAAATAATATCTTATATTATATCTATGGGTCTAATAACGCTGTCGAGTCTCAGTGAGTTGCTTCTAGTCAACATGCCTGAGACAGATTGTTTTTTCATCCGTACATTTCCGTTTTATACCGCTTTGAATAGAGTATGGTTTGGGTGTTTTTCAGTAATTCCAGGAAAAAGACAAGAAAAAGGCATTTTACTGTAATCCAGTCATCACGTTGTAATTTTTCGGCTGATTATCTAATCATCCTGAAATCAACGGTAGATTATCAGTATTATGTCTCCTCGTCCATACATGAAATGACCGTCGTAGCGGGGCGCTCGCCCCCCCCCCCCCCCCCCCTACCCAACGGTAAACAGCCATACACGTCCACACAGATAACTGTGATCGGGGTAGAAATAAATGTCAGATAATGCAAAAGAGATAATCCAAATATCTGATCGCAATTCCAAATAATGCTCATGGAGGTCTGTACCACACTACCGACCGTTTCACAATGACGGGCGGGCGGAGTTACTGTTCAATGCCATCGTTGTATAGAACTGGCTCGCCTGTGTATTTAAACCTTGCTCGCCCGCTCAGATCGGCTACTAAAACACAACAGCCCATTTTCAATGAGATGCAATAGCGCCGCCTGGCAGTAGAGGGCGGTGTTGACCGTCTGCCAGCTAAGACAGGCTCTGAAGGGGATACCAGAGGCTGCACCTATGAATTATGAATAGATATAGCGAATAAACAAAATAACGATCCCAAAAACGAGTTAACTCGTTTCTGGCGCTCAACGCACAGCGGCCAATAACGTGTTAACTCGTTTATGGCGCACATTGTGTTAATAGAAAATATTATTTGTAACAAGTTTCACGTGATGGAAAACCTGTGGACCGAAACGTGTGAACAATATCGATTACAGATAAGAAGACCGTGTGCGAGAGTCCTCGATTCTAAACCACATTGTCCTAAAAATGACGTTTCCGTCTGGTCACTGTGCACAGAGAGAAGACGGGTCTTTTTGTGATGAGCGTCCTCTCCGGTACCTTGCAGCTCCCTGATCTCCTCGGAGCCCTGGCTGTAGTTCCTCCTCTCGGAGTCCAGGCTGCTCTGCAGCTGCAGCAGCTCCTTCTCCAGCAGGGCCTTCTCTGTGTCCGCCGCGCGGCTCTTCTCCTGCAGCTCGCGGTTTAGCCCCTCCAGCTGGCTCAGGGACTTGCCCACTTCCGTGTGGCTCTTCCTGAGCCGCGCCGCCGTGTCCGACTCCACCCGCAGCAGGTCGTTGGCTTCCTCCATCTGTCGAGGGAGGAAAGGGGGGAGGGAGGGGAGAGAGCGAGAGAGAGAGAGAGAGAAAAGAAAGAAAGAAAGAGAGAGGGGGGTGTCATTAGGGATAAGTGAAGTTCAATGCCATTTCCTGCTTTGGGTCATGGTAGCACCACACCTTCATTCATACATAACCGTGCATAATGTTCACAACAGTGTATAACATTCATAACCATGCACAATGTTTATAACCATTCATAACATTTATAACCATGCATAATGTTCATAACCGTGTACAATGTTCATAACCATGTACAATGTTCATAACCGTGTACAATGTTCATAACCATGTACAATGTTCATAACCGTGCATAATGTTCATAACCGTGTACAATGTTGTTTTTTTTATCCACTTTTTCTCCCATTTTCTATATTTTTCTCCCATCCCAATTTCGTATCATCCAATTCAACCCTCCCCTGTCACGGACGCTGTTTCTTGCCTCCCACAAGCCGGCTGCAATGTGGACTAAGTCATACATAGCACAAGTCCCCTCTGGTACTTGAGGTAACAGCAGTCGCATCTTTTCACCTGCGCAGCTCGATCTCTCAGTGGCGAGGAGTGGGAGGCTCACGCTGCCCCCGACACTTCCTGATTCTACTGCGCAGGCGCACCAACCGACCTGTAGGAGTCGCTGTCCACAACGCCCGATCCCCACCCATCAGTTTCCGACCCCCTAATAATGGGAGGCTCACGCTGCCCCCGACACTTCCTGATTCTACTGCGCAGGCGCACCAACCGACCTGTAGGAGTCGCTGTCCACAACGCCCGATCCCCACCCATCAGTTTCCGACCCCCTAATACGGCCAATGTGTATTAGTACGGACGACCAGCTAAACTGAAAGCAAATGTGGAGCGCTGGGCTCGAACTGACGAGCCCAGCGTCTCCAGCATTTCGTGGCGAGCGCCTTGCCCACTACACCACGTAGCCGCCCTATAACCGTGTACAATGTTCATAACCGCGTACAATGTTCATAACCACGCACAATGTTCATAACTGTGCATAAAGGTTCATATTTAACTGTGCATAATGTGCATAACTGCACACAATGTTCACGGTTCTATAGTGTTGTTTCTTTGCAGGACAGTAGTAGGCTAGAGGTAAGAGAGGTGCTGTGAGGAAGTAAACAACCACGACAGGTGCAATAAACCTCCCAACTGTTCAGTGGAGCTGCTGAGTGGAGCTGTTCAGTGGAGCTGTTCAGTGGAGCTGCTGAGTGGAGCTGTTCAGTGGAGCTGTTCAGTGGAGCTGCTGAGTGGAGCTGCTGAGTGGAGCTGTTCAGTGGAGCTGTTCAGTGGAGCTGTTCAGTGGAGCTGTTCAGTGGAGCTGCTGAGTGGAGCTGCTGAGTGGAGCTGTTCAGTGGAGCTGCTGAGTGGAGCTGCTGAGTGGAGCTGTTCAGTGGAGCTGCTGAGTGGAGCTGCTGAGTGGAGCTGTTCAGTGGAGCTGCTGAGTGGAGCTGTTCAGTGGAGCTGTTCAGTGGAGCTGCTGAGTGGAGCTGTTCAGTGGAGCTGTTCAGTGGAGCTGCTGAGTGGAGCTGCTGAGTGGAGCTGTTC
This sequence comes from Notolepis coatsorum, assembly GCF_963971535.1. Taxonomy (NCBI): domain Eukaryota; kingdom Metazoa; phylum Chordata; class Actinopteri; order Aulopiformes; family Paralepididae; genus Notolepis; species Notolepis coatsorum. The sequence goes on along the minus strand of NC_140177.1, from coordinate 47,000,329 downwards.
AGTGGAGCTGCTGAGTGGAGCTGTTCAGTGGAGCTGCTGAGTGGAGCTGTTCAGTGGAGCTGTTCAGTGGAGCTGCTGAGTGGAGCTGTTCAGTGGAGCTGTTCAGTGGAGCTGCTGAGTGGAGCTGCTGAGTGGAGCTGTTCAGTGGAGCTGCTGAGTGGAGCTGTTCAGTGGAGCTGTTCAGTGGAGCTGCTGAGTGGAGCTGCTGAGTGGAGCTGTTCAGTGGAGCTGTTCAGTGGAGCTGCTGAGTGGAGCTGCTGAGTGGAGCTGTTCAGTGGAGCTGTTCAGTGGAGCTGTTCAGTGGAGCTGCTGAGTGGAGCTGCTGAGTGGAGCTGTTCAGTGGAGCTGTTCAGTGGAGCTGTTCAGTGGAGCTGTTCAGTGGAGCTGTTGAATTGAGCTGTTCAGTGGAGCTGTTCAGTGGAGCTGTTCAGTGGAGCTGTTCAGTGGAGCTGCTGAGTGGAGCTGCTGAGTGGAGCTGTTCGGTGGAGCTGTTGAATGGAGCTGTTCAGTGGAGCTGTTCTGCTCAGTGGAGCTGTTCTGCTCAGTGGAGCTGCTGAATGGAGCTGCTCAGTGGCCAACAATAGAGCACTGTAATTGTACTTGGCGGCTCCAAGGTGGGAATTTGTGGAATTGCATGAAGCAGGGTGTTGCTGAACGAGAAGCACGTGTACTACTGAGGTCTACTTTGTGTGCACTGGGGGGTCAAGTGGGGGGGGGGGGGTAAGTGAGCTTCAGTCAGCTTGCACAGACAGGGGCTTGACCCCATTAACTTGGTATTAGCGGCCAACTAGCCAGAGCTATAGTGTGAGGAACAGCATGGAAAGGATTCTACCAATCGACAACATCATTGGCAAGTATGAAATAGAAACAAATCACAACTATCCTTTTAAGTGAAATAATATCAATATCCCTCTAATCCTATTAGGCCAAGATGATTCTGAAGATAGAAGGTTCATACAAACCCTCTTTTGAAAATGTGACTTCGATTTAAGTTAAGTTGTACCTTTATTGATCCACTATTGACGCACTACTTTTATTGTCTTTTATACCTATTCTTATGTCTGCAATTTATGCATTGTTTTTTATTCTGTCAATTTTGTGTGCTGATTTTATGCCTATGTTCATTTTATACTAATTGCTGTGGGGCACTCTGGACTGCGGTCCATGTGTGACAAAAAAGAAGTGCTATATAATATTTATTATTGTAGAAATGTGTGCATTGAAATGTCTGTAAAGTCTCGACGATAGGGATGGGTACCGTTCACATTTGAACCGATACGGTACCGGTACCTGTGAATCAATACTGGTACCCAACGGTACCTTTTTTCGGTACGTTAGTCTCTAAAAATGTAATCTACCTACCGCAGTTGTAAAAAAAAAAATCCAAACTTCAAATAACCACTTTCGACCGTTTTCGGCTTGCCATTGCCCCGACTGCTTTGTTGTTGAATCAAGTCAAATCCTAGGTAAGCGTATATTGTGCGTGTGAAAGTTGACGTGAAGACATTTTTTATTTTATATATTTTTTTAACAGTACCGACATCTGACACCGACGGATCTCACGTGAATCGGTACTCGGTAGTACCGACGTGATTCGGTAGGTACCTTTAAAAGTACCTAATTCGGTACCCATCCCTACTCGACGACATTGAAAATGAGGGTGACCTCAATTGTCTTTTCGAGAATAAATAAAGGTTTGAATCCCCTTGGGGAGATTCATCCTCTGCATTTGACCCATCCAAACTAATTAGGAGCAGTGGGCAGCGACACAGTGTGGCAACCGGGGGACCATGTCCATTTGTGATGCCAGTACCTTAGTCAAAGGTTTGAATCCCCTTGGGGAAATTCATCCTCTGCATTTGACCCATCCTAACTAATTAGGAGCAGTGGGCAGCGACACAGTGTGGCAACCGGGGGACCATGTCCATTTGTGATGCCAGTACCTTAGTCAAGGGCACTGGCAGGAAACCTAACATGCATGACTTTATGGTGCGCGAGGAAACCGGAGTACCCGGAGGAAACCCACACAAACACAGGGAGAAACATGTAAACTCCACACAGAAAGGTCCCCTGCTGGGGTTTGAACCAAGGACCTTCTTGTTGCGAGGCAACAGCGCTGACCACTGCACCACCGGGCCGCCGTACTGGTCTGGCAGTGGAATGTAAGTTCCAGCTGTATTCCTGCATTTCAGTCACATTTTACTTTATAGCTAGCAAGCATGTCGACTATAGATTCCCAGGACAGCCAATGTAAATTCATGATTCATATGAAGCATGCTAAAAACAAATAAATACATAAAGGTTCTACTAAAGTTAAATATAATCTCAAGAGCATGACTCGATGGTCTCGTTTGGGGATATATACATCTTCTAGGCACAACACAGGACCACCTCTCATACAGCGTACTGCCCTCTGACTGGCTGAGCTCATTAATGCATAGAAACAGATCAACTATACCACCCTTACCACAAATGACTGACTCACACATTGTTAACACATTGGTTGCCAGCAGGGGGTGCGCTATTTATCGCTTGGCGCTTTAGTCAATGAGAGGACAGGGATATTTGCGAACGCATAAACTATATCTTAAATTATGGCTATGTGTCTAATACAACCGTCGCTTATCAATGACTTGCTTGCAGTCAACATGTACGAAACGGATTGTTTTTTCATCAGTACATTTCGTTTTATACCGTTTTGAATACGAGTATAGTTTTGAGGATTTCTAGAATTCTAGTGATTCCAGAAAAATCCGCGAAAATAGTCATTTACTGGAATACACAAAACACGTTGTAAATGTTTCTGCCTATTTATGAATAGTTTTCAAATAAATGCTAGATTATCGATAGTATATGTGTACTTATGCACGCTAGAGAAGCGGGCTGAAAAATCGATTATCTATGCCCTGCCTGGCGCTAACGTTACGCACGCACACATACAAACATATGAGACACGTTGTGAAATATGTGAAAAAACATCTGATTACCCCAAGACTGGTAAAATAAAGTCATTACCTCACATCAGATGTTCTGCAAAAAGATTAATCCAATTCCTGATCGCCATTCCAAATATCGATCGCGTTTATTGATCCAACATTAGACCTCGAAACAGATAATCCACGCTGCTTTCGGTTGCCTCAATGAATGCAATAGTCTCAGGTTACATGGCTCAGAAGTAAAATGTGGAATCCGGAGGTTTTTTTTCTCATGCATTTTCATTGACTCCAATCCAATGGGTGCAATACCATCCAGGAGACGATAGGGGGCGGTATTTGCCCTTTTCGAGATCAGAGCCAGTCCCATCATAACGTGAGGCTGGATGGATGAAAAATGAATGGATATCGCTAATAAAAGAAATAGCAAGAAAATAACGAGAAAACTCGTTGTTGGCACTCAACGAGATTTCTCGTCGTTGGCACCCAATGTGTTAAGTGCAGCAAAATCCGCACTGGATCTCCATCTGTACATACTATGTGTGTATGTGTGTGTGTGTACATGTATGTGGCATACTTGATTCTGCAGCTGGACAATCTTGTCGTTGGAGGCCTGAGAGTTTTGGCTGATCTTCCTCATATCATCAAGCTGCTCCTTCAAAGTGGACACTAGGAATAATAATAAAAAATAAGGCAAATGGGTTAATGTTGGATTACTGTGGTCATGTAGCCAAATGGGCAGAGCATGGTAATAACACTGCCAGGGTTAGTGGTTCGATTCAGAATCAAAAAGAACTAAAGAAATGTATGCACCCATGGCACGTTGGAGGTTATGTTGCGCGCCAGACACAATCCCCTTTAAGGGGACATGCATTGCTATTCCTTGCACTATTTGGGCAACTTTACACAATTCCTGTGAGTCTATGGAAGACATCTGTTAGGTTTATTTAAAAAAAAAAAAAAAAAAACATTGTTTGATATTTCTAATGGAGTACTCAAAAGCATCATTTTCCAGCTTCAGGATCTCAGCCTGTTATTGGATGGGCTCCGCCCATAAGAGCTTTCAGTGACAGTCACCCACACAGCGTGATACATACGAGAGAGAGCGAGAGAGAGAACGAGCAAGCGAGAGAGAGAGAGAGGGAGAGAGGAGATGCGTCCCCGACACACACGCAGTCAAGTTTGTGTATGTGTGTCCCCCCGACGAGGGAGAGATGGCGCACACACATTTACACACACTTCTGCAGTCCCTCCCGCCGTCCCTCTCTCTCTATCTCTCTCTCCCTCCCTCCATCTCTCTCCTCGCTCGTTCTCTGCCTGTCAAACCCCGTTTGAGGAAGTGTCGGGTTACACTATGCCTACGTCCCCGACACACACGCAGTCAAGTTTGTGTGTGTGTCCCCGACGAGGGAGAGATGGCGCGCACACATTTACACACACTTCTGCAGTCCCTCCCGCCGTCCCTCTCTCTCTATCTCTCTCTCTCCCTCCCTCTCTCACCTCGCTCGTTCTCTGCCTGTCAAACCCCGTTTGAGGAAGTGTCGGGTTACACTATGCCTACGTCCCCGACACACACGCAGTCAAGTTTGTGTGTGTGTCCCCGACGAGGGAGAGATGGCGCACACACATTTACACACACTTCTGCTCTACAGTCCCTCCCGCCGTCCCTCTCTCTCTCTCTATCTCTCTCTCTCTCTCCCTCTCGCTCGTTCTCTGCCTGTCAAACCCCGTTTGAGGAAGTGTCGGGTTACAATGCGGTCTCTGCACTATAATGGTTGATGTGGGCGGTGGAGGTGAGTACAACCAGGGGCGGAGCTATGCAAATCAATGCTATATTAACGTCACGGAAACCGTCAAATCAGAACAGTTTAGTTGAGTGAGGGAGGATCTCGTGAACTCGAGACTAGACTGATGAGTCAATATGGTAATTAGAGACACAGACCCATTGATACTAACCCGTATTACTATAAAACCATGCTAAACACAGAAAAAAGGCATTTATAATGCATGTCCCCTTTAAAATGTCAAGCCTTTACGGTGGTGCTGCAGTTTTACTGCATTGCATGCAAACTTCTGTGTGTAGAACATATCCAATCTTAACATTTCAACGACTTAAAGCTGCAGTAGGCAACTTGAGAAATTAGCAAGAGTGTGTTTACCTGCCCAGCCAAAATAGAGCAATTTTTGCATCACTTTTCAAGCCCATGCACATGCAAATGTTTTCCACAGACTCCCAGAGGCACCAGCAGCTTTAAGCCAAACTTAAAAAAAAAAAATATATATATATATATTTCCTAGCCACTGATCGGCAGATGGTTTGCACATTGTGTACCTTTTGACAAGGAATGAGATGGTGTTAGTTTTCCGATGCGACCCCAGGAACACCACTTGGCAGAGGCCAAACACATCCGATTGGTTGTTAAAAATCAGGCTGAATCTTGACAACTAATCAGATGCTTCAGCTGCTGGTGCCTCTGGGATTCGGTGGGAAACCGTTGTCGCGCATCCATCCGTGGGCTTGATGCAGAGCTCGCTCCACTTCTGCTGTGCAGGAACTTACTCTCGCTCATTTCTCCTACTGCAGCTTTGAGATACGTCAATCCACTTACTGCTGTCCTCTGCTACAAGTCAATGGACAAGTCAGCGTGGGCATATGTACTGGTTTAACAGCTAGCTAGAACTGCACCCAGCAGCCTGGTTTAACAGCTAGCTAGAACTGCACCCAACAGCCTGGTTTAACAGCTAGCTAGAACTGCATTGCCAGGTGCGAGTGCATGCCAGGCTACCATGTCAAGCAACTGGTAATCCATTTGGAACAGATGCCTGGACAGGATCAAACGACAGTGAGAGGAAGGAGGAAGAGGCTGCTCACTGATGAGGACTGAGTTATACTCTACTCTGAGGACTACACAGAGCTCAGTTATACTCTACTCTCAGGACTACACAGAGCTCAGTTATACTCTACTCTCAGGACTACACAGAGCTCAGTTATACTCTACTCTCAGGACTACACAGAGCTCAGTTATACTCTACTCTCAGGACTACACAGAGCTCAGTTATACTCTACTCTGAGGACTACACAGAGCTCAGTTATACTCTACTCTCAGGACTACACAGAGCTCAGTTATACTCTACTCTCAGGACTACACAGAGCTCAGTTATACTCTACTCTCAGGACTACACAGAGCTCAGTTATACTCTACTCTGAGGACTACACAGAGCTCAGTTATACTCTACTCTCAGGACTACACAGAGCTCAGTTATACTCTACTCTCAGGACTACACAGAGCTCAGTTATACTCTACTCTCAGGACTACACAGAGCTCAGTTATACTCTACTCTCAGGACTACACAGAGCTCAGTTATACTCTACTCTCAGGACTACACAGAGCTCAGTTATACTCTACTCTCAGGACTACACAGAGCTCAGTTATACTCTACTCTCAGGACTACACAGAGCTCAGTTATACTCTACTCTCAGGACTACACAGAGCTCAGTTATACTCTACTCTGAGGACTACACAGAGCTCAGTTATACTCTACTCTCAGGACTACACAGAGCTCAGTTATACTCTACTCTCAGGACTACACAGAGCTCAGTTATACTCTACTCTCATGACTACACAGAGCTCAGTTATACTCTACTCTCAGGACTACACAGAGCTCAGTTATACTCTACTCTCAGGACTACACAGAGCTCAGTTATACTCTACTCTGAGGACTACACAGAGCTCAGTTATACTCTACTCTGAGGACTACACAGAGCTCAGTTATACTCTACTCTGAGGACTACACAGAGCTCAGTTATACTCTACTCTCAGGACTACACAGAGCTCAGTTATACTCTACTCTGAGGACTACACAGAGCTCAGTTATACTCTACTCTCAGGACTACACAGAGCTCAGTTATACTCTACTCTGAGGACTACACAGAGCTCAGTTATACTCTACTCTCATGACTACACAGAGCTCAGTTATACTCTACTCTCAGGACTACACAGAGCTCAGTTATACTCTACTCTCAGGACTACACAGAGCTCAGTTATACTCTACTCTCAGGACTACACAGAGCTCAGTTATACTCTACTCTCAGGACTACACAGAGCTCAGTTATACTCTACTCTCAGGACTACACAGAGCTCAGTTATACTCTACTCTCATGACTACACAGAGCTCAGTTATACTCTACTCTCAGGACTACACAGAGCTCAGTTATACTCTACTCTCAGGACTACACAGAGCTCAGTTATACTCTACTCTCAGGACTACACAGAGCTCAGTTATACTCTACTCTCATGACTACACAGAGCTCAGTTATACTCTACTCTCAGGACTACACAGAGCTCAGTTATACTCTACTCTCAGGACTACACAGAGCTCAGTTATACTCTACTCTCAGGACTACACAGAGCTCAGTTATACTCTACTCTCAGGACTACACAGAGCTCAGTTATACTCTACTCTGAGGACTACACAGAGCTCAGTTATACTCTACTCTGAGGACTACACAGAGCTCAGTTATACTCTACTCTCAGGACTACACAGAGCTCAGTTATACTCTACTCTCAGGACTACACAGAGCTCAGTTATACTCTACTCTCAGGACTACACAAAGCTCAGTTATACTCTACTCTCAGGACTACACAGAGCTCAGTTATACTCTACTCTCAGGACTACACAGAGCTCAGTTATACTCTACTCTGAGGACTACACAGAGCTCAGTTATACTCTACTCTCAGGACTACACAGAGCTCAGTTATACTCTACTCTCAGGACTACACAGAGCTCAGTTATACTCTACTCTCAGGACTACACAGAGCTCAGTTATACTCTACTCTCAGGACTACACAAAGCTCATTTATGCTCTACTCTATACCGTCATCATTGAGTACACCATCACCTCCTCTATCACCAGCTGGTACGCTGTGGCCACTGCCAAGGACAAGGGCAGACTGCAGCGTATCATTTGCTGCGCTGAAAAGGTGATTGGCTGTGATCTGCCATCTCTCCAGGACCTGTAGGGCTCCAGGGCCCTGAGGCGTGCAGGTAGGATGAGTGTCAGGACCAAAACCTCATGCTCCAAGAACAGTTTCTTCCAGTCTGCATAGACTGGTGGTGACTGGTGTTTTATTTGAAAATACAATAAGATATTGTTCCAGTCCTTTAAGTTTGATTAGGATTTTGTTCTAAAGATCAGCATCCTTACCCTCGTTCTCCAAGTTGCGTCTCTTCTCTGCTTCCTGGTCTGCTTTTCTTTGGTAGTCAGTGGACCGGTGTTGAATCATGATCTTGTCTTTCTCTAGCAGAGACAGGTTGGCCTCTACGCCCTTCCTCAGGTTCGCCTGCACAGAGGAGCAACACCCCAACCACAATGTCAAAGGAACAAATGGACACCTTTAATCCAGCCTGCGCTTTCAGACACCAATTCATTCAAGCACAACGTTCGGATTGCATCAGGGTTGTGGATTCCCAAAACATCTGTGGTGTTGCCGTCACAGCAGCGTCCTAATTAGTTAATTAATTCTAAGTGACATAGATCATCATTAATTCATCATACTCGTTAAAAACGGGTAGCATCTCACCTCCTCATCCAGCTCTTTCATGATCTTGTCAAGCTTGGTGTTTGAGGTCCTAGGGAGAAAACAAAAAAAGATATACATATATATAATTGCAATTGGAACAACTCATCTTGCATTGTATAATTTTGTTTACCTTTATCCTTATATTTTTTTATCTATTCATCCAGGGACAATTGGCTTATTATACCTGCTCAGCAAACCCACTACTTGACACCGATTCACATATAGGAGCAGACCACTGGAGCCCCCCCCCCCCCCACACTTCCCCCTAAAGTAACTGACTTCTTCATTTATCGATTAAATTAATGACATGTCTTTCAATACCTGCACTTCTGCTCCATCTCGTCCTTCAGCTGCATCTCACTGTGGAGCTGCTCTTCTAGCTGATAGACCCTCTTCTGGAGGTTCTCCAGCTAAATGCAAACCAAAAGAAGACCCACTTTATAAAAAATAACTAAATAAATAAATGTGCTCACTCCTGCCATCTTGACAACGGCAACTAACCAGATCTGAGCCGTTTCTGCTAGTGTTTAGTTACCATGGCAACCACTCGCTGCGCAGATCGTCATTAATTTTAAACACTCTTCAAAACTCACATTTCACCTCAAAATGCTGTAATTATAATTTTACTCAACATAAAATAACATCCCATTTTAACACTTTGGTCGCCAGGCTTAAATTCAGAATAAACCATCCCACGCCAGCTCTATTTGTCTATGGAGAAGTTCCCCTTCTTTGCAGGGCTATAACTTTTTTAATTGTATTGCTAAATTGACATTACTATGGCCCATTCAACATCAAGTATCTATTGTTCAGGGTGTAGCAACGTTATACTTTTTCATTCACATATTCATACTAAAATACGGTCTAAAGTATAAGTATGTTTTTATCGTTTTCTGCAGCTTTCTCCAGAACGTGATTTATAGCCCTAACTGCATTATATTGATGATTGTATACAGTTTGATAGCAATCGGCGCGAGATAAAAAATTTCAAATGGACGTGCTTCTAGAAGTTACTACTTATCATCTGATGTTGACCGGATGGGGGGGGGGTCGTTTATAATTCCGTGGCCAACGTTAGATGATTCATCTAGTGTGGGTGATATGATCATCAGAGCAGTTTATATCGAACACGTTAAAAAAAAACGCTGAATCTCACCGTAGCTTCCTCGGGCCGTTGGGCGATGAGCGTGGAGCAGAAACATTCCTATTATGGGATGTAGAAATATGCGATCCATCTCCAGGTTGTATAATAGTATATACGTCCAAATCATGTTGTTTATCGAGCTATTGGTAACGGATTGCTATCCATTGTGTCTAGCTTGAGTCCCGGGACTATTAGCGAGTGATCGGACCGAATTGGAATGAGCACCAGCTTCCATTTCCGGTTTGAGCGATCCGCCGATCGGCCACCAGATGGCGCTCTTGAACCGTTGGAGAGTTGAGAAGGGATCAACAGTAGATCTCAAGTCTCCGGGGGAGAAATATGATTTCGATCACAGATTTTTGAAATATTGATATCAATGACGTGTTACGGCGTCTTTGGCAGAATGAGCATGGCGGGGAATGACGTGGTAAGGCGTTTTTGGCGACCATAGTGTTAATTATTTTCACAAATTATTTTCATTAATTTCATAGCGAGTAGTTTCGTTAGTTCCATCTTTAGCGTCACAGAGTTCTCCATTAGAAACTCCTGTAGTGAGGCGGTCGGGTGGTGTAGCAGAGATTGCGCTTGTCACCAATGCAAAAGGCTGCGGTCTCGACTCCCGGAGTCAGCATTGCCTGCGGCTTGGGCCGATCGTCATACTAACTCGTTTGGCTGAGTTAGCGGGAGGGAAGTCGTGGGTGGTCTGGGCGCCTGCTCAGCGAAAGGCAGGAAGTGGTGAAGGCAGCGTGACCTCCCACGCGTTACACTTCACCAATGAGAGTCCTCGCTGCCAGGTGAAAAGAGAGCCACTGGCTGTCTCCGCATGTGTCGGAGGAAGCATGCAGTAGACTTCAGGGTTCCCTTGTACCGACCAGTAGGGGGAACATGTGCACAACGACCAGGTAGGGGAGGGGGGGAATTGGCATAACGACTAAATTGGGATGGGGCGAAAAAAAGAGAAAAAATCTGAGAAAGAGGAGAAAAAAACAAAAAAACAAACTCCTGTAGTGCTTCCATCTCCTCATTGATATAGACCGTCTCTGGTGTGGCTACCCTGGTGTTACTACCCTGGTGTTACAACCCTGGTGTTACTACCCTGGTGTTACTACTCTGGTGTTACTACTCTGGTGTTACTACCCTGGTGTTACTACCCTGGTGTTACTACCCTGGTGTTACTACTCTGGTGTGGCTACCCTGGTGTTACTACCCTGGTGTTACAACCCTGGTGTTACTACCCTGGTGTTACTACCCTGGTGTGTTACTACCCTGGTGTTACTACCCTGGTGTTGCTACCCTGGTGTTACTACCCTGGTGTTACTACTCTGGTGTTACTACCCTGGTGTTACTACTCTGGTGTTACTACCCTGGTGTTACTACTCTGGTGTTACTACTCTGGTGTGTTACTACCCTGGTGTTACTAGGTGTTACTACCCTGGTGTTACTACCCTGGTGTTACTAGGTGTTACTACTCTGGTGTTACTACTCTGGTGTTACTACCCTGGTGTTACTACCCTGGTGTTACTACTCTGGTGTTACTACTCTGGTGTTACTACCCTGGTGTGTTACTACCCTGGTGTTACTACCCTGGTGTTACTACTCTGGTGTTACTACCCTGGTGTTACTACCCTGGTGTTACTACCCTGGTGTTACTACCCTGGTGTTACTACCCTGGTGTTACTACCCTGGTGTTACTACTCTGGTGTTACTACCCTGGTGTTACTACCCTGGTGTTACTACTCTGGTGTTACTACTCTGGTGTTACTACCCTGGTGTTACTACCCTGGTGTTACTACTCTGGTGTTACTACCCTGGTGTTACTACCCTGGTGTTACTACCCTGGTGTTACTACTCTGGTGTTACTACCCTGGTATTACTACTCTGGTGTTACTACCCTGGTGTTACTACCCTGGTGTTACTACCCTGGTGTTACTACTCTGGTGTTACTACCCTGGTGTTACTACCCTGGTGTTACTACTCTGGTGTTACTACTCTGGTGTTACTACCCTGGTGTTACTACCCTGGTGTTACTACCCTGGTGTTACTACCCTGGTGTTACTACTCTGGTGTTACTACTCTGGTGTTACTACCCTGGTGTTACTACTCTGGTGTTACTACCCTGGTGTTACTACTCTGGTGTTACTACCCTGGTGTTACTACCCTGGTGTTACTACTCTGGTGTTACTACTCTGGTGTTACTACTCTGGTGTTACTACCCTGGTGTTACTACTCTGGTGTTACTACCCTGGTGTTACTACCCTGGTGTTACTACTCTGGTGTTACTACCCTGGTGTTACTACCCTGGTGTTACTACTCTGGTGTTACTACCCTGGTGTTACTACCCTGGTGTTACTACTCTGGTGTTACTACCCTGGTGTTACTACCCTGGTGTTACTACCCTGGTGTTACTACCCTGGTGTTACTACTCTGGTGTTACTACTCTGGTGTTACTACTCTGGTGTTACTACCCTGGTGTTACTACTCTGGTGTTACTACTCTGGTGTTACTACCCTGGTGTTACTACTCTGGTGTTACTACTCTGGTGTGTTACTACTCTGGTGTGTTACTACTCTGGTGTTACTACCCTGGTGTTGCTACCCTGGTGTTACTACCCTGGTGTTACTACCCTGGTGTTACTACTCTGGTGTTACTACCCTGGTGTTACTACTCTGGTGTTACTACTCTGGTGTTACTACTCTGGTGTTACTACCCTGGTGTTACTACCCTGGTGTTACTACTCTGGTGTTACTACCCTGGTGTTACTACCCTGGTGTTACTACCCTGGTGTGTTACTACTCTGGTGTTACTACCCTGGTGTTACTACTCTGGTGTTACTACTCTGGTGTTACTACTCTGGTGTTACTACTCTGGTGTTACTACCCTGGTGTGTTACTACTCTGGTGTTACTACCCTGGTGTTACTACCCTGGTATTACTACTCTGGTCTTACTACTCTGGTGTTACTACCCTGGTGTTACTACCCTGGTGTTACTACCCTGGTGTGTTACTACTCTGGTGTTACTACCCTGGTATTACTACTCTGGTCTTACTACTCTGGTGTTACTACCCTGGTGTTACTACCCTGGTGTTACTACTCTGGTCTTACTACTCTGGTCTTACTACTCTGGTGTTACTACCCTGGTGTTACTACCCTGGTGTTACTACCCTGGTGTTACTACTCACGTGGCTCTTGTCCTCCTTGGTGGAGCTGCTGCGCTTGTCGCTGGTCTTCGTGCTGGAGCTGCGGGGGAACCTTGAGACAGAAAGCAGCAGCTTTTATCAGACCGGGATCTAAAAGACAACAACTGGCTCGCTTGGGAAACGTTTCCAAGTTCACCACATTAAGCTTTGACGGAAAAGCCCGGTCTTGTGACTTAAAAAATATTCAAAACAAGCTAGGGTTCCATGTGTGACTATGTGTAATGATGGTTGTTGTTGCACTGTTGTAACCGTCCATAACCACGTCAATACTGCGGTCTCTGTGTTGTTGACTGGAATGGTATGTGGAACCAAAACTGTAGATACTAAGGTAAATGCTGACTATAATATATTAACAGTGGGGTAGGAAACCATCATTTTGCCCATATTAAGCTTTTTAACACATTCAGCGGCAATAACGAGTATACTCGTGATTCGCCGCCAACGCTTGGGCGCCAATAACGAGTATACTCGTTTTTAGATCCTTTAGATCTTATTCTTTTGATCCCCGTTCTAAACACTCAGCCGGAGCTCCCTAGGTCTCCCTGGCTCATCTGCCTACGTTGAAATTGCAATGACGATCGAATCTCACCAGGTGGCAGTATCGCCTACCTTTTGAACTGGGGATATCACTTGTCCCCAGTACTGAATTTACCTCCGGCTGTTTTCGCCTAGGAGTGGATCACAACATAGCAATCGTGGAAGATTTGGTGCCTCAGAGTCAAAGCTATTCTTTCCCATATGGTAGCCATGCACAATATACACGAGTAATTGCGATCGCCATGGGATCAACTGGGATTTATAAATTTTGGAGTACTTTCTGTCTGAGATATATGTCCATCTTAGGTAACCTGCTGGTATTTTTTTTACGTAAAACATGCTTCTGTACCGATCAGCGTCGTGTTTTACCGGACGTAAAACATGCTTGACAAACACGATCGCAGTTTCTAGTTAAAACGACCCCCCCCCCCCTTGATGATTTTGTGAAGACACATATGTACATGGTATATACCTTTGATTTGGAAGTATTTGGGGTTTCAGGCGATCAACCATTTGGGCATATTGCATATAACATGTCATATCTCGCGATCTATGAAAAAAGACTGGATTATTTTGGAAAGGGGCGATGTAATAGCACACAAACTACAGTATGTAGAAATTAACTGATTAGTCAGTGATGGACTATGAACAATGCCTGTCAAATGAGCCATACTATTGTCTCCATAGCTATAATACAGAAAACACGATGGGTCTGCAAACATCGCTAAAATGTCAATAACGCTGGCGCCATTGAGTACAGATGGGGAAAGAGCGTGGCGCCCAAAGAGTTAAGGGGGGGCGTTTTTCAGCATTGGGGCAAGTTTATGAGAATTGTTGAAAAGCATTTGCTTTTTCTGAATTTTTTTCAGCTATAGACACTTTTTATGACCGTTCAGGAACAATTCCCTGCGTTGATGTTAATGTTCTACCCAAGTTTGACAGCAGATGACTCCAGTACTTACTGATGACTGTTGTAGTAGGTGAAGCCTACGAAGGGAAGCTGGTTGCCCACAAAGGCCTTTGGTATGGGGAACGTTTCCTCGTCTCCCCGGTCCTCCTCGATGTCATCAAAGTTACTGGTGTCGATGTCACTGCTCAGCTCAGGCACAACTGGAGCAGCCGCTGCACACAGCAAAACCACGGCAGAGAGAGTCGGAAATAAAATGTATTACTATTAGGGCATTTCCAGAATATTTTTTTTGTATTTTATTTTTTTATTCTTTTTTAAACAAACACATAAACAAACATGACAACACACGATAAGATATACAAGCATTAGTTTGTCAGTGCACATCCAATGAAATCACATTTTAGTTAATTGTCTTATATAGGATATACCCTTAATACCTGTTATCTAAAAACCTACACACATATGCTTTTCCAGAATATTAAAGATTCAAGATATGTATTTGTCACATGCACCTTACAATGAAAATCTTACTTTGCTAGTCCCCAAAAAAAACTTGAATGCCAAAATAACTAATCTTAAAAAAGATAAATAACGTAGAAAATAAGGCACGAGTGACAGAGTAACAGTATTGCACATTCAGTTCACAGTGTAGTGGTTCTGGCTACTGGTGCTTTGATTCCTTCGAGGAATAGGCAAAAAATTCTGTGTATTGAATAGTCGACTAATCGATCTAAATGATTCTTTCCAAAAGCAAAGAGGCCTAGAAGCGTGGCTAATGGCGCGCATACCAGCGAGGCTAACTGCCTAAGAAAACACTGAAGGCACTGAAAGAGGATTTCACCCATCTAATGAACACACTAGACTAGATAAATATCAAGATGTATCCATCATTGGACCAATTGCATGCTTTCGCAGAGGACAAGAAGCCTTCAGTCGACTCCTTCAGACATTAAGCACCCCCCACAGCCCAAATGGAATGATAATTCTTTTTTTCAGGGGGGTAGTCGACTATCTGCATATTTCGGCCAATCAAAGTCGATTATCCAAATCCTTAGTCGGGGACAGCCCTAGTATATTGTAAAGAGGACTTTCGCAATATAGCACAAGGGAATGGGAGGAGAAGCATGTTTACAGACAGTGAATTATCACCACTTAGCTGAATTACATGCTGTAATATGACTTCAGCTAAATGTATTGGGAGATGAAAGAAAATGCTTGTAACACACAGTCACTGACTGTAGATGTTTACTTCAGATATGGAGATGTTCTTTGCCCAACTATCTCCTTTAGATGTATTGTTGATGACCTATGCCCACACAAGGTAAATCAACTGGGACAAAAGATGAAAACACTTGTAAACTACAGAGCTTAGGGTTTCAGTTCAGTGTTGTGGTCGAGAGACCGAGACCACCCCGGTCGAGAGTTGAAACCAATACAAGACCGAGAACAGGACAGTGTGCAGAGCTTTTTAACACATTGGCCGCCATGCATTGTACCCATCTTTGGGCCCAGTCTGCCAGCGCTGTAAGTCTATGGAGATGTTTACCTTCTTTGCAGGGCTATAACTTTTTAAATATTATAGCTATATCGACATTACTATGGCCCATTCAACATCGGGTATCTATCGTTCTATCGTTTCATTCATACATTGTCGTGTTAATACTGTCGTGAATATAAGTATATTTTTAAGGTTTTCTGCAGTAATTCCTAAAACGCGAGTTATAGGCCCTGACGCATATGATAGATTATCGATTCTTTCCTATACACTCTATATTAAAAAATTCAAATGTATATGATCGGTATACATTATGCTTAATCATGTGTGAAGGAAGGGGGGGGGGGGGGGGTCGTTTATAATTCCTTGATCGTCAGTAACAGCTTTATTTAGTATGGGTTGATACGTTGATCATGCAAACAAAGAAATGGACAATCAAGCTGAAAATAACGTTAGATTCCTCTTACCGTTCGCCGATGAGACTGGAGGAAAAATATTCCAATTATTTGACGTCGATCTGCTAGATCCATTTCCCGTTTGTATGACGCAATAAACGCTGAAATCATATTGATTATTGCGTTTCAAAAGCGATCCCAATGCACTCAAGTGTGTATCTAGACCCACGTTACAATATATCTCTGGCGGAGGAATTTCCCCGATGCACCGAGCGCCACTTCCGGTTTGGCGTGGAGTGTAACTCGCCCGAAATCCACCAGGCGGCGGTATTGAGGCGTTGCAATATCAGACCAGGGTCCAGCTGCGTCCCGGAGGGAGGCTGGATGAATTATGAATGCCATGGTGAAAAAATTGAATATTGATCCCAAAAACGAGTTCCCTCATTGTTGGCGCACAACGATTGGCGGGGAATAACGAGTATACTCGTTGTTGGCGCACAAAGTGTTAAAGCTCCTTTACCATATTTATACTATAATGGTATACGTTTATTTTCTATTCAGCATATATAAAGAATATAGCTAAGCCTATACACCCAAAGGAGCAGGGGGAAAAGACACCCACAGTGTCCAAAGGAGAAGAATCCTGTTTGGTTTATGAATAACATCAAGAAACTTGAAATTGTTTTGAATCCAAGGCCAAGAAAACACCCCTGAGACCGAGAACAGGACTAGAGCATGATTTCTGTTTCTGTCCTCTCTACAACACTGCTTTCAGTCAGCCTCTCCATCACCTGAAGGGGTTGCACAGACCTTTATAGATCACAGGATTCTTTCATAACAGAGTAAACCAGCTAGTGGGGGCAGGTCAGCTGGTGGCATAGTCTGTTCTTTACTAGGTTTATATGAAATACTCCACTAGGTTGTAGTCAGTTCTTTACTAGGTTTATATTAAATACTCTGCTAGGTTGTAGTCAGCTCTTTACTAGGTTCATATTAAATACTCTGCAGCTAGGTTGTAGTCAGTTCAGCAGAGTATCTTAAATAAACCCTGTAAAGAACAGACTACAGCCTAGCAGAGTATTTCATATAAACCTAGTAAAGAACAGACTGCAGCCTAGCAGAGTATTTCATATAAACCTAGTAAACAACAGACTGCAGCCTAGCAGAGTAAGAACAGACTGCAGCCTAGCAGAGTATTTAATATGAACGAGTGAAGAAGGAACTGCAGCCGCTGGGTTTAGCCCTCTGTTTCTAATCTCTCTCTGTTCCAGGCTTGACCACAGCATCAACATTTTGCAAAGGGACTGCTTCCCCATTCTCAGCCTCAAATGTACTAAGCCATTAATTATTACTCTTTTTCACTGGCCAACAAAAAAAGAGTTCATGTTTAGTTCTATAAAGGGTATTGAATGAACAGCTCCTTTTCACCAATCTCCTGCCACTGTGAAACGCGGCTGAAAGGGGGGAGGTGTTGTAAAAGTCTAAATGGCAACAAACTGATGAAAGTGTCTCACTCTCTCTGATGTTCTCCCACGTCCACTGGTCGTTCTTGAAGAAAGGATGCCTCTTAATCTCATCCACACCATTCCGGCCGAGTCGCACCTCCCTACGCGGGATGGATGAAGGAGAAACAGAGAGTTCATGACTTAGTGACCGTGGAGTTTTAAGTACAGGAGATTCCATTTGTGGCTTTAGACGATGCACTCGACACAGGACAGCATCTACTTATTTAAGTGGGATACTCTCAATCAATGGCATTCCTATAATTTTTCCCTCCAACAGAAAAGTAGAATAAGTTAATAGAATCAAAAACTACTTTCAAGAAAAAATTTAAATACCATCTACTAACACGCATGCACTGAACCCTTATGGCATAGTGGTGAAAACCAATTGACCGTTTGTTAATTGTATTTATGTTGATGGCAGTGAGTGCTTCTTCTTCTTTCGTGTTTATTTTATACTGATAAGTATCTTGTACACTGTCATCCTTAACTGAAGTTGATATTAAGAGTGGATGAGATTGGGGCGGCTAAGTGGCGCAGTGGGCAAGGTGCTCGCCACTAACGCAGGAGATGCTGGGTTCGAGCCCAGCTCTCGGCGTTGCTTCTGGCTTGGCTGGTCGTTCATACTAATACAATTGGCAGTATTAGGGGGTGGGAAAGCCGGTGGGTGGGGATCGGACGTTTTGGACAGCGACTCCTACAGGTCGGTTGGTGCACCTGTACAGCAGAATCAGGAAGCAACGGGCAGCGTGAGCCCGTTGAGAGATCGCGCTGTGCAGGTGAAAAGATGCGACGGCTGCCTCCTCGTGTACCGGAGAGGACACGTGATGCAAGGCTTCGTCCACATTGCAGCCGACCAGTGGGAGGCATGGTCTAACGTTCGAGACAGGGGAGGGTAGAATTGGATCATACGAAATTGGGATGGGAGACAAATAGAAAATGGGGAGAAAAAGTAGATAAAAAAAAAAAAAAAAAAGAGTGGATGAGATTGTTGATGTTGTTAATGATGTAATGACTTGTCTTGAATATTGTTGTATTGTTTTAAGTGTCAGACCCCAGGAAGAGTAGCTTTTTTTTGTTTTTTGATCCACTTTTTCTCCCATTTTCTATTTTTCTCCCATCCCAATTTCGTATCATCCAATTCAACCCTCCCCTGTCTCGAACGCTGTTTCTTGCCTCCCACAAGCCGGCTGCAATGTGGACTAAGTCATACATAGCACGAGTCCCCTCCGATACTCGAGGTAACAGCAGTCGCATCTTTTCACCTGCGCGGCGCGATCTTTCAGCGTCGGGGGTCTGGGCTTTGGAGGGGCGCCGCCCCCATCGCTTCCTGATTCTACTGCGCAGGCGCACCAACCGACCTGTAGGAGTCGCTGTCCACAACGCCCGACCCCCACCCATCAGTTTCCCACCCCCTAATACTGCCAATGTGTATTAGTACGGACGACCAGCTAAACTGAAAGCAATGTGGAGCGCTGGGCTCGAACAGGCGAACCCAGCGTCTCCAGTATTCGTGGTGAGCGCCTTGCCCACTGCACCACGTAGCCGCCCTGAAGAGTAGCTTTTGTCAAGTGCAAAAGCTAATGGGGATCCTAAATGTACATAAACAAACATAAAACGGAAACACATTTGTGCAAGACTGCAATTGACCCATCTCAAACCATGCCCTCTTTTCTTGATCCTCCAATCACAACCGTTGAAATAGGTCAATTGATGCCCTGTAACGATGAAAAGGCCCTCTAGTCATGACCTCGGTGCTCGTTCTGCCGGCTCTCTCACCTGTCCGTCAGAAAGGCACAGATGAGGTTCTTGGCATCCTTGGAGATGTCGCTGTCGTCTGGGAAGGTCAGGGCGTTCTTGTGATTCATGATCTTGCTGTACGTCCCCACCAGCGAGTCCGCATAGAAGGGCGTGTCGCCTGCACCGCGACGCCAAGACAAACAAGCAACACAAGTTACCGCTGTGTCCACACTAAACCGGCTCTAGCCAAAGCAAAACAAGTCACGTCAACAAGTACACACTCAAACAAGTATACACACTCAAAACACAAATCACAACACTCAAAACAAAAAACACGAGGGTCGTTATGTCCATCATGCCGGCAGTGAAGTGTCCAGTAGGAAACACAGGATACGATGAATACAGTTAGACGCTACCCTTCCTTGTCAATTAAATATGTGTGCGTATAACAATGTGTACAGGGTTCCCACAGACGTTGCAAAACGAAATTGAAGGACTTTCAAGTACTTTTCCAATCACAATTTTTTATTTTAAAAGGGAATTTAAAAAGATACAATTCACTTTTAAATGCTGTTTTTAAAGAAAAAATTATCTGATCCAATATGTATGGCTTAAAAACAATTAGTTACACTTTAAATAAAAACATTTAAAAAATCTTGATTCAGAACAATATTATCATGGATGAACAAAACTTTCTTTTTTTTATCCACTTTTTCTATTTTTTTCTCCCATCCCAATTTTGCTGTGCCAATTCTCCCCTCCCCTGTCTTGAATGTTGCTCGCATACGCCCCCCACTGGCCGGTTGTAGGGAGGATAGAAGCCTTGCATCATGTGTCCCCTCCGATACACTAGGAGGCAGCCTGTCACATCTTTTCACCTGCCAGTGCGGACTCTCATTGGCGAGGTGTAACGTGTGGGAGGGCTCACACTACCCCCGCTATTTCCTGTCTCTGCTGTGCAGGCGTCCCCCAACCGACCTGTAGGAGTCGCTGTCCACAACGTCCAGATTACCACCCATCAACTTCCACCCGCTAACTCTGCCAATTGAGTTAGTATGACGGCCGGCCCAAGCCGGAGGCAACGCCGACAGCCGGATTCGATCCCGGTGTCTCTTGCGTTGGTGACGAGCGCAATGTCCGCTGCGCCACCCAGCCGCCCTTTGGATGAACAAAACTTTCCAAGCAAATGGATTGAATTTCAATTACTTTTTAAGCACCTTGTTAAAAAATTGGCTGTTTTCAAGGAATTCCAGGCCTTGACCTTTTTTGGTCAAAAATAAAAATTAAAAGCACTTCAAGGACCTTGTGCGAACCCTGTGTAAAGTACACTTGCAAAACGACTGAGGTCAAATAAGGGAAAGGATCAAAGAAAATAGTATTTAAGGTTTGTTTATTTTAAGGTTTTATGGGAACAGGGAGCTATCGCAGCGTGGTATTATAGTCTCTGTTGAGATGTTTCAGATATTAACAACACAACCCTTGATAAACTCACCAACAAGCATTTCGTACAGGAAGACTCCCACAGACCACCAGTCACACTCTCTGCCATAACATCCGTCTCCCCCTTGGGATTTTAGTACCTCAGGCGAAATGTAGTCGGGAGTTCCCACTGCTGTGTCACATCGTACCATACCGTCCTGAGGGGAGGAGGACAAACAGTACATTTTTAGATTAGATTTACATTTGGAAAACGACTCGTATTCAATTCACATCAGTGTTTTTCATTCATACCATTGTTCAAAAGAAAAGTGAAAATTGTTGACATGTTAGGTGGAACATAACTCAAAATGTGCTTTTTAACTACAAGCCATTATACAAGTATGATCTATGTACTATGATAACATTCTCTATTTTGTTATGGCACCCTGGGGACAAAGCATTGATACCTTGTTCATTTTCATACAGGTCCCAAAGTCTGCCAACTTCAAGTGGCCGGCTTTGTCTAGCAACATGTTATCAGGCTTCACATCCCTAGAGAGACAGAAACAAGAGACAAGACAGACGGTAACACATCCAGCCACAACAAAAACACGGGGACATGTGTCGCGCACAAAGAATATCGGGAAAGCTACAAATGTTGACAATTTCCATGGAAGAGGCAGCAGCTTTTCAAAATCGAGAGCTACGTGACTGCAACCTAATCTGAAGCAGACCAAAAGCATAACAGAGGGGAAGAGAACAGAAAAGGTATATTTCTGTATAATGGTTGTCTGTGTATCTCTGTACAAAAGGTTTCTGTATATCTCTGCACAATAATATGATTCCAACTCGCTAACTGTATCTTTAGAGATCTGCTGACTCCTGTAGATGTGTCCGTATGTAAATAGGCCATTAAAAGTCCCTTTTGCACATCTGCATAAAAGCCTTTGTGACTGGTGGAGTATGTAAATAGGGAATCATACATTTTATTATATTATTTATTTTCTATTCACCTTTGCACTTTCTCTTCCAACCATTGCCATGTCG
The DNA here is from genome assembly GCF_963971535.1 of Notolepis coatsorum. Lineage (NCBI taxonomy): Eukaryota > Metazoa > Chordata > Actinopteri > Aulopiformes > Paralepididae > Notolepis > Notolepis coatsorum. The sequence continues at coordinate 46,978,428 of NC_140177.1, read as the reverse complement.
TGCCATTGACAATAATGCAACCCCCGCACGGAATAATACAGGATTTCTCTCACCCCATGATAAGTGTTTGGGTTTTACCTGTGGATGAAGCCCATGGCGTGGATCCCGTCCAGTGCCAGTACCACCTCCGCTGTGTAGAAGCGGGCCCACTTCTCTGGGACGTCGTAGTTGCTCATCAAGTTGACCAAGTCCCCCCCGGGCATGTACTCCATCACCATGTAGAGGTAGCGATCGTCTTGGAATGCAAAAAAGAGCTGGGGAAGGTAGGAATTGAAAAAGACGAGTTGGCATTAGCAGTTTTCTTGCTGGTAAAACAGGTGGACGGTGAATTCTGGGCTCCACTGCGTCGGGGCTAATGGGGAATTTGGTTCACAGCCTGGATCTCAAAATGTCTCAAAATGCTACAAAGAACCATTGAAATATTGCAAGAAAACGACATTAGGAATACATGTCAACTCTGCAGCCGCTGGGTTCAGGAGCTAAGCTTTGAGGCGGAGGGGTCGGGGGGGGGTCATACCTGCACCACCCAGGCGCTGTTGGCAAAGGCCATGATGTCCCTCTCCTCCCAGAAGAAAGCGGAGTCCGACCTCTTGATCATCTCAAACTTGCTTAGCAGCTTCATGGCGTACACCTTCCTCGTGGCTTTGTGTCTTACCTGGGGGGGAGATGAAGGCATGAGCTTCTAGTTCAAGGTCTGACAATCTTATTTAAAAATGGCCAAAAGGGGGTCTTGTACAGTACACAGGGTTCCCACAGACATTGCTAAATGAAATTCAAGGACTTTTAAGTACATTTACAAGCACTATTTTTCATTTTCAAGGATGTCACTCAAAGGATACAATTCACTTTTAAATGCTGTTTTTTAAGCATCTTCTTGGCCTGCTTGCCAGCTAGAGCAAGCTAGATCACATGCGAAGAAATGAGGAAAAGCAGTTGGGAGCGCGACAGCGACTCGTCAGATTTGATTAAAACAGAACAAAGCAAAACGATTTCTTGATTCAGAACATTCAATGCGAATGGTGGATTTTAATTTCAATTACCTTTTTAAGCACGTTGTTAAAAACATGGGCTGTTTTCAAGGAATTCCAGGCATAGATTTTATTTTTGTATTAAAAAAAAAAAAAAAAAGGACCTTGTGCAAACCCTGCTTCTAGTTCAAGCAAGGTCTGACAATCTTACTGTAAAATGGCTAAAAAAGGGGGTATTGTACAGTACAGCAAAACAAAAGAAAAATACAAAGAACCGTTTCATATTCAAGTGTAACTTATCTAGAATAAAAAGGCAGACAAGACGGAGATACAGTAACGTGCGACTCAAAAAGAAAAGCAAGCCAACCAATGGCAACCTTACCAACTGCACCTCTCCAAACGCTCCCCTCCCAATAACCTTGACCACCTCATAGTCCTCTGCTTTCATGCGCAGATCCCGGATTTTACTAATGGTGTCCTTATCTGGAGAAGAAAAACAAAAGGTGCAGATTAATGGGGGAACAGTAACCATGTTGAAAGCTGCACTAGATAACGCCACTGATCTTTGGAGAAGAGCGAGAGACAGAGACATGGAGAGACACTCAATAACATGACGCGCTGTCGTTATTGTTGTTACTATGTCCTGTGAAGTCCTGTTTATTGTTGTTATTACTGTATTGTGTTGTCTTGTTTAATAAAAAATATATATATATATTTGATAAAAAAAGAAAACAATTCACAATTCGAATATCATTTTTTACAATAGAATGTATGTTTTTTTTTTTTTACAATTCGATTATAAATTCAAATATAGAATATTCGTTGACAGCCCTAGTTGACAGCGAGTTTACAAGCCGTTCCGACAGAACGGGGTCTGCCTTCCCAGCTGTCCATCTTACACAACCAACAAAAGGGGGATCCGAGCTCAGGTTTCTTTACTCTCACCAAATTGCGGGTGTCACGGATTGTCCCAAGTACAACAGAAACTAATTAATGCAATCAAGAGCTTCCAGTGTGTTCGCAAACAGAGCAGAAGAAGAGGAAGCCCCTCTTGGCCCGGCGAGCGGAGCTCAGTGGCCGAGGGGAGAAGCTGCTCGGAAACCAGCGATTGCTTGCTGAGCGAGTTGGCCTCTCTCTGATGCAACAATGCTGGCTCCCACAGGGAAGATAGTAGTCACTATTCACCCAAATTTGGTCATAGATGAACTGGGGGGATAATTTTCTATACACATGGGGTCACAAATGGCACAGGGATAGATGGATGGGAAAGGGGGGGTGCATCCACGTTCAATTGATCTAAAAATAAAAACCCATGCCTCGTCCTGTTAAGAGTAAGAACATTGGACAGTGAGTCATTTCCAGCAGGGGCTCCAGAAAACACCATCCCATAGCAACCAGCCGGATTAGAGGAGACATTTTTAGAAGCATTAAAGCTGGACTGTATTAAAAAAAAAAAGAGAGAGAGAGAGAGATTCAAGAAAATATGTGTGTTGGGGGGGGGGGGGGTGGATGAAATCCAATAAAGACATAGACCCATTTGTGATATGCATAGTCAGCTGATATGTGAGGAGTGATGCAGAATGCATCCGCGAGGAGGTACGCATTCAGAGGCAGACTACCACCCCCCCCCCCCCGCCCCCCTCCCCTCGGGCGCTGCATGCCACTGGCAACCAGTCTCTCACAAGACAGCAAGTCCATTTATTCATTTATCAATGAATTTCCAATACTTGGGGTTGTTGAACACAAAAGGTACTGTACCAAGACTAATTGAGCTAATGCCTTATGACAGCTTTCGCCCGAGGCTTTTGCAGTAGCTTGCGTTGACACTCTCGAAATATGAAACTTCCAATTTTACGGTTTCTAAGGATTGCAAGCGTGACTAGAAAAGGCTCCAGTAAGACAGAAAAATTCCATTAAAACGGACACGACTGAACTCTGACACTGCATACATACACTGTATGTCAACACGCTACTGCAGTCAGCAGGACTTTGCAAAAGCATTTGCTGCAGTTTATGGAAAACGCAAGCATGGGGGGAAAATAAATACTTTAAACCAAACTAGACCAAATTCAGCAAGGTAATAGATTTAGTCTGGCTAGCATTCATACAGGACATTTATATTGTATGTATGTATTGTATCGTCCTTCTACCTCTTCTACCTAATTTGTCTTTTTAGCTTTGGATATTGTATATTTTGTATAGTGTTTGGTCTTTTACTTTTTTACTATATGAAGCACAATCTCAGGAGGGTCATGCAGGTGCAGACCTCGACCAAACACTCTCAGGGAAAACAATGGCCCTGAAGGTGATCAAAAAAGTTAACACAAGGGTGACATTTTTGCACAGAAAAAAGGAGGTTCTTATCACTGGAAACTATGAAATTGCTTGCCAACTGCATGATCCTCCTCAGCCAATATGATTATGCATGTACGTACTGGTATAGTGGTGTTACAGTGGAAAGTAAACACAGGCTACAAACCAGCCAAAATAAGAACATAGGACTGGTCCTAAATCTGCCACCTCGAACCCATATTGAGCCATGTCACTTCAATGAGGTGGGATGGCTCCCTGTGGAGCAGAGGGTCTCCTTTCTGAAACTGGGACATTATGTATAAAATGTTAAATGGATCTGCCCCCAGTTATTTATGCTCTCGCATTGTCCTGTGTGGCCAGGTCCACGGACGACAGTTACGGTCTGGACAGCTCTCAGTTTATGAGCCTAGAAAGGGTTCCTATTCACAGAATGGCTTTCTGTCTCTACAGCCTGCCGGCTGTGGAACTCTCTGCCCAGGGCCATCCAAACCTCCCCCACTATTGCTGTCTTCAAGAGGGGTGTGAAGAGACATCTGCAACAATAGGTTGCAGTGGGTGCTTGGCCACCACTCTTGAAGAACAGGAACATGACATGCTGTAATGAGGCTCTTTCAGAAAATTGTGTTGTCTATTTTATCTACTTGTTGTATTCATCTTATCTTCTTAACTCTTTCTTTGTGATTTATTGTATTCTTCTTGGGACCATTTTTTAAACAAACATAAACAAACATGACAACACACGATAAGATATACAAGCATTAATTAACAGTGAATATCCAATGAAATTACCATTTAGTCAATTGTCTTATACAGGATATACCCCTAATACCTGTTATCTAAAAACCTACATGCTCTAGCTTGTACCCCCCCCTCCCGGACCCCCCATTGGATAATCCAACCATTATAACTTGTTCCTAACCAGACACTACCATTATATGCTAGCTTTTATTCTCTCCACCACTTCTAACCACATTGTCATTTTGGATTCATTGAGACCCAAAATTCTTGCTGTAGATATTTCTTGATAAATCACATTGAGATATGTAAGAGTCCAGACCTTCCGGCACATTTTTTCCGGTTGAAACCATCGTGATGCTATCAACTTTTTAGCCACTGTGATACCGGATAAAACCAATCTCTTTAGCTGTGGAGGTACTGCATGCTCAAAGACATCATTCAGCAGTAATACAGAGGGGTGTACAGGTATATCCAGAGTTAAGAGATTTGCTAATTGCTGGGTCACTTCTTTCCAAAATATCTTAACTGGTGGGCAGTCCCAGTACATGTGCATGAATGTCCCTTCGTCCCCATTTGTACATAGGGAGCATTTGGAGTCTTGTTTAAGACCCATTTTGTTCAGTCTTATAGGAGTTAAGTATGTCCTGTGAATATAGTTAAGATTGATTTGTTGATGGTCCGGGTTCCTTGATGCAAGTCGTACGTCATTTGCCCAGGCTTCTTGCCAGTCAAAGTCTATCTCCAGGTCTGGTATATCCCTCCTCCAGACTGAGTCTAGATGGAGGGTTTCATACGAGGCCGTTAGTAATTGATGATAAAGATCTGATACAAAACCTCTCGTTGTCTCTCTTTCATAGAAAAATGTGTGGTATCTGTGGTGTACAATTGGTATCGTTAATGGAACACCGTGAGCCTTCAAACATGCCAACAACTGTGCGTAAAAATAATATGTGGACTTGGTGAGATTACATTTTTTGCGTATTTAATTGAAACTACAAAAACCCTGTTTGTTGAAAACGTCTCCTAATGAGTGTATGCCTTGCTTTTCCCATCTAGGGAATCTTATAGGTTGTTTTCCAATCAAGAGTGCATTGTTATTGAATAAGAGAGTATGATTATGCCATTTATGTGGGGTAGAATATTTTTTTTGTGTTTCACGCCATATCCGGATCGCATGAGTGATTATGGGGCCAAATTTCCGTTTGCATTGCTTAATTGATAATTTGGTGTATACTATGCCCTTCAGCCTATGTGGAGCTACTAAATTTTCTTCTAAATTTCTCCAGGATACTAATGCTTGGGGATCAAACCATGTTGTTAGTGGTCTTAAAGTGTACGCCTTAAAGTAGTGGTAGAAATCTGGAAATGCCATACCTCCGTCTGCTTTGTTTCTCTGTGCGGTGGATCTTTTTATACGTGGTGGTTTGTTATTCCAAATAAATTTGTATGTGGAGGAGTGTAATTCTTTCCAGTAACCCTTTGGAGGGGGTAACGGTAGCATTGAGCTGAAGAAGTTGATTCTAGGTAGGACGTCCATCTTAACTATTGATATCCGTGCCTGTACTGAGTTTTTAAGTTTTGACCACCTGACAAGGTCGTATTTGATTTTGTTTTGGATTTTTATGTACCGTACTTTTCGCACTATAAGCCGCACCTGACTATAAGCCGCAGCAGCTAAATTGAATGATGTGTACATATATAAGCCGCACTGGACTATAAGCCGCATGTGTTTTAATGTTTAATTACCATATGTAAGGAGTGGAGCCTGCGGCTTAATTTGACTCAACACGGGAAACCTCACCCGGCCCGGACACGGAAAGGATTGACAGATTGATTGCTCTTTCTCGATTCTGTGAGTGGTGGTGCATGGCCGTTCTTATATTGAGCTTTAAGTTCCCACCTCTACAGAGAATGACTCCCATTGGGACACAATACTGTCGGACAAATAACATTAACTCATTTACAAGTTGTATTAAGTTTGGCAAATAAGGGAACAAATAATAACATATCAATGCAGTAAAAAAAGCAATATTTAGATTTTCGGGTTTTGTCCACATATAAGCTGCACCGTTATATAAGCCGCAGGGTCGAAAAATGGGGGAAAAAGCCGCGGCTTATAGTCCGAAAAGTACGGTAATCATGCTTCACCGTTTGGCTTATGGTAGGGAATATTTCAACTCCCAAACATCTAAAGTGTTTTACCATCGGTATCTCTTTTGGGAGGGTTATATTTCTTTTTGCAGGGGCGTTAAGTGGGAGGAAGGCCGACTTCGGCCAATTTATCCTAAATCCCGATAAATCTCCAAAGTCCTCAATCAGCTTGAGAAGATGAGGCAATGCGGTGTTGGGGTTTTGCATGAACAGTATTACGTCGTCCGCATATAAACTAATTTTGTGTTGTGTGCCCTTGATTATGATTGGTTCTATGGATTGGGATTGTCTTATATATTGTGCTAAAGGCTCTAATGATAGATCGAATAGTCCGGGACTAAGAGGGCAACCCTGTCTGGAAGAACGTGATACCGGAAAGATTTCGGAGATGATTGTACCTGTTGTAATCATGGCCGAAGTCGACAGACTTTCACATGTTATCCTTGTACCCCTTGTTTTTATACTTTTGTATAAATTGTATGTACTAAATAAAAATCAAATCAAATCATGCAGAATCAATAATTTCACTATAATGTAACATGTACCTTATACGTATGTGACAAATAAAAAACTTTAATCTTTCTTTCTTTCTTTCTATCCCTGCACCTCCCCTCCCCCACGCTGCTATGACACCCACATTTCCCCCCAAGGGGGCTTGATAAAGGAATACCTCATCTTATTTCCGTATATAACAATGTAAGGATGAACCTGAGACCACTTATCGATATATCGATAATTATCGATAACTGTGTGATATTGATAAGTGGCGTCAAGTTTTTTACTACTTTATACTATACTAAATACTAGGTCTGTTCAGTTGAAACTCTGCACCGTGCATTCAATATTCAGTGCACTCCTCCATCACATCCAGAGACCACAACTATAAAATTAGAAGGATCATTGTGGTAGTTTTGAATGGGGAAATCTGTAACACTAAAGATGGCGGCAATAACAAAGAATTGCTGCAAAATAAACATACATTTGTTGTTAAATATATATATATTTTTTACTAATTATACTAATAAAAATATCGATATTTATCGATAACTTGGTCCCGATTTATCGATTCTTCCAAATGGCATATAGTCTCTCAGCCTTATAACCATGTCATCGTGGTCTCCTCCTTACTGTATGGTGCCACTACATAGCCACAGTGGTCGGTCCCACAGTCTGAGAGGGCACTGGGATGCAGAGAGAAGTTCGCCACGTCGTGATTGGCTGCCCGGGCACCATGTGGGTCACCACCGGTCATTCATGAAAGCCCCTTTGTTGGGGACACTAAGCAGCAGACACAATTGTGCCCGAGCCTCATGCATAGAGGCGCTGACCCACAAACAGCCTCTCTTCCTGAGCCTGGGCTTATACTGATATGTGGGGGGGGGGGTCTGCAAGTATGAATGATGGAAGAGAAAGACAGCAATGGAGGACACAGAAATGGAGGACAAAGGGAAGGGAACAGGGGGAAGGGGGCGTGCGTTGGGGCTTTACTCACATCTATTCAAGAAGTTATCGATGCTCTTGTTTTTCCTCAGGGCAGGGAAGTCAAGGTCGTACACCATGGCATCCAAGCCGTCCTGCAAGAGAGGAGAGAAGGCGTTAGAGAGGAGATACAGGATGAAACACACAGCCATCATCATGACTACTCTCCACACACACACACACACACACCATCGCCGAGAAGATCTAAACACACAGCCATCATCATGACTACTCTAGTCTCCACACACACACCATCGCCGAGAAGATCTAAACACACAGCCATCATCATGACTACTCTCCACACACACACACCATCGCCGAGAAGATCTAAACACACAGCCATCATCATGACTACTCTACTCTCCACACACACACCATCGCAGAGAAGATCTAAACACACAGCCATCATCATGACTACTCTCCACAGTCCACACACACCATTACTGAGATCTAAACACACAGCCATCATCATGACTACTCTCCACACACACCATTACTGAGATCTAAACACACAGCCATCATCATGACCGCGCGCGCGCACGCACACCACACACACACACACACACACGATCTAAACGTAGAGACATCTTGATAGAAAATGAGGTCCCAAAGCTACAAAGCAAGCAGTGGGCCATCAAAGCTTATATTACACACGTTTATGTATTCAGCTGAGCCCAAACAAAAAGGTTGCATTTCAGAGCTCCTTGTAAACATTAGCAGTTTGCCAAACTGATTAATGGACTAATCTAATGAAGGATTTTCTATGTTTGTTGATCCAAAATCCAGCTACCAAATCAGCCTTGCGTGTAATATTTACAGTACAACGTAAAAACATGGTTCTAACGATACCACCTGGGGCAACAAATGTCTTTTTGATGACTGAGCTAACGGGTGGTACTTCACGATAACCTCAGGTCCTTGGAGGGAGCTCCATTATACAGTTACACAATGTGTTTCCATGCACTGCTGCAGTATGCATGACTCACCCAGGTTGCACCAGCTAGGCACCAGCTCTCCAGTACCCAAAACCACACTGGCATTATCCTGTCTATTGCCCTCTCTTGCATCAACGCAGTTACCCGGGAATAACCCGTGTCAGCTGTCGGTATTAATGGGTCGTCCCATGTTGATCAACCCGGGACTTACGATGCAGGTTTGTGCTGCGGCATGGGTCCTACCCTGGGCCGTTTTGGGGAGACCATGCTGCCTCGACTTTGAGAGATCATGCTCCCTTGGTTTTGGCTACAGTACACTAGTGTGATATTAAGAGCGCTCAAAAGAATGGGATATAGTCACATAGGGTTGTAGTGTAAATAGTTGCACTCTTGGTGACTTGACTAAAACAAAAATATGCAAAGTGAAAGAATGGACAAACAAATGTACTGGGCGTCATTTCCTCATGCCATGCTGAACAGATGTACAGTTTGTGCACCGCTTTTGGGTATGTTGGCAGTCCACCGAGAGCATTCCTCTTCTGTTGTCACAGGTCGTCTGCTGTAATGCGCCGGATACCTTCTAGCCACTACCCCCCGGTCTTTGGCAAAACCATACCGCTGCCCCTAGCGTATAGCATTGAACATTGACCGCTCGTATTCGTGCGAGAACGGAGGGAAAACATCAGACTCTCGCATTGAGCAGCTAAATGCCACCAACGTAGAAAACACTGATGTAAGGACTGTCCCATCGCCGGGGTGTTGCCAGCTAGCTAGCTAGCTCTGCACAAACCTTAGATGGCTAGGATGGTAATGTAGAACTAGAAGACATCCACAGCACAGCCGGCTGCCTCTGAGCTCTGTGCGTGTTGCACTATGCACTTTTGCATAAACATAATAAATTATGATACAACAGCTTCATGAATAACCGTCATTGTGGCAGCACTTCATGGTTGCTCTGAAGGGCGAGGTCTACCCTTGGTTTTGTGCACACCCCCACCCCAACACGCCACGGATCTGGGTCAATAACCAGGGTCGTTAGGGTTGGGCAATAAACCAAAACATTTTTGGTTGAATCTCTTACCAACCTAATCATGCATTCCATCAGTGCAAAAGGGCCAACACGAATATGGAGTTTAGACGAGCACAAATTTGCAATAGCTGCAACCGTTTTGCGATAGGCCACTCCCATTGCCATGCCCCGTTTTAGCCAATTGGCTAGCCCCTTACGTGACTGCGATGTGCACACCGCAGTCACTCTCAGCTGTGCCGCGACCAGGCTAAAAAGAAAGTACCAAGCGGTGATCGGGGGCTGGGGGTGGGTCAAAAATATATCAGATATGAATTTCAAAGATACCCCGCGTACAGTGGTACTCACAGAGCGAACGTCCATTTCCGCCGTTGGTGCCACAGCACATGCGCACCAGGCAGCCAAATAGCGGCAGAAGAAGAAGACGCCATCTTCTTCTTCTGCCGCTATTTGGCTGCCTGGTGCGCATGCGCTGTGGCACCAACGGCGGAAATGGACGTTCGCTCTGTGAGTACCACTCGTTTTGTAACAATGATTTAAACTGTTTATTAGCAACTCCGAGCTTCCAGACCCCACTGTAAAGCTGTGTTAAACCCATATTGAAATTCATATCTGATATATTTTTGACCCACCCCCAGCCCCCGATCACCGCTTGGTACTTTCTTTTTAGCCTGGTCGCGGCACAGCTGAGAGTGACTGCGGTCACTAAAGCCCCAGGCTTGCACATCGCAGTCACGTAAGGGGCTACCAATTGGCATGAACAGTGAACACACACACTTTCTCACACAAACACACACACACTTGACCTCCATGTCCAATTTCAGCCTCCTAGGGTGAAACCTGTGGCCGCTAGAGGGTGGGGAATCTTTGCGGACCAACCGAACAACCGATCAATAGACAAACGGACCAACCTATAGAGCAGCTGGTTGCAGCGAAAAAGGTATTTGCATTTGTCATTACAAAAGGTACATATGAGGGCGGTTAGGTGGCCGAGCGGAGATTGCGTTCGTCACCAGCCCCGGAGCTGAGCTGGATTTGCCTGTTCGAATCCAGCTCACAGCTCCGGGGTTGTCACCAGCTTGGCTGGCCGTCTGCACTGATACAATTGGCTGTATCAGAGGGTGGGAGAAGCTGGCGGGGTGGGTCCGGGTCGTTGTAAACAGCGACTCCTACAGTTCGGTCGGGGCGCCTGCTAAGCGCGGATTGGACGTGAGGGGGATAGTGTGGTCCTCCCACACGCTACGCCCTCTCAATGAGAATCCGCGCTGCCAGGTGAAAAGAAGCGGTGATTGGCTGGACGTGTGTCGGAGGAAGCACGTGGTAGCCTCCACTCTCCCAGATGATCTGACTGTGGGGGGTAAGTGCGCAGCGACCAGGAAGGGACTGGGAATTGGCATACGACTAACATTGGGATGGGAGAAAATCGGAGGAAAATGGAGAAAAAAAAAAAAAAGGGTACATATGATAATATACCATGTTACTTATCGGTTTAAAATCATACTGCCAAGCCCAAAGGGTTGTCTGTGTAAAAGAGATATTAGGATACTTTGCATAGCATTTTCTTAACCGCCAAGTCAGTGGTGATGATGCATTCTCACACGGATTCTAGAAAACAAAACCGTACACAATATCGAAGCAATCAGTACACAAGACCACAGACTTCAAATGGACCCATCACGAACCCCACCCACCCAGGGAAGCGACGGTCACGATTGGAGGATCAAGAAAAGAGGGCGGGGTTCGAGATGGGTCAACTGTGACATTTACCATGATATTAGACATGCTAGAGCACTGGAGAAGGGAGGGGTGGGGGGCTCCACCAGCTGTGAGCACTGAGCATTAAAGGGCTAGTTAACCTAAAGGGCACGCTGGGGCAGAAGTGCCTCCGCTGGGATTTAATCTAATCTCCCTTAATCCAAGAGGGCTCACACACAAAGCAGGGCACAGGCCCTGCAACACAGACTATAGCAGGACACGGTCCCTTCCCCATGGCTGGCGGTGTGTGGCAAGTCCGTCCCGAGGGGCCACCTGAGGACCTGAGTGACACTTGTCTTGTACCATAGGACACCTTTACGCCAAGAGAAACAGGGCCGCGCACAAGACCATTAATACTCCCGCCTTGACATCTCCGGCCTTCATCAGATATCAATCTTACAGTAGACTAATAAAGAACTCTCAACACCTCAATAATATCTGAAAACACTAATATCAGGACATGAATCATCCAAGTCTGGTCCGGGCAGGTCGTCGTCTGCTAGGTAACCATGGTGACACGTAGGGCTGCAAGATTTTGGGAAATAATCTAATTGCGATTTTTCTGACAGATATTGCGATTACATTTGCGATTATAATATTTTTTTTAAGCAGCCCCACACCCCACAGAGGTTTATTGTAAAATGCGGCTTGGATCTGGACTATGCGGTGGGTCTGTTCGGGACACCGAGTCTGAAAATGTTTCTTTTTACCTGGGAATTGATACCGGTACGGTACCCAACAGACGGTACCTTTTTTTCTGTACTTTACTCTCCCTCTCTGAAGTAAACTTCACAACACACAATCTAAAACCCCTTACCTCCCTCTCCCAAACTGTTCCTACAACAATTTTTTTTGTGTTGCATGATCATGTATATTTATTTTGTATTATAATTTTTTTTGTGTTTAAATATCAACATTATCTGGCAATCCTCAGTAAATACTATCAAACTCTTCTGATGTCAGACCAGATATGAGACGTGTGCACACACACGACACACACACACACACACACACACAGAAAAGGAGAATGGCTTAAATTATTTTAGAATACTTCAGCTAATGAAGTTAAATGTTTATTATCAACTATCCAGTTCCTTTTTATTAGGGATGCACCGAATGGGAAATTCTTGGCCGAAACCGATACCGAAAATAGAAAACAGTTGGCCGAAAACCAAATGCCGAAAGGCCGAAAATGATTCATAGAATAGAATTTCTTTTTACCAATGTTGTAGAACATTATGATTATGGAAAAATATATGATTATGGCAAAACTTAACTTAAATAATAAATAATCACTATTATGGGTCCATAAAACATTTATTCAGCACTTCTGAATGCATACAGTACATTAATTCCATCTTTTCTCTGGCTGCCGCGGCGGACATCTGTGCTCTACTGAGCGCACCTTTCTAGTCCCCAGATGAATGTTCTCTCTTGACTCGGCACAGTAGACGCGCAACGTGTATGCTCGAGAATGATAATAATAATGCTCTTCAGATTATATTATCAACGACAGACAGCGTCAATGTGAGAAACACAATCCCCCCCCCATCTCGCTCTGAAGAATATGCATATTAGATCACTCAGTGATTAACCGCGACGGGGATATAGTAAATAAGGATATAAAGCAGACGCATTTATTGGACGCGTTGCGCACAGAGTTTACATAGAAACAGCGCGACTCCCGACATCATCACAACAACACGCGTTAGGTTACAGGTTGTTTCTGTTTCGGTGATATATTTTCGGTGAAAAAACTCTTTCGGCCGAGAGCCGAAAGGCAATTTGCCATTTTCGGCCGAAAACTTTCGGTGGCCGAAATTTCGGTGCATCCCTAGTTTTTATAGTGCAACGTTTTTCTACTTTTCTACATTAATTGAACCAGTAGAGAGAGAGATGCCCCCCCCCCCCCGGAGCCACGCTCCCCCCCCCACCCTTTCCTTACTCAGCTCAGATGTTTTCTCTGTGTTGAGCAGGGTTAGCTAGGAACAGCTTTCTCAAGCTTCGCACCTTGGGCATGGAATGGGCTACAATTATCCACTTAGACACCCCGGTCTCTCTTGGTGAATTTAAATCTGTATTACATAACTTCCTACAAGAAGAATGTTGCTGCTTTCTGTGGTCGGGTCCCAACTGCAAAATTACTGTATTACCCTGTATTATACACTTTTACTATCATGTAGACTATTCTGCTTTGTGTTTTTGTGTTTACATGTGATGTATAATGTATTGTATATTGTATACATGCACATTTATTATGTTCTTGTGTGATGTATCGCACATTTTATTGCTGTGTGATGTATTGCAAATGTTATTGCTGTCATCTTGGCCAGGTCAAATAAAAATAAAAAAATCTTTTTTGCAGGCTTGGCGATTTGATAATTGAATCATTCCAAATCGCGATTTCGATTAAAAAACAATTAATCGTGCAGCCCTAGTGACACGCGCGATGAATCAGCAGCTCAGATGAGTGGAGGAATCCTCTTAAGTAACTCTGCTGCTCCTGCAGCATGGTGGAGGCCAGGCCCATAGTACCACCCTGGCCCTTCCGCATCAATACTTTTACCAACTAACTTGCATTTTTCCGCGATCTGATTGGCCACTGGCGTTTCTGGTCATTGTGTGACGCCTGTTTCTATCACTGGTTAAGCTTAGGCACTCTTTCGAAGTTGGTTATGGTTAGAGTTTGTCTTAGAGCAGGGCGATAGAACACCAGCCCTGATTCCAAACTCTAACCTTAACCAACTTCGAAAGAGTCGCCTAAGCTTAACCAGTGATATAACTAGGCGTTAGATAGTTTGCAGGCTGTTAGAGGCGGAAATAGGCGCAGAAACAGGCGTCACGTGATTGGCGCACATGTCCAGAAACGTCAGTGGCCAATCAGATCACGGAAAAATGCAAGTTAGTTGGTAACAGAATAGACGCGGCCCTTCCTCCTCCAGGACGCGTGTTGCTTTTTAACAGCGGAGCAGTGCAAGAATGTGACAATTTGACCATGTGACCGCGGCAACGCGGGAGAGCGGCAGTGCGGAAATGGGCTGTCTCTAAGACAAACTCTAACCTTAACCAGCTCCTTAACAGCGCCTAAACTTAACCGTTCTAACCTTAACCAACTCCGAAACAATGCCTAACCTTAACCTTAACCATGCCTAACCTTAACCTTAACCATAGAAAGAATATTGCCATTCTCTAAGACAAACTCTAACCTTAACCAGCTCCTTAACAGCGCCTAAACTTAACCGTTCTAACCTTAACCAACTCCGAAACAATGCCTAACCTTAACCTTAACCATGCCTAACCTTAACCGGCGAAAGAATACACGTTAAAAAAAAATCACGTTAAAAAAAAATATTCATGGGATTCGAACTCGTCAACAACGGACCGCAGGACCGCAGGACCGCAGCGCTGCTAGGTGAGCTGAGCGCCGAATGAAAATCATGGCGGATTAGGGCGGTTACATAATTCCGCAAGCTCTGCCGCACCGCTCCGCTCTGCGGTTGCCGCGCCTGCCGCGGGGCGTGTCGCAGCCAATCAGGGAAAACGCGGAAGCAACGGCAGCACTGCTCCGCTGTTATTAAGCAATAGGCCTCCAGGACACATCAAACAAGTCGATGCCCGAGGGATGGGAGGGAGGAGAGGGAGGCTGTCCCCAGCCGCCTGCTCAAAAAGGCTACTCGACTTATCAGAAATTAGTGTCCGAGTCAACAGAGGCAAGTTGATTAAATTTCAATCTTGTATTTATTTATTTGAATGTTTGTTTGCTTGTTTCCATGTGAATTGTGTTATTTCCTAAGAAATTAAAAGCCTATCGCTGGCTTCACAGAAATATTCCCACATATCCTTCCTTCTCCGTGGCTTCCTTCATTTGGAGAAGGATAGTAAAAGTGTGAACACAATTTTAGAGATTGTTCAATTAAACTGACTAATTCCGTTTGTCGCTATAGAATAGGTGTTGAATTGAATTCCCTTAACACATCGGACTTTTTTCGCCATTTTTTCGCCATGGCATTCATAATTCATCCAGCCAACCTCCGGACTCCAGCGGGACCCTGTATGAGATTGCAACGCCTCAATACCGCCGCCTGGTGGATGGTTGGGCGAGTTACACTCTCGCCAAAACCGGAAGTGCCGATCGGTGCGTAGAGGAAATCCCTCCGGCAGTCACATCTTGTTACGGGACTCCAGACAACCACTATAGTGCATTTGGAACGATTTCTAAACTTAATAATGAATATGATTTCGGCGTTTATTGCGCCATACAAACCGGAAATGGATGTAGGAGATCGGCGTCAAATAATTGGGATCTTTCTCCTCCAGTCTCATCGGCGCACGGTAAGAGGACACTAACGTTATTTTCAGCTCGATTGTTTATTCATTTCACTGCAAACCATCTGATCAACGTATCAACTAGGGATGCCCCGATCGATCGGCCAGCGATCGGTATCGGCTGATATTCAGTATAAATATGAGATCTGTAAATTCCGATAATGCTTTATTTTCGCCGATCGTGAAAACAGATAGAAAAACATGATCCAATTTTTTTTTTTTTTTATCCACCTTTTCTCCCATTTTTCTATATTTTTCTCCCATCCCAATTTCGTATCATTCAATTCAACCCTCCCCTGTCACGGACGCTGTTTCTTGCCTCCCACAAGCCGGCTGCAATGTGGACTAAGTCATACATAGCACAAGTCCCCTCCGGTACCTGAGGTAACAGCAGGACTTCGCATCTTTTCACCTGCGCAGCTCGATCTCTCAGTGGCGAGGAGTAACGCGTGGGAGGCTCACGCTGCCCCCGACACTTCCTGATTCTACTGCGCAGGCGCACCAACCGACCTGTAGGAGTCGCTGTCCACAACGCCCGATCCCCACCCATCAGTTTCCCACCCCCTAAAACGGCCAATGTGTATTAGTACGGACGACCAGCTAAACTGAAAGCAAATGTGGAGCGCTGGGCTCGAACTGACGAGCCCAGCGTCTCCAGCATTTTGTGGCGAGTGCCTTGCCCACTACGCCACATAGCCGCCCAACATGATCCAATTCTTAGCGGAGATCTCACTCGCTGACTTCTCTCTCAGACACAGAGCTGCAGTGCACTGGCCCTCCCCCTCCTCCCCTGCTCCTCCCGCACACGTGTCAACAAGCTCCAGCAATAGTCTGCTCTAGTGCATGCGACCTCTGTGAGCTAACGTTAGCTACCTAGCTATCGTTACTGTTTAAACAAAACGACCCAGTCAACTATTCACTTTTAGTTTAATACATGAGGCATTGTCTAACGGTATCTAGCTGGCGAGCTACTGATAGCTCCTGATATCAACAAATGCTCCAGCAATAGTCTAGTAGTGCAGGATACCTCCGTTAGCTCGGTAGCTCACGTTAGCTCCCTGTTTACACGGAATGTCCCAGTAAACTAAATAGTTCACTGAGGCGTTGTCTTAACGTTATCTAGCCGGCTAGCAGTAGCTACAGATAGCTCCTGATATCAATGTCTTATAACATTGATTCGATGCGTATTCGAGCTCTTGGCTTGCATTGCAGTCACGAAAGGGGCTAGCTGAGGGAGTAGGGTATATCTGCAGAGCCGCAGATATACCCTGCTGAGGGCATGCTGAATGTGATTTGACCAAAGCAGAGTATACACACAGACAGTGGAGCTCTTTGCAGATAGCGAGCATTTTGACTTGTTGCGTGGTGGCGATGTCTTGCAGATAATACAACTACAAGTATAATTATATAATATATATATTTTATATATTAAAAAAAAAAGTATATATTTTTTTATTTTTAATAAAACCAAAAACGATCGGTATCGGTATCGGCCGATATTGGCTCATAGACAATCGGTGATCGGTATCGGTGGCAAAAAACGTGATCGGGGCATCCCTAGTATCAACCCATAGTAAATAAAGCAGTTACTGACGATCAAGGAATTATAAACGCCCCCCCCCCCCCCCCCTTTCCTTCACACATGATGAAGCATAATGTATACCGATCATATACATTTAAATTTTTTTATATATATCTTTTTTTCCCTCCTTTTTCCTCCGTTTTTCTCCCATCCCAATGTTAGTCATTATGCCAATTCCCAATCCCCTTCCTGGTCGCTGCGCACCTACCCCCTACGGTCGGTCTGGGAGAGTGGAGGCTATCACATGCTTCCTCCGACACATGTGTAGCCAATCAACCGCTTCTTTTCACCTGGCAGCGCGGACTCTCACTGAGAGGGTGTAACGTGTGGAAGGATCACACTACCCCCTTTAGATCCTTTCCTCGCTGAGCAGGCACCCCGACCAAACTGTAGGAGTCGCTGTTTACAACGACCAGGACCCATCCACCAGCTTTCCCACCCTTAACACTGCCAATTGTGTTAGTATGAATGACCAGCCAAGCTGGTAGCAATGCCGAGAGCTGGGCTCGAACCCAGCATCTCCTGCACTAGTGGCGAGCGCCTTGCCCACTGCGCCACTTAGCCGCCCTACATTTGAATTTCTTAATATAGCATGTATAGGAAAGAAACGGCAATCGATAATCTATATATGCTTCAGGGACTATAACTACTGTTTTTGGAATTACAGCAGAAAAGATTAAAACATACTTATATTCTCGACGCTAGTAACACAACAATGTATGAATGAAAAAATATAACGTTCCCACATCCTGAACGATAGATAATCAATGTTGAATGGGCCATAGTAATGTCAATATAGCAATAAAATTTTTAAAGTTATAGCCCTGCAAAGAAGGTAAACATCTCCATAGGCTTTCAACGGTGGCAGACTGGCTATATTGATGGATATAACCCATGGCGCCCAATGTGTTAAAAAAGGAACATGCCTGGGTTCGAGCCCAGCTCTCGGCGTTGCTACCAGCTTGGCTGGTTGTTCATACTAACACAATTGGCAGTGTTAGGGGTGGGAAAGCTGGTGGGTGGGGATTGGACGTTGTGGACAGCGACTCCTACAGGTCGGTTGGTGCGCCTGTACAGCAGAATCAGGAAGTAACAGGGGCAGCATGAGCCTCCCACGTGTTACTCCTCGTCACTGAGAGATCGCGCTGTACAGGTGAAAAGATGCGACAGCTGCCTCCTCGTGTACCGGAGGGGACACGTGATGCAAGGCTTGCTCCTCACTGCAGCCGACCAGTGGGAGGCATAGTCTAGCAACGTTCGAGACAGGAGAGGGGAGAATTGAAGGGAGAATTGGTGAGGCGAAATTGGGATGGGAGAAAAATAGAAAAATAGAGAAAAAGTGGATAAAAAAAAATACAAATAAAAAGGAACATGCCAACATTATAGGAAATGCGCTTACTGTAGAAGATAGATACCAATTTCCTCTCTGTGCGTTCAGTAGAAAGCTATCCGGCTGCAAGGCTCTGTAGTTTTAAGCTAGGCTAGCTGATCCGTATCCCCTTCCATTCATTTGTGCTAAGCTGGGCTAGCTTGCAGCCAGACAGCTTTCTACTGAACGCAGAGAGGAAATTGGTATCTATCTTCTTGTCCGACCCTGGAGAAGACAGTAAGCGCGTTTCCCACGATGTTGGCGTGTTCCTTTAAGCTGAGGGCCGAAGGACACCCCGGCCGGTAGGGATGCCCCCCGAAACCCGGTTCTAAACGGGAACCGGTACTAAATTAGAAAAAAACAGAGTATTGATAAGCTCTGACGTTTTCGGTTCTGCTATTGATACTCGAGACATTAGAGGTTTTTTTCGAGGAATTTAAATGTTGCGAACTATCTCTCCTCTCTCTGTCTGCAGGAGAAGCGGGCTGTTATTTTACACACACTCGCGAGCGACACTCGCACAAATGCATACGGGTACTTGGCTCCGTGCTGAAGCGCACAGCACACAGACCGAGCTCTGCGCTCATCATGGCGGAGAGAACAAAACGAAAGTCTGGGTACACTTTACGAAAGTCGATGCCGACAACGCACGTTGCCACAAGTGCAATAAAACATTTGCAAGTAAGGGTGGCAATACAAGCAATTTGTCAAAACATCTGTTGTCAAAACATAACATTAGTCTGCATAAATGCGCCGTTTTCGACTGCTTTGCTCGCAGTGTTCCATCTCAATCCACGTCCAGTCCACTGCAGGTAAGCCAAGATACGGAGTTAGCTAGGCTAATAACGAATTATTACGAATAGGCTAATAAATAAAATATAATTGCTTAGCTAATTGTTTAGCTACAAATGTATTTGAAAGATGACAACTTTTTATAGATAGTCAATCGTCATCAGGCTGAGGCTGCAGCCACCACGGCCGGTGGCCATGTTTTTCCCCTCGAGCCTCCTCGTACATCCTCCTCTTTCACACCACAGACAGCGTGAGGGGTTGAGGCCAGGAGGAGGACCTCCAGTCTAGAGGACATATATAGAGGAACAGGAGAGAAGAAAAATGGGGCCTTGTTGACCATCGAGCAGCCAGCCACCAGGCAGCCATGCACTGTGGAAGAAAAAGAAAAGAAGCCTAGAAGAGCCCAGTCCACCAGGAGCCTAATCACACAGCCCTGCACTCTTAGCGATGCACGTTTGCATAACTTCCTGCCGCAGAGCGCTCCGGACAGCCGCAGTAACATTCCTTTACAGGACTGTACACGTCAGAGAGAGCTATTTTAAGTATGTGGCCAAACAAGTTCTCAACAAAAAAGTGAAGGAAGAGAAGAAGAGGAAAGAATCTGTCTCAAGTACAAAGTCACATAGTGAGAGCCTTATTTTCAATCAGCTTAACATTATTATGGAAGGGAGGGGGGCAGTGGAGGGCTTGTGTGTGTGTGTGTGGGGGGGGGGGGGGGGGGTTGCTTCCAACATGAGAACAAATTAAGGAAAAAACTAAGAAAGAAAAGGACAATCACACCAGGAATTTCATACAACCAGGCCTCGAAATGACAAAAACACAGGGTTAACATATTACAGGCCTAAATCAAAACTATCCTACAGTGTAACTACGAGCCAACAAAGTTTGACTTACAAAACGACAAACATCCAGCGAGATACTGGGCCAACTGTTTACCTAAGAGAGTTCTCTAGAGTCTAGAGTCATCCCTGTGAGACGGGACAAAAACTCCTGGGGAAAAGTATACTTTTGAAATACATTTTCAAATAAATAAATAATTTGTGACGGTGATATGTTGGCATGGAGTATCGCTAGCAGAGTGGTGCCACCGGGAGGACTGGATCTCACTGGCCCTGCAGAAAGTCACTACAGTGCTTTATTACATGGCGTTTTCACATTCGCCAAAATGCTTGCTTGTGATTGGTCAACAGCCCCCCGACAGCGGTCATTATTTTTCAATAATGACGCTGTTTTTTCAATAATGACCGCAGTGCGCAGCTGTTGGCAATCAAGCCCACTGACACACACTGTTTCAGTGCAATTCAGTGCTGCCGGCGATGACAGGGGGCGGAGCGACGAGCGGAGCCAGAACACAGCGGAGCCAGAACAGAGGCTGCTGCCCGCGATAATAATAATCACTTTATTTGGGCTGACAGAGCCACAGAACAACTGCGATTTGTCAAATGAATTAGGTATATTGTTAGTAAGTTAGCCATGTAATAAGCAGGATAATGTATAGCTTTACTCGGTCATTGTCGCAAAATAATTGACCTTCACTGACGTTTAAAACACCTCGCCGAAGCGGCTCGGTATTTTAAACTACGTGTCGGTCAATTATTTTGCGACAATGACCTCGTAGCTATACATTATCCCTTACATAAACTACTGTGTGCACGAGGGGTTCGAGAGGTGTGCCTGAAATTTGAATATGCCACACATTGGAATGCACTAGGGATGTCCGATATTATCGGCCGATATTGGCATTAAAATGTGATATCGGAAAATATCGGTATCGGTTTTCCAAAAAAAATATATATATATTTTTTTTTACATTTCTATAACCTTTATTTACCCAGGCAAGCAAGTAAGAACAAATTCTGATTTTATGTATTGTCAAAAGTATGCATAATGTTGTGTTAATTCCACAACAAGAGATATGTAATGTTAATTACCTGAAATTATTCCGTTTTTTGGGGGGGGGGGGGAACCCCGCATATATCGGTATCGGTTGATATCGGTATCGGAAATTAAGAGTTGGACAATGTCGGTATAGGTAAAAAAGCCAATATCGAGCATCCCTAGAATGCACAGATCAAATCATCTCCAGTATCGGATGGCAGCTTCTACATTAGTTTGTAAACACCATATAATTTCATAAAAGCCGGGTCAACGAGTTCAAAACATGATTGGGGGGGGGGGGGGGGGGGGTAAAGGCTGCTGTTGGGGAGTGATGATCAGGCGTGGGGGTCAGTGTGTGACCTGACTTTATCAGCGAGTCTCTGGCTTTAGAAGTCAAGTCGGCTGTTTGTCCTGTTTGGACCAGATGGAGCAGCAGCAGCAGCAGTACACACAGCAGCACGGCATCAGCGGGCCCAATAAACAGCTCCACTAGGGCCTGCATTAACCGAGAATAGGACTGCTGATCCGGGATCACTAACAAGTAGAGACGCCCCGCCCTTCTTGCACCTCTCATTCATTTATGATCTCCAGAGGTGAAACTGATTCTAGATAAGCTCCATTTCTACTTTTAGGTTTTCCAGCACCTGGGAGTGGCAGCTGAGAGTAGTCGACACAAGCTAATGGGGTTTTCTCTGCCTTCCAGGCATACAGGGGGGAAAGTGGGCATCAACTATCACTGTGAAGATCTAAACGGAACAAATAATTACTAACATGATGTGAGGCCAAACGGTAATAACAGAACACAGCTTTGAGATTGACAGTGTATGAAGAGCCGTTAGTCACAGAGACAACCGACGCAATGCACTTCACTTGGGCTATTCACTAAAGGATAGCTCAGAATCCATTGACAGAATCCATTGAACATAATCAAATTCAAATGCATAGCTAGGTCAGAAAAAAGAAATAGCTCCAGTGTTCAACATTAAACAAAAAGATTGTTCAGACATTCGTCTCGATTGGAAATGGAAATGGGTCGTGCATACAATGATTCCCTAGTGTCCCGGGACAGCGAACAGAGGGTGGTAACGGTACAGCTAACAGAGGGGGGTAACGGTACAGCTAACAGAAGGGGGTAACGGTACAGCTAACAGAGGGGGGTAACGGTACAGCTAACAGAGGGGGGTAACGGTACAGCTAACAGAGGGGGGTAACGGTACAGCTAACAGAGGGGGGTAACGGTACAGCTAACAGAGGGGGGTAACGGTACAGCTAACAGAGGGGGGTAACTAACGGTACAGCTAACAGAGGGGGGTAAGTTGGGTAACTAACGGTGCAGGTAACAGAGGGGGGTAATGGTACAGCTAACAGAGGGGGGTAACGGTACAGCTAACAGAGGGGGGTAACGGTACAGCGAACAGAGGGGGGTAACTAACGGTACAGCTAACAGAGGGTGGTAACGGGACCCAAGGCTAGGTTTCATTTTCAGACGCTGGAGCCTCAACAGATCACATGTGGCAGTCTTGGGAAAAGAGGTAGGAAAGCAAACGGGAGCTCCCCGCTCGGCTCCTGGCTGATCCCGTTTCTGCTGATGTTGCTCCCAGGGGAGGGTGACACATCTCCGGGATTATGGAATAACAACATGAAAAATATTCTCAGCCATCGCCCGTTAATGAAACGCGGCGATCTTAAAGAGTGCACTTGTACAAAACACACAACTCAGTGGTTGATATTACACATGGCAATTATTTCTTTAAGCTTTAGGGGAGAGAAATTCAATGCAGCACAACCTCTTTTTCCAGATATTTAAGTTGGGAGTTTGATTTTCCATGGCCACATCTTCCTTGTGTAAATGCCAGCACTAGGAATGTGTACTAGCCTCAGTGGAGCCCTACCTCGCGTGTGGACTAGCCTCAGTGGAGCCCTACCTCTCGTGTGGACTAGCCTCAGTGGAGCCCTACCTCACGTGTGGACTAGCCTCAGTGGAGCCCTACCTCACGTGTGGACTAGCCTCAGTGGAGCCCTACCTCGCGTGTGGACTACTAGCCTCAGTAGAGCCCTACCTCGCGTGTGGACTAGCCTCAGTGGAGCCCTACCTCGCGTGTGGACTAGCCTCAGTGGAGCCCTACCTCTCGTGTGGACTAGCCTCAGTGGAGCCCTACCTCTCGTGTGGACTAGCCTCAGTGGAGCCCTACCTCTCGTGTGGACTAGCCTCAGTGGAGCCCTACCTCGTGTGTGGACTAGCCTCAGTGGAGCCCTACCTCTCGTGTGGACTAGCCTCAGTGGAGCCCTACCTCTCGTGTGGACTAGCCTCAGTGGAGCCCTACCTCTCGTGTGGACTAGCCTCAGTGGAGCCCTATCTCTCGTGTGGACTAGCCTCTGTGGAACCTACCTCTCACCTCAAACACACAATATCCCCTTGGCATCAAGGGGACTACAGGACATCTAGGATGCGTAATACATGCTACTCAGAGTCAGCTGTTTCCCGCAGGTAGATGCCAATCTAGCTTTTGTGTTTCATGTGTCTCACTCATGGAAATTTTGTTATGATTATCAGTGGGATTCCGACCAGCAGTGCCAGCTAATCAATCGGCAATTGTTCACCATGCAGTCAGTTCTATTGCACGCCTCGGTAATGTAAACTCAACAGTGCTCACTTTTACCAGTCAAAGCCTATTCAAAGCATCGAGTCATTCAAAACATTAAAGGTCCCATGCATTATAAATGGCCTTTTCCAGTGTTTAGCATTGTTTCCTAGCAATGGGGGATTATATCAATGTGGTCTGTATCGTTAATTATCATATTGACTCATCAGTCTAGTCTCGAGTTCACGAGATCTTCCCTCACTCAACTAAGGGCCCTTTCTCACTCACCCTATTCGTTTCTATTTCGTTCCGTTCTGCCCGTTCCGAGATCTGATGCGAACTCCCCCCCCCCCCTCTCCCCCCTCTAGTTTGTGTACACACTTCAGTCTGGGTGCGCTCTGGGTTTTGTTTACGGTTTGCGTTTTGAGCTTGTAAGCTTGCCGTAGTCGATGATGTCACGCTCGAAATGTAAACACAGGAAGTGTTAACACGGAGACTGGAGAATGGATTCTGATATAAAGAAACAAATAACTAATAAATATGAAGTTATATTTGAACCTCTGTTAAGCCTTGTCAATATAACCCACCCCCCTTTTCTCACGAATGGAACTCTGTTGTAGAGTCCACTTTTGATCGTTTTGCAGGGTTAACAATAACGCTAAGCTAACGGCTAACGCTAGTTAGCTTAACCTTTTACTAGTAACATTGCTCGCATCGATTATATTGAATGTCATTGATCTACTGGTCGACCGAAAATGTAAACAGGAATGTCTTAACACGACTGCGGACTCTGGATGCTGATATAAAATGAACAAATGGCCAATAAATATGAAGTTATATTTGAACCTCTGTTGTCAAGCCTTGTCAATATAACCCACCCCATTTTATCACGAATGGATGGTGTTGTAGAGTCCGCTTTTGAGCGTTTTAACAATAGCGCTAAGCTAACGGCTAAACGCTAGTTAGCTTTTACTAGTAACATTGCTGCATCGATTATATGCATTATATTGAATGTCATTGATCTACTGGTCGACCACGCTATTTCAGTGGTCCAGGTTCAGCGCCCCCGGGGACGAATCAGCGGGGGGCGGGGACGGGGGACAGCGTTCTCACTCAGACAGACACACCCTTTTCTGATGCGAGCCAGGTCTGATTCGACACAGAGCAGTGAGTGAGAAAGGGCCCTAAGCCATTCTGATTTGACTCGCAATGCGACGTAGCAAGGAGCTGATTGAGCTGATCGTTATCTGATTGGCTCTGTGGTAGGGTTGCACAGTATACCGGTATTAGTATAGTACGGTACTAGAGTGTTCGAAATGATACTATACTGCGTTTGGAAAAAAACTATTTTTTTCTTCTTTTTTTTAAATTAATTTATGCATGCGAATGCCTTTCTATTGGAGCACAGCGCTGCTGTCAGTGGTGACGTTGCGCTAGTTTACCTGAAGCAACCTTCTGGAATGAAGAACAACAAACTAGTCACGAGAGCTAGCATAGCTCGTCCAACGAATGTTGGCATCAATGGCATGACTACAGTACTGAAAGGAGCTACTGTAGCACGTAACGTTAGTTATCACAACCATCGGCAATCGCAGTAAGGATCTTTATTGATTAACGTTAGCTAGCTAGCTTTAACTAGAATTATAGTTCGCTAGCTATATAAGCTAACGTTAGCCGAGTTTATTCTATGCAAAATGTGCTAGCTAGCTAACGTTAATCAATAAAGATCCTCACTGCGATTAGTTAGTTATCATAACCATCGGCAATCGCAGTGAGGATCTTTATTGATTAGGCTAAACATAGCCTAAACTGCCGTGCTGAAAGCTAGTAAACACAGCATCCCCTGTTGCCTACCCACAACAGAAATTAATTGATGCACACGTGCATCTCATTTCTATGGCTTAGTCACAAACGTGATTTATACAGAGACATTTGACAATTGCCCATTAACCCATTCTCCGCCAATCACGTGTTAAGGCGGGTTTCTCCGCCATGCGTTGTCTGCCAATCACGC
Source organism: Notolepis coatsorum (assembly GCF_963971535.1). NCBI lineage: Eukaryota > Metazoa > Chordata > Actinopteri > Aulopiformes > Paralepididae > Notolepis > Notolepis coatsorum. Next base: position 46,952,519 of record NC_140177.1, on the reverse strand, counting down.
CGTAAGGCGTGTTTGAGATCAATATTTCATATTTTCATCATGGTATTCATATTTCACCCACGGAGTCTTGGCTGATGCTGTCTGAGCCATCACAACTCTGCAACGCTTCAATACCGCCACTTGGTGGCCGATCGGCGAGTTGCCAAACCGGAAGTGCCCATTGGAGTTCGGTCCGTCCCCTATTTTCGTCCGGCCACTCGTTTATCGTCCCGGGGCTCAATACAGACACCGTCGATATGGATCTTTGCCATAACTCAATAATCAACATGATTTGGACGTGTATTAGTAATATACAAACCGGAAATGGATCGCATCGATCAACATCCCATAATTGGGATCCGTTTGCTCCACTCTCATCGCCCAACGCTACGAGGAGACTGACGTGAGTTTCAGCGTTTTTCTTTATCATTTTCGTAACAAACTGCTCTGATCAATATATCACCCATACTACATAAATCATTTAACGTCGGTCATTGAATTATAAACGACCCCTCCCCCCCCTCCGTTCACCCGCAGATGATCAGTCATGACGTTTAGGACCATGTACAGTTGACATTTTTAATATAGCATGGATCGGTATCAAACTGCATTTTATAATCTAATATATGCATTTATGCCTATATCTCACGTGCAGAAAACGATAAAAACATATTTATACTCTAGACGGTATTTTAGTATGAATGTGTGAATGAAAAAGTAAAACGTTCCTACATCCTGAACGATAGATAATTGATGTTGAATGGGCCATAGTAATGTCAATTTAGCAATACAATTTAAAAAGTTATTATAGCCCTGCAAAGAAGGTGAACATCTCCATAGACAAATAGCGCTGGCAGAGGATGGTTTAGGATGATCAAAGTGGTGGCAGAGAATGGGTTAACACTTTCAGAGCCGGCCGTGTTTTCCCTTTTACCCCCTTGAATGCCCAGCAACCACTTCAATGTTAACGTTAATATCGCCTAATCTATGTTTTAAATTATGGCTATGTGTCTAATCTGCCCGTCGCATTATCAATGACCCATTTCCAGTCAACATTGTCGAAGCGGATTGTTTTTTTATCGGTTCATTTACGTTTTATAGCATTATGAAAAGCCCTCGTTTTCAAGAAGAAAAAAAATGAATCCCTGATAAACGCTGATGTACTGTAATATTCTAGAACATTGTCATTGTTCGGCCTATTTATGAATAGTTTTCAAATAAACGCTAGATTATCGATAGTATATGTGTACGTATGCACGCTGGTGCCGCAAGCTGTAAATCGATTATCTTATTTCCTGATCACTCGCACAGTCAAAACAGCCATATCACATATAGGGGGAAAGCTTATATCTCCGTGAAAACAGGTCTGATGACTGGTCAAATAGATTCCTTACCCGAGATCAGATGGTATCCAAATGGATTATTCCAATTCCTGATCGACCATTCCAAAAATCTATCCTTTTATTGATCCCACGCATATACTGTAAAACAGCGTATACACACGCTGTGCTAAGGGTCCAGCATGAAGCTGATCTGCCCCGGTTACATGCGTGAGAAGTAAAATGTGAATTTTTCCCCATGAATTTTCATTGAGTCCAATCCAAAAGGGTGAATTACCATCTGGGAGACGATAGGGGGCGCTTTTTTCACATCCGAGCGCCTGGGGTGGCTGATTTACCAACGGTAGACTCGGTTGATGAAATATGAATTCAGATCGATAAAAAAAAAGAAAAAAACCCTGCGGGGGGTAAACCCGAGAAAACTCGGGTTGGGCATTCAAAGTGTTAACACATTCCCTGCCACGGTTATTAGGGATGGGTACCGAATTCGGTACTTTTGAGGCACCGAACCGAAACACGTCGGTACTACCGAGTATCAAATCATGTGAGAAACCGAAAAAAAATAATAAAAAAAAATAAAAATAAAAGTATTATTATTTTTTTTTTACTTTTTTCTTTTCATGTCAACATTCACACGCACAATATATGCTTACCTAGGATTTGACTTGATTCAACAACAAAGCAGTCGGAGCAATGACAAGCCGAAAACTGTCGAAATTGTAGTTATTTGAAGTTTGGATTTTTTTTTTACGACTGAGGTAGGTAAATTAAATTTCTTGAGACTAAAGTACCGAAAAAAGGTACCGTTGGGTACCGGTATCGATTCACAGGTACCGGTACCGGTATCGGTTCAAATGTGAAAGGTACCCATCCCTAACGGTTATATCCATCAATGTAGGCTCACTGCCACCACTCTAAGCCTATGGAGATGTTCACCTTCTTTGCAGGGCTATAACTTTTTAAATTGTATTGCTAAATTGACATTACTATGGCCCATTCAACATCGATTATCTATCGTTCAGGATGTAGGAACGTTATACTTTTTCAATCATAGATTCTTCCAAAAATACCTTCAGAATATAAGTATGTTTTTATCGTTTTCTGCAGTAATTCATAGAACGCGAGTTATAGGCATAAACGCATATATAGATTATCAACTGCCGTTTATTCCCGATACACGCTATATTAAAAGATTCAACTGTATATGATCCTATACGTTATGATTCATCATGCGCTGATGAAACGGGGGGGGGGGGGTCGTTTATAATTCCGTGATCGTCAGTAAATGCTTTATGTAGTATGGGTGATATATTGATCAGATCGGTTTGCAGTGAAAATAATAAACAATCAAGCTGAAAGTAACGTTACTGTCCTCTTACCGTTCGCCGATGAGACTGGAGGAAAAAGATCCCACTTATTTGACGTCGATCTACTAGATCCATTTCCGGTTTGTATGGCGCAATAAACACCCAAATCATATAGATTAATGAGTTATGGCAGCGATCCATATGCACGCCAGTGTTTGTCTGTAGTCCCGCAACGATATGTGACTGCCGGACGGATTTCCCAGATGCACCGATGGCCACTTCCGGTTGTAACTCGCCCAATCATCCACCAGGCAGCGGTATTGAGGCGTTGCACTATTGTGCAGGGTCCCACTGTATCACCAGAGGCTGGGTGGCGGAATTATGAATGCCATGGCGAAAAAATGAAATATGATCTCAATATCGCTGTACAGCTTGGTTTGGCAGAATTCGCATGGCCGGCAAACACGCTGTACAACGGGATTGGCGGTGGATGTGTTAATGGTTCATACATACTGTATAAAGACAACGGAAATCTATTTTATTTTTGTTAAACAGCCTACAATATGACATAACCTAGTTCTAGATTATGATAGGCTCTAATCAGTCTCACTCATCAAAATGTTTTCTAGGTTATGGTATCTCAAACTAATTAGGCCCTCTGCTATGACAAATGTATAATAATACAACCATACTTTTTCTACCCCTTGAATTTTTTTTAACTACAGAAGTCTGCTGCATTTGGCTCACAGTGACTCCCCCCACTCAGAAGCAACCTAACCTCCGCTTTTTTTGAGCAGCATATTAAGTACACAAATTAGTCCAAAGATGATAAAAGGATCAACAGGGCAGTCGCAGAGTTAATCTGTATGGACCAAGTTCCAATATATATACAGTTGAGAAAGCTGGGTTCAGAAACCTTGTACAGCAACTGTTTTGAGTGCAAAAAAAGTTCTCCAGCATTTTGAATGCCATTGCTTTTAATTTAATTTATTTAGTCTGGTCGTTGTTCATTGTTTTTTTTTTTTTTTTTTTTTTTTTTTTTTTTTTTTATCTTTTTCCCCCTCCATTTTCCTCCGATTTTCTCCCATCCCAATGTTAGTCGTTATGCCAATTCCCAATCCCCTTCCTGGTCGCTGCGCACTTACCCCCCACAGTCGGTCTGGGAGAGTGGAGGCCATCACGTGCTTCCTCCGACACACGTCCAGCCAATCAACCGCTTCTTTTCACCTGGCAGCGCGGATTCTCATTGAGAGGGCGTAGCGTGTGGTAGGGCTGGGCGATAAAACGATAACGATAACTATCGCGATAAATTATTTCCTCGAAATAAACATGAAACGTGGTCGCAAAGTTTCGATATATCGATTTTCCAAGCTTGGCTCCGTTCAGCCTCGGCTCAGCACACTCACTAACAACAACCAACGTTACGTGATGACGTGCTTGCGCACAACAACTAACAACCAATCAGTGAAGGAGATGGCCGAGAGCGAAGTAGACCCGGAAGGAGGTAGGACTCACTCAACAACAAGGCTTGCTAGGCTAATTAGCTTGCACGGCGATGTTTTATATATTTACGTGCCGAGTATGTGTGTGGCGTGAATTCTGAGGCCACGTTTATAGTAGTGGGGGTATACAGTGGACGTCGTTTCAATATATTGTGGTGGAAAAGAGTATTTTAGTGTCATATTTAGCACATTGTCATGAAATACACCGCTTAGATACTACAGGCTTGCTAGGCTAATTAGCTTGCACGGCGATGTTTTATATATTTACGTGCCGAGTATGTGTGTGTTTTGAATTCTGAGGCCACGTTTATAGTAGTGTGGGGTATACAGTTCGTTTCAATATATTGTGGCGGAAGAGAGTATTTTAGTGTCATATTTATTGTCATGAGATACTCCGCTTGTCGGCTAACTGCTAACGTGCGCGGACTGATGACGACATCAACTCGACTTGAGACATTCGCAGCAGCATAAGAAGTTAATTAAACTTGACAGACATTATATCGACGATAATTATCGATATCGAATTATATGAAAATAATTTTATAATTTTATCGCGATAACGTTTTTGGTCATATCGCCCAGCCCTAGCGTGTGGAAGGATCACACTATCCCACTCAAGTCCTATCCGCGCTTAGCAGGCGCCCCGACCGAACTGTAGGAGTCGCTGTTTACAACGACCCAGACCCACCCCGCCAGCTTCTCCCACCCTCTAATACTGCCAATTGTATTAGTGTGAACGGCCAGCCAAGCTGGTGACAACCCCGGAGCTGTGAGCTGGATTCGAACTGGCGAATCTAGCCGCTCCGGGGTTTGGTGGTTCATTGTTGTGTTTTAAAATAAAGAACAATAATGACATCTGAGAGTGTTTCCCTGATTTTGAGGAAAAGTATCGAATAGTATCGAAATTCATATTGGTATAGTATCGAAACAAAAATGTTGGTATCGTGACACTGACAACCCTACTCTGTGGTTGTAGTCACCAGAGCGAGTGGATTACTTCCTCAAACAGGGTGCAGAGTCCGACAGACAGCAGAGAACTAGCGAGCGAGAGGGAGAGAGAGATAGAGAGAGGGACCGCACGGGACCGCGCGCAGGAGTGTGTGTACAAATGTGTGTGCGCCGCGGGGATGTCTTTCACACACACACATGGAGCATTTACACACAACCTCCCGACCGCGCGTGCGGGGCAGGAGCTTCTCTCTCATGCATGCGTGTGTGTGTGTGTGTGTGTGTGTGTGTGTGTGTGTGTGTGTGTGTGTGTGTGTGTGTGTGTGTGTGTGTGAAGCTCCTGCCCCGCGCGCGGTAGGTTGTGTGTAAATGCTCCGTGTGACTGTGTCTCTCTATCTATCTATCTATCTAGCTCTCTCTCTCGCAGTCGGGAGCACTAGCTTATCACTGTCAAAATATCTTTGTGCATGCTCCCACGTGCACGCCCGTATTCCGATCCGTGCAATAATAATCAGAGGTATATATTGTCATTTGAAACAAGTTACCAATGCATTGTCCCGTGGGATTATGCCCCCCATGGCGAAATGTATTAGTATCCCCCTCAATCTCTCTCTGTGCCAGTCACAGACTGTGTGGGTGACTGTCACTCAAAGCGCTTATGGGTGGAGCCCATCCAATAACAGCCTGAAATCCAAAGGGAGAAAAATTATGCTTTTGAGTACTTGATTAGAAATATAAAACAACGTACAGATGTGTTCCATACTCACAGGAATTGTGTAAAGTTGCCCAAATAGTGCAATGAATAGCAATGCATGTCCCCTTTAAGTCATACAAAACATTAAGTCATTCAAAGCACGAAATGCTGCGTCGCTTCTTTGCACCCTTATTAAACCCCCCCCCCCATCATGTAGGCCCATCTCCTGACTCTCTGGGAACGTAGCAGTTTCATGCAACTGTGGAACACCCCAAGCAAGGTTTTCACTCCAGTTCTTTGGTCCCAACACTTATGCACCCTTGGGGGAGTACGTAATGTCAACTGACAAGAAATCCTACTCTTACTCTTACCTAGAAAGACTGCATATCTAACTATCCTACTGGATGAACCGCAGCAATGGTGAACCCAGGCATGGCAAAACAAGGCCATTCCATTTCCTTAAGAGGCCCCACTGAGAGAGAGAGACTTGCTGTCATAAAGGCTTTCATGTCAAAATATAATTGAGTTATTCCAACAGAGGAGCGCACTCACGTGCTCCTACTGACTGGAGCCCTGGATTCTCAAGGCAAAACCCTGACCATGCCTGCCTGCCTGCCTGACTCAGCTCAGCCAGGACTGCTGACCTCACCCTGCAGATAACAAACTTATTAAACATTGACCCAGGATCTCTGCTCACTTTTGACAGTGTCCGCTGGGGGGGGGGGGGGGGGATTCCTGTGGAAGAGGGGCAATAGAACTAGGCCTCTTAAGCCTTGTAAGAAAATAAATGTATAAAGACAAGAAAAGGGAGGCTGAGAAGGTCAATGGGTAAATCAAAAGGAGAAGAATTCCATTTATTATAAGACTGGATCATTTCAGTATGCATTCCTGCACATGATCAGTCAGTTGAGGGAATCCAGCAACAAAATAGCTCAGCCCATTGTTGTTCCCGCGGCTGAATAGCTGAGGAGAGCAGTTTGCAATAGGCAGCCCTGGACCGTTCTGACAGTTTACAACAGGCAGCCCTGGACCGTTCTGACAGTTTACAACAGGCAGCCCTGGACCGCTCTGACAGTTTACAACAGGCAGCCCTGGACCGCTCTGACAAAAGGGGATGGATGCAATGCTGACCGTCAAGTTTACAACAAATCCATACTTTTCAAACTAACTGAAATGTGGTTGATTCTCGTTAAGAGAATTAATGTGTGCAAGAGGGTCATAAGTCTCACCCGTCTGCCCTATTAACGAGAGTAGCCATCATATATTACAAAAAACAAGACCTTCTCATTTGATTTGGCTTAGGCTTCAGCAAAGCTACGGGTTATTTAAAATGTATCCTAGGCCCTACGTGTTTTATGCACATTTTACCATCATACCACAACAGATAATATAGTATATCTTGATATATGCTTGACCTAGACACAAAGGCATGAACATGTCGACAGGGCGATTATCTCCTTGTGTGTCAAACTGGTCCAAGTGTGACAGGAGCCTAGAGGCCATTGACCATATTCACATGGTGGCCATTATGCTCTTATGTCATGCTCAGGTTGGGATTTCTTCCACCCTGTTCCCACCTAGGAGAACAGGCAGACTTCCCAGGGTGGAAAGGAATCCCAACCTGAGCATGACATTAGAGCAAAATGGCTGCCGCGTGAATATGGTCAATTCAGCCTCGACCTGCATTATCAGTGCAAGCAGCACCTTCCAGGTGGAGTTTGCCCATTAGGGGGCAAAGGTCACCAGAACGAGGGCCAGACACTCTGCAGTCTACTCTAGATGAGGACTGACTGTACCTCTGTGCTGTTACACAAGTTTGGCCATGGTAATTTACTACACAAGACAATTTAGCCACTGGAATGAATGGCTCATCAAACTATTCCACATGCTTCCTCCCTACAGAGAAATTATCAAGATTAATACATTCTCAATGAAGAGAAAGTACAACACAGGACCCACTAACCGTCCATAAGAGCAGGGGCAGGCAGAATTATGTCCTCCTCGCTGTTACTATGGTAACAACACTTGATCTTAAGCATTGTCATTTAGCTGTGAAGTTTCATAGTGATAAGACAAAACTACATTTTCCACAACCTTCTCAGTCACGGTCTGAAATATGGTCAACGTTCAGGTTTTATTTTCCAAATGAACTGTAGCCTAGCCGTCTCTGGTATTTAATGATATTACAGATTAATAGCCCAAATACCAGATAAAAGAAGCATCAAAACACTGAGGCTGATGCACCCCAAGTGTCAAAGCAAGAACAAAGACTATGCCAGGAAGCCTTCATCTCAAATAAGGGCAAAGCCCATACCAAACAAGTTCCAACATATCAGCTCAACCATTCCACTTCGCCAACTGTTCAAATGGCACAGCCACACAACGACGAGTGCATCAACCACTGCAATTACTATTAAATTACAACTGTTCATTACTCCACTTGTAGCCTGTTCCCAATACGGATGCTATCAGAGACTTCTCTGAGCCATCAAGACAAACAGCCATGGACAATAGGCAGCCCTTTAATGTCAGCAAGCTTTCCCGTCACAATGCCTGGAATTCTGCCTGTTCAGAGTGGCTCTTAGGAGCCTGCCTGGAGCAGTGATGGTGGGCGGCACATCCCTGATAAGGCCCTCTTCTCTCCAGCAGAAATTATTTAGGGGGAGAAGATAAGGACGACGACAGGGCTGGAACACAGCTCTCAATAGGCCACCCCTGAGCGGAGGGGAAGATGCCAAGAGGCCAAATGTCACAATCACACAACACAGGCTTAGCCTCTGTATACAACCGCCACCACATCAGTGCTGTGTGGCAGTCGCAATGCCACACCATACTCTCAGGTACGGTACGGGAAACAGCCAGTAAAAGGCTTGCATTGTGCGTTTTGATGGAACCTATTACTCATCATAGCAAAACATGTTGGAAGCTGCTTTATGAGTTAAATGTCCCGATTCAAGGCCCTCCGAAACATGAGTCTTCAGTCCACATAATTTTGGTTTATGGGTAAAGAGAGCAGAGCCCACACCCAGCTACCTCAGAGTTGCCTGCCTGCCTAGTCTCAGCTCTCTCTTTCTCGCTCTCTCCAGACACACAGAATGGCTCAGGGACACACAGGGGACTCCAGGCCAGTCAAAGACAAGAGGTTATTTGATTAGCATGGAATTTTATTAAGCTGTGGGTGGAGTAGCATGGTGGTGGAGGAGAGGGCCTAAGCAAAAGGCCTCCATTCATTGATCAGAGGGAGATTGCAGAGAGAGGGGGGAGGAACAACACCCTTGTGTGTGTGGCTGCCGGCAGAAACAGTCCCCACAGGTTTCTGCCATTAAAATGCAGAGTGTATGCACTTTTTTAGGTGAGTTTTAATTGCCTTTCTCTACAGCAGGCTGGGGAGGTCGTAGAGACTAAACAACTTCTCTTGTTAACAGCCGGCTACATCTACTGCAGCCTCCACAGACAGAAATACTCCCAAGGTGGGTGTCTGGGGTGGGACTTAAAGAAAGCCTCCTTCCAATAAGTATTCCTTTCATCGGTTTGTAAGCCAATCTGCCCCATGTTGGAGACAACCAAATCTCAAATGTCCTACATCATGGAATAAGAAAATCTAAAGTTGTGAATTAAAAGACCAAAATAATGAATGTAATAATAAAACAACATGACCGTATATGGATAACAGCTCTGATTACATCACAAAGGAACTACTGTATAGCCCAAAAACAAAAAAGACATCACTCCTACGGTCCTTCCTTATGGTTCAAGTCATCACAGTGGAATCAACTCCTCTAACAGAAAACTCATACAATTCCAGTCATACCTGCAAGCGTACACAACCACTAGTGCCAAAGACAATCACAGGAAATGCAAGCCACAATGTTCCATTAGATCACAATACATGTGCTCCACATGGACTTTTGGGGGGGGTTGATCGAACTACACAACATCTGAGCATAAGAGACCCACGCTTCACACCAAGTGTCTGACATGCCTGTCAAAAATACTCAAGTGTCAATGTCCCCCCTAACGGAGATAAGCTTCAAATTAGGCTTGGGCGGTATCATTTTTTTCATACCGTCATACCTTGCTGACATAATACCCCGGAGCTAACAATATACTCGTTATCACCATACATAACGCTTATATTGAAACACGTTGACATTAGGGCCGTTCTTTCAACCTAAAAGTGCACTTTCTTCAACCTCTCACCTAAATTCCTTAGCAGCCCGGCCGTGTTACCAAGTAAACAAATCACAGAACGATAGCCAGTTAGCCAGCCAGGTACCGACGTTAGCTCTCAGAGCGATTAGCCACGTTAGTTAGCCAGCATCCAGCCAGGCAGAGACGTTAGCTCAGGGCTGTACGCTAAGCTTTTTCACTAGGGGCACACTTGGGGCAAAAAATATTTTTTAGGGGCACATTTTTAAATAACAATTTTACCATTATTTATATCGATTGTTTTTGATTTAAAAAAAAAAGAGAAATTATTTTATATAATTTTTTTTTAATAAAATATATATATTATATAATCATACTTGTAGTTGTATTATCTGCGAGACATCGCCACCACGCAACAAGTCAAAATGCTCGCTATATGCAACCAGCTCCACTGTCTGTGTGTACTCGAGTAGCCTCCAGCTACGGCCAGGATTCTCCGGAGGTGCAGCTGGACCCTATACTGTAGCCTCCAGCTACGGCCAGGATTCTCCGGCGCTGCAGCTGGACCCTATTGACTATATTCAGCGTGCCCTCAGCTCGAATACGCATCGAGTCAGTGTTATAAGACATTGATATCAGGAGCTATCTGAACTATTTAGTTTAATGGGACGTTTCGTTTTGAACAGTAAGCTAACGCGAGCTATCATGCACTACTATAGACTTGCTGGAGCATTTGTTGATATCAGTAGCTAGCGGCTGGCAGGCTCACCGAGGTGACGTCCCAGTGTCCCACTAGAGACTAGTGTTTACAACAGCCACGGGTGCGCTGGAGGAGGAGGCGCAGCAGACGCCGCAGCTCTCTCCGTGTGTCTTGAGTTCAGTTCAGTTCGGCTCACTATAGGAGGTCAAACGCGTCGAAAATATGAAGCAATACTAACTTTACTTTTCTTCATAGCTAAATCAGCCAGTCTATCAGAGTGAGTGCTCAGTCGATTGTTCCCGCTGATCATACCTGCTGAGTGCTCACTGCTCAGCTCGCGTGAGTGACGGCATCGCGTCATCACACGCCTTGGATAATTTAGGAGTGAAATGCGACTGCAAGGCTTGAAAGCACTACTCGCAAGCCCGCCCCCAGATAATATTTACCAATCGCAACGGCCAATTAAAGGGGCAATTCGCGACCATCTCGTCGCACTGTACAGCCCTGTAGCTCTCAGAACGATTAGCCACGTTAGTTAGCCAGCATCCAGCCAGGCAGAGACGTTAGCTCTCAGAACGATTAGCCACGTTAGTTAGCCTGCATCCAGCCATGCAGAGACGTTAGCTCTCAGAACGATTAGCCACGTTAGTTAGCCAGCATCCAGAGACGTTAGCTCTCAGAACAATTAGCCACGTTAGTTATCCAGCATCCAGCCATGCAGAGACGTTAGCTCTCAGAACGATTAGCCACGTTAGTTAGCCAGCATCCAGCCAGGCAGAGACGGTAGCTCTCAGAACGATTAGCCACGTTAGTTAGCCAGCCAAGCAGAGACGTTAGCTCTCAGAACAATTAGCCACGTTAGTTAGCCAGCATCCAGCCAGGCAGAGACGTTAGCTCTCAGAACGTTTAGCCACGTTAGTTAGCCAGCATCCAGCCAGGCAGAGACGTTAGCTCTCAGAACGATTAGCCACGTAACCCTCTGCTGGCACGTGCTGTGCACTACAACCAACTCTGTCTGTAATAGCAGTCTGTGACGTCAAGGTATTGAGAATCATACCGGCGGGATCTCGAAATACCCTGGTATACCGTAATACCGCCCAAGCCTACTTCAAATCAAACCAACCGACAGAAGTCAACATCCCAACAACGACAACAACCGCTAAAGCACCCCCCCCCCCCCCCCCCTCCGTTTGACAGTGAGTCGGTTGCTTTTGAATGTCTTGTGTAATTCTAACTACTGGAGGTGTTGCTCTGGGGCTTCCAGCACGTGGCAGCAGCTGCCTCCTCTCCCCAGACAGACAGTCACTTCATGAGTTGTGACACAGAGACAGGAAGCAGTCGGGGCAGGCAGACTCCCGGTGAACAGGTGGACTGATGCAGCTGGAGGCCTGCAGGTTACAACAGGCTTACAGGCAGGGGGTAGGTAGGTAGGTAGGTAGGAAGCCTAATAGCCTATCACTTAAAATGCATCTTAAATAAGAAAAGCTAGACAGAACGGAGCATGCTCAAGACTAAAAACCCTTCCATTTCATTGAGTGACTCAAAAGTGGCCTTGTTACCCATTATGCGGGCCTGTGTCAACCGTTAGTGGCTTTGCAACCCAAATCCTGACTGTGAGATGGTCAAGATGCAAGTCACATACTGCTGTCATTTACAGCAGCTAGTGGGCAATCAAAGAGATCTGACCGGTGCGTCTCTCTCTCTCTATTGGTAAGACACACGGTAACAAGACATTTCTCTGCAAGTAGCACTGACCCGATCCAATTGGTCTCAACTATTTGACTATCACTAGATAACTATTGTGCAGACTGAAGTTTCCATAGTGAAACACTGACATCAACCTTGCATTTAGCAATTACAATCTCATCATTAGGCTGTGTACATAATCTCAGGGTCACATTGGAGAACACAGGCTCAAAATGATGATTGCTTCACTTTTCACAAATCCTTGAAGTAGATAATGGTATTGAAAAGGTGTATGAACTTCATTTCATCTCTGTTGTTGACATGTGGCTCAGTCTGGCCTGTCGGGAGACACTTATCAACACCTTTCTTCAGCCAAACATGCGACAATGTAACAACTTCCATCTCCTCCTGGCGCCCAGGCGGTGTGTGTTCCACGGAATGTTCTTCTGTTCCAAGGAGTAGTCTGACCCCGAATGGCTGACTGGCTATAGCTACTTAGCCAGTTAGCAGGCTACTATGAAACTTACCAAAAGGCAATCCGTGTTTATTTCCGACTTTGGGTCCTTCAACATGGCATCGATTTTTTCAAACCGAGCCTCCAAACTTTCCCCAGCTGACATGTTTGCTGTTTTAAGTAGAGTTCCACTGCTGTGTGCTGTGAACAAAAACGAGCTGGCGGACGAGCCAGAAGGCTAGCTAGCTAGCTTAGCAGCCAGTGGGTAGCTAGCTAGCCAAATGTCCCCTTTCTTCGTGTGAACTCTTCACCACACTTCAAAGGAAAGACGTGTCTCTTCTCGAATTCTCACAAACAGTGAAACGTTTAAAGTTGCGTTCAACGCACAAAAGCCACATTTTCCCAAAGACGAAGATGTTTCCCCGGTTGAGTTTTGCAGAGGCGACTTCAGCAGCAAAAAGAGAAATGCGGCAACAGATTAGTCAGCTCCTCCACACAGGATGCCGCAGAAGACGAGGGTTTAAAAATGTTGATGCATCCAAACAATAGGTAAAACACTTAAATATATCGTTAGTTTGCGGAGTTCGTTATGTTAGTCCAGGCCCGCCGTGTCCATCTCTGTGCCAGGCCCCTTGCAGAAAAGACAAACGAGTCTGACAGCTGCAAAGTAGAAGTGGTGAAAAAACTTCTCCTTCCAAAATTTCGATCAGTTTAAAACACGGCGTCGTTAAAACATTGTATGGCAGTCGTTCCGCGGCATGCCCCGCATTGTCAGTGACTGTCGATCGTGACCGGTTCAGACGGAGGTGTCCCAGATTCTGTACACATAAATCGGCGTTTGATCTATGTTATTTTTCGGAAGAAAAAAAACAGACTATGCCCGATTTTCTCCCACAGTCTGACCAACATGTCCGCCTTCCTGTTCAAACAGCCCGGAGAAGCGACTTCGAAACGTCAAGCAGCACTGCGCATGAGCCGCGCCGAGGCGCAACATGCTGCTGCTACACTTGACATGCCCATTTGATAATAACGATATGTAGAATTATCTTTTTTTATGCATTGTAATATTCTGCTGCCCGAGTTCGTTTTTTGATTTTTTTTTTCATTTAATTTTCAACCCTTTATTTTAAACTCGAAATGCAACTGAGGGTTCCCTCATTTATTCTTAGTCTGAATGAATGAATGAATGAATGAATGAAAACTTTATTTAACAGATTGCAGAATGGGTACAATACAGTACGGCTCAATACACACAATTGTTAAGGGATTGCAGGGTCCCCCATTTTCAATAGTGACATTTATGACATACATGACATTTATGGCATAGGGACATACATGACATACAGGTATTTAGTACTGTTACATTTGTGACATACGATATTCAAATATACAGTCTTGTTTTTATTCTTATTCGTGACTATTCGTGACTAAGCGGCACGGTGGTGTAGTGGTTAACACTGTCGCCTCACAGCAAGAAGGTCCAGGGTTCGATTCCCGCTTGGGGACCAGGTTTCCATGATGCCAGGTACCCAGGTGGGGTATCTCCCAGGCCTTTCTGTGTGGAGTTTGCCATGTTCTCCCCGTGTTCGCAAGGGTTTCCCCCCCGATAAGATAAACCCAATGGAAAAACATGCACAACAACAGATCGCTAACGCTGTGGCGTCCTTGACGAAGACGGGCAGGAGCACTTGGATTGGTCCCCGGGCGCGGCCCTCGCAGACGCCTGTCTGCTCCCGGCTGCCCTTGGGGGGAAGGACGACGGGATGGGTTAAGCGCAGAGACTAATCGCATCGGCGATCCTACAAAGACAATGCATGCGTGTGTGTTCCTGTGTGTGTGTGTGTGTGTTGAGGATAATTGCATGCCAATTAAAGACCTCCGAACAGCACCTGCATTATTATTATATTATATTGTTTTTGACTACCTAAATGTTTACTGTGAGCGAACTGTAGTGCCAAATTTCCCTCGGGATGAATAAAGTATTTCTATTCTATTTACAGTCACGTCGAGTGTGTATACAGAGTTAACAAAAGAAAGGCATATAAAATCACACAGCATATACAATCATAACAATTAGACAAGTAAGGATAACAATCAATTAAAACTTGTACAACTTGATTGACAAATGTTGGAGATAAAGGTTTTAAACTGCAACAGATGGGGAGAATCTCAAGCTTTAAGGACTGTTGGAGTTCATTCCATGAGTTAGGGGCATCATCTGCATATATTCTGGCCCAAGATCATCTCCAACAATAACCTCCTCAACATTACCCAATGCACTGTATAATTAATAAACAAAGGTGGACCTGGATTGGCCATGTACGCAGAATGGACACCAACGCGATCCCAAGAGTCGCATTACACTGGACCCCAGAAGGCAAAAGAAAGAAAGGGAGGCGTAGGACTATAGAAAGGAGCTCCAGCAACACCACCAGAGCTGGGGGACCATAGAGAAGATGGCCAAAGACAGATGCAAGTGGAGAAACTTTGTTGCTGCCCTATGCACCAGCCGGCTTAATGGGGGTACGTAAGTAAGGGGCATCATAGCTAAATGCAGATTTACCCTGTTCCGAGCAAACTCAAGGGACCAGCCAGTCACTAAAACAGGTTCCATATGTACCAAAATCCCATTCCAATAATGATGTAGTAGTGTTGTAGTACTCAAGTCTGAGTCCTCGACTGATTTTCAGGACTCGTGACTCAACTTGGACTTGGCTCGCTGGTAACTAACTATCATTACACCTGGGTAAAACAGAGTCCAGTCTCTTTGGATCAAATAACAAACTCAGCAAGGCCAAGGGCTTCTCTGTTACAGTGGGTGACAATATTGTCACAAGGGAAGATGAAATTACATACCTGGGTTCCATCCTAGAGGCAAATCTTTCCTGTGACAAAATGGCAACCAATGTAATCAAAAAAAGTCAACCAACGAACAAGATTCTTGTACCGGATCTCCTCTCTTTAACTTTAACACAAGCACTCATTCAAGGATACTACGACTATGCTTGCACCTCATGGTACCAAAGCACCTCAAAGGCACTAAAACAAGATTACAAACATCACAAAACAAACTGGTCAGACTACTGCTTGACCTTACTCCTAAAACCCACCTCACCCCTGCCCATTTTGACAACCTAGGATGGCTTAGAGTAGACGACAGAGTACAGCAACTTGCAATGGGCCTGGTCTACAAGATACACTACACCACTAAGGTACCCATGTACATGTTGAAATACTTCCCAAAGGTCAATGAATACCACGACCACAACACCAGAGGGAGTTACACAAAACATGTTCAACCCAGTTTCGGCTCAAACAAGGGACTAAACACGTTTTGCAATTATGCCACATCAATGTGGAATGCCCTACAGCCGTAAAATAATGTGTGTCCCTACCCACCTTCAAAACCGCTCTCAAAGAGCACCTACGGGAGGCTGCAATTCGAAACTGGCCCCTGTAAAATGTCCCCCCCCAACCCCCTCCAATGTACAGTTTCTTCCCCCTCAAATGTATATACTCTCTTTTAGAAACTGTCTCTTAAACAGTACTGTATATTTGTATATCTTGTATGTCATAAATGTCTGAATGTAACAGTACTGTTTATCTGTATGTCGTGTATGTCATAAATGTAATGATGAATTGAAAATGGGGGACCCTGATGTAAACAAGACAAAAGTCTTTCTCTGGTCTGCATCCCCTTAACAATTGTGTGTATTGAGCCATACTGTATTGTACCCATTCTGCAATCTGTTAATAAAGTTTTCAATCAATCAAAGCACTGATGACTCAGACTTGGACTTGAGCATTGACTGCATTCGGACTCGGAAGGTGCAGACGAGGACTCAGACTTGTTAATTGATAAATACTTATTTATTTTTTATACTTTTTGTTATAGCCCCTAGTCATTTGGCATAAGATATTGATGGCTAGTGCATTTGTTTGGCTATTGTGTCACAAAGTAAATAAACTCCCTTTGAAATGGTGACCACGGTGTCATTTATGTTTAATGTAGACCTTTTTTTTTTATTTGTATGTCAGCTCTTTGACTGCCAGAGTGGAGAGGACTCAACCTTGATGACTTGGACTCAGACTCGGATTAGGGTAATAGGAGCTTGATTCGGACTCGACTCTGGCTCTTCTTTGGTGACTCGGACTTGGACTCGGACTTTAACACTGGGGACTCGAGACTCGACTCGGACTCGAGATTTAGTGACTCGACTACAACACTGTAAGGAGGTAGCTTATCAATAAGGGCCTTAACAAATACTACTACTACTACTACATGTCTCGTGTATGTATGAGACAAATAAATCTTGAATCTTAAATAGATTCAAGAGGTTTATTTATCACATACATACCAGGGCATACAGTGAAATGCGGTTGGCCATGCCTGCTTAGATTGTGCAAGAATACAATAGTAAGTAAAATAAGTAGAAGATGATAAAGTAGACGTAAAATAGACATGTTAATAAATCCTGAGATACCAGTGTTTGTTGCGCCTCTCCATCAGCGAGGACCAACCAACCTTCTCATAAAGGACACCGTGATGAGTGTCTGAGGGCAGAGTGATATACAGAATCCAAGGATTTAAGGGTTGAGACCGCAGCATGCCTATAAATTACATCACCATAGTCCAGGACTGATAAGAAAACTGCTTCAACAACTCTCTTCCTACTAATCAAAGGAAAGCTGGTTCTGTTTCTGTATAGGAAGCCAATTTTCTGTCCAACTTGGAGGTAAGGTTGTCCACATGGAATTTAAATGTAAATTTCTCATCGAGCCACACACCAAGATATTCATATTCAGTGACTCTCAATGAACCACTTACGGTAGATATGTGTAAACCATCATATTCAATGTTTCTGGCTCTAGAAAACAGCATCAATTTAGTTTTAAGTTTAATGCATTTCTATCCAAACCAATAGTAGCTAATCTGTTTTAAGAGTAAATGGTGATTGACTGTATCAAAAGCTTTTGACAGATCAATAAAGAGGGCAGCACAGTGTTTCTTCTTTTCTAAAGCTGATATTATGTCATTAGTAACTAAAGAGATGGCTGATAATGTGCTATGATTGGCTCTGAACCCAGATTGGTGTGGGCTTAGTACAGAGTAATTTGAGAGAAAGGACTTAAGTTGATTATTCACTAAACATTTGGAGATTGAGGGATGTGATCCACGGAACTCAGTGTAATGAAAAAATTCTGTAGTTAATTCTAGTCTTTTTTTAGGATACAGGTGCACTGTACATGCCTATTTATTTCATATTGAAAATATCTCTACACTCTCATAATCAACCACCTTATATACGGTAATTTGAAAAGGTTGAACACAAACATCATCAGGTGCTGAATTTAAAAGACCTGCTAGAGTAGGACAACTGTGATCCCAACGTAAAACAAGTGGGTAGCCCCAGCACCCAAAAATAACAAATGGGAATTTACTTGTTTCATTCTCCAGTTGACTAACTTAGCTCTTGATACAAGGACTAACACTAGACAAAAGGTAAATATGAGTTTTTAAATGTTTTGACAGTAAATGGTTTGTTTATGTTTGTAAACATTTGAGTAAAACAGACATCTTTTGATTTCCAATGAAATTTCAATAAAGCTTATATTTTCCATCTAATCAAAAGCTTCTGTTGTGCACAAAATTAGTGGTGGAAAAAGTACAGACTTAATTTACTTGAGTAAAAGTAGAAAAACCCAGATAGAATAGTACTCTGGTAAAAGTAAAAGTCCTCCATTCAAAATGTTACTTAAGTAAAAAGTTGAGAAGTTTTTGCTATTGAATATACTTACGTATCAACACAGTATGCATTCTACATGATGTGTGTGTGCTTCAGTGCTTGGGAGCGTTCAACCCTCAAACCATTGACCTCTAAAGGTTATGTTAAAGTGGTATGCTGTCCAGTTATGTTGCTCTGATTAAAGGTTATATGTTAAAGTGATATGTGGTCCAGTTATGCTGGCTCTCTTGAAGTCCTCTTGAAGTTGACAGGCTTCAAATTTGAAAGTAGGCCTACATAATCTTCATCAATGTTTGTCATGTTTTCTATGCACAAATTCTTTCTTCAAAGTAACTGTAACTGTAAGTTTCCTAGAATGAAAATACTCAAGTAAAGTGCACATACCTCTACATTGTGCTTAAGTACAGTACTTGAGTGCAAATACTTAGTAACTTTCCACCACTGCACAAAAGGTATATTTGAAAAGTGACCGTAATTGTTAGGCTAGTCATCATAATATAACTTACTGTGAAGAGTATTCACATGACTCAGTGGAGCCGTCTCCCTTTCTGAATGGACTAAACCAGTCTTGTGAACAGTGAAATTTCATAAAATTATTGTAGAAACTGTTCTGTACTGTTCTGTATGATTTCATATGAGAGGTATGAATGGATTAGAAGTTGTCTGGAGGGGATCTCGCCATGCTCTGCTCCTGCCTGAATGAAATCCCCTGAACCACAAACCAAAAAAAATGCATTATTTGTTCACAACTCAAGATTTCACATTGTGAACAAATACAATATTCAGGAAATACTGATGGAGAATGGGGATCCAACACTGTGCACTGGCTCACTTTAATGGGATGAGGTGGGTGGGTTATAGGGTGACCAGGTGTCCCCCTTTTGGTTGTACTGTCCCACAATTTGAGACCGCGTCCCACATATTGAGAGGATGTCCCTCTTTTCGAAGCAAAAAAAAAATCGAACACAAGACATTCCTGTCAAGTGATAAAGTTTGAATATTTAAAACAGATGTTAGGTGGTAACAAGCCGGCTGCCAGTGCCAAGATGAATGTGGAGAGATATAATTCTGTATTTAATTTGTATTTATTTTGATTTAACCTTTATCTATTTGGTGAAGACGAGTTATTCTAATAAAAAAAATTACATTGTCTATCTGTCCCACTTTGTCCCACCAAAATCTTACTGTTGTCCTGCTTTTGGACTTTTTGCATCTGGTCACCCTAGTGGGTTATTGTCTAGTATTTATAGTATTTATTTATTAGGCTAGTATTGTTATTATATTAATTCATGAATGTGTTTATTTTTGCAAGAAATATGTATTAATTATCACAAACCAGTTTCCCTTCACTGAAGGGAAGTCTCCACCTAATGACAAACTGGCCTATGACACAAGACTGATGGCTGGGTGAAAAATACAACAATAAAATGTATTCAAGAAACCATTATTCTCCCATAATACGAATTCGTTTCCCCCATCAATAAAGCTTTTTGACAATTCAAGTCATTGTAGCAAGTATTTTGTTTGAATGTATAGCACGCGCTACTTTACGGATTGTGAGCATGAGCTCTCCAGAGATGATGATGGTGGGAGATCGTATCCTCTGCGTTTGGATCTGATCTACAGTTCTCCCAACAGAGGGAGGTGTTCTCAAGCTTTTAAACTGAAAACCGAGACTCGCACTCGGACACCTGAATTAGGCATAGGATAGGAATGGATCCAGATTTATTTAAAACGGCGTGTATTTAATTTTACCTTAAAAACATGTGCAAAATAATATATATATTTTTTTTCAGTTCAAGAATAGGGATGGTATTCATGAAAAGGCCACGGTGATTGTAGATGTAAACCCCTGTGAGTCTCAGGCAAGTATGTCAACTCAGATCAGTCATTATAACCACAATGGAGCTGACGAATGGCCAACGAACGGCCTTTCTGGCAGACACAACGCATCACCCATCGCCGTGTCAAGATGTTACACATGTGGAACATATTTGCGTCAATCAAATGGTAACGTTAGTCAAGCTGTTCTGCAGTTTCCCCTCCATTTGTACCATATTCACTCTTCATTAGAGCAACTAACACGTCTAGTTTTTAGTTTTCTACAAAGCCAAACGGTAGCTTACTGTAGACTAATGCCTGCTTGACGTCACTTGGCGGCTCCCTCACTGTGCGCGGCTGCGGGGTCTGGGAGAAGGCAAAGCGCAGGGATCGAGAGACATGAGGGTCATCTTGTTTTCGATGGACGTGGCGTTTTAACGCGTGTGCATTTGGAAAAAGGTAAGACATTACTTCGATTTGTTTAGTTTTAAAGGCTACTACGTTGCAACTAGTTGTATCCTCCTGCATGTCACATGAGATCAGCGAGAGCAGACTGAGGAACACGCTCACGATTTGTCTCGCCTTGAGCGCGTTCCTCTCGATGCAGGTGATATTGTTACAGATACGCTTGGAGTCTGTCAGCGAACACGAGATGTGTTTATTTATAGTCGACGTTTTTGTTTTGTTTTAACTAAATTACTGTTAACATCGCAAGTGTTTTTAGACAAGTTGTTCAGATTGGTTGTTTGGATCTGGATCAGAATTCTGGATTTTTTATAAAGTAATTTTGCGGAGTAATGGCACTACTTTGGCAATTTGGTCGAAATATCACGATATCTTTCATAGTTTTGACGGTATAACCGTATTTGACGGTTCTCCGGTACACATTTCAATGTAATAATATGCCTGCCTCTTTTTATCTTGTGATACGATTGTCCTGGCACTATTTCATTCAAAATTGTCTATTTTCTTTTGTAACGGATGCAATTAATAACTTTTTGATTAACTTAAAAATATAGAGTATGTTTTGGTGCATATATTGTGGATGACGGTACCTATTGTAAAAATCCATATACAATCATGGATCCATGATGGTATACCTGCATACCCTCCCAGCCCTATAGTGTAATAAGGCCCTTATACATGATCAGAAATTATAATGGCCTTTTCTTTTGACTGTACCCCGTTCAAATATTGTTCTCATGACACTCGTTATTACCCTGCAACATTTTGGACAAAATCATTAGGCTGTGTTGTCCTCAGCTATTCTCCTGGTTTGAGCTACACATTCTTTCCAATTAATTTGTAATCCTATTCCGTAAATTGTTTTGTCAGGATTATGGATGAATGAACCAGTGTAGAATTACTTAATAATTTTAACTTGTAGGCCACTAGAACAGCAGTGCATAAAGGTAGCCTACACAGATGTTGCATGCAATTTACATATACTATGGCTACAGATACCACTTCATAGACTAGTTTCATCTGTTGAATACAGTTGATGTGTTGTTGCCTAAGCTAGGTGTTGAAATAGATGAGAGTGACTAGGAGAGGTTATGTGTGGTCTGTTAATGTAATTATGGGCAAACCAGTCTGTCTTGACCAGATTCTGATCTACTGTCCCAGTCCCTCATGGTTCATGTCCCAGAGGTGACATTCCTCATGTCTCCATACCCCCCTCCCATCACCGCCAGTGGTCACTTTGGAGCCATTTTAACAGGAAGTCCATGTAGCACAAGAACCTTAACCTACAAATGATTGGAGGGCCCAACTATTTATCTTCCTCATCAGCAATGTGTATATTGCCATACTGCTGCTGCTGCTGCTACTTACTACTACTACTACTACTACTACTACTACTACTACTACTACTACTACTACTACTACTACTACTACTACTGAAACTACTACTACTGGTAGTACTGCTACTGCTACTCAGATTCAGATCATTTTATTGTCACCGTTTTTTAAATGTACATACATGGTACATAACATTTACTACTACTACTACTGTCACCACCACCACTACTACTACTACTACTACTACTACTACTACTACTACTACTACTACTACTACTACTACTACTACTACTACTACTACTACTACTGCTGCTACTACTACTACTACTGTTGCCATACTGCTGCTGCTACTTACTACTACTAACTACTACAACCACTACTACTACTGCTACTACTATTACTGCAGCAGCTGCTGCTGCTACTACTACTACTGCTATAGCCACATCTACTAGTAGTAGTACTAGTAGTACTAGTACAAGTACTACTACTAACTCACTACTGTAGTGCAACATTTTCACATTTGTATGCAGTTAAACCACCACTATAAGCAGCCCTAACGTTTTCAATTCACCACCAGCATTCAGAATCTGAATTGCCACATTTCTTATAATAGATCTCATATTTCTGAGAAATCTGTTTGTTGAAATTGGATTTTTTTTGTCGTTGTTTTTTGTAGCCTATACCGAGATTGTTTGTCCTGTTATGAAAATCCATTTGAGATAATATATGCAAAGAAAAATACGATTTCTAGAACTGAAAATCAGTGGTGGCCATGAATCCCTGACAGCTGACGTATGCATGCTGGGGGAAAAAAAGCTCTTATTAAGATGAAATATGACTTTACATCAGACTGGTAGTACACTATTTTGTGTGTGTGTGTATTGTGAACTTTGCAGGGTGGCCTGGCTCGCCTAGAGCACGCGCAGCCCCATCAGTAAGGGCCAGGGCTGGAGGGGTCAGGGGGCTCTGAGCACTGACCATCTGGCCCTCGGGGGCTGGTTTCCTCACTGGTTGCCTTTGTTCCTTACGAACAATTGGGAGTTAATCTGGGGAGGAGATAAGTACGGCCCCTGCAACACTGCTGCTGCCCCACGTTTCCCTCTAGCCTTGAAGGAGACATCTCTTTCCCCCCTACACAGCCTAATTCTTGTCCTTGTCAGGCTATGTGACGAGCCCCTCAGTCTTCTTCACACCGGAACCATGTGCCTTGATTTTTCAATCATGGGACACAATTTTTGGGGGGCGAAACAGAACATGATCCGACTCACTTGTTGATATTTTGCTGATTGAATGTTTTATTTGAAATGGTGTCTTTTACCCCTTTCACAAAACATTTGGAGAAAAACAAATCTTATTACAACCACTTGGTCTATAGGCCGACATTGCTATTCAAAGATATTTATCAGTAGGCCCTATCTGTTTGTAGCCTTAATGAATAATGAACTTGAGCAAGTTCTTTCAATGTTTTAAGAAAAATATGTCCATGGGCGGCAGAGTGGCGCAGTGGGCAAGGCGCTCGCCACTAACGCCGGATATGCTGGTATCGAGCCCAGCTCTCGGCGTTGCTACCGGCTTGGCCGGTCGTTCATACTACCACAATTGGCAGTGGTAGAGGGTGGGAAAGCTGGTGGGTGGGGATTGGACGTTGTGGACAGCGACTCCTACAGGTCGGTTGGTGCGCCTGTACAGCAGAATCAGGAAGTATCGGGGGCAGCGTGAGCCTCCCACGTGTTACTCCTTGCCACTGAGAGATTACGCTGTTGGTGAAAAGATGCGACAGCTGCCTCCTCGTGTACCGGAGGGGACACGTGATGCAAGGCTTGGTCCTCACTGCAGCCGACCAGTGGGAGGCATAGTCTAGCAATGTTCGAGACAGGGGAGGGGAGAATTGAAGGGAGAATTGGCGAGGCGAAATTGGGATGGGAGAAAAATAGAAAATAAGGAGAAAAAGTGGATACAAAAAAAAAGATAAATATGTCCATCTTGTAGCCATGAAGTACCCTTTCCATCATTTTAACATGGCTTGTGTTCTCAGTATAGTTTAACAAATCAGATGGCAGATGACAGTAAAATAGTTCTTGCACTCCAAAAGACAGTCCTTTTTCGTGTTATGCCTGTCTGAGTATGCTCAGAATAGATATTTGATTTTGTCACTGCTCACACAAAAAGACACATCTCATAAATCTTGCCCTCTATTCTGGTTCACAGTTGTCCTATTGTTTATTACTACCAAAGAGCTGCAACAAGGGACAAAGGTTTCTATTAAACACAGAGATTTCTTAGAAGAAAAGCACAACCGAATTTGAATTACACCACTATTTCCGATAGATTTCCTTCTTGGGTCCTTGTTACCAAGGTAACAGTTTAATGAGCAACTGTAATGTCCTCCTGCTGGTGTCTTGACTACATCTGTACTGTAAATGTCCCCCTTTCGTTTCTCATTGGTCGCTTATTGTGTCCGTTTACCTTGTGCGAGAAACCAAAAGAAAATCATGTTTCTTTGAAAGCAAAGATTGAATTACAGTGCTGTATTGTGTTCACACATATTCCAATTATTGTCCTCTGTTTTGACAAAGCAGTGTGTGTATGTGAGGGGTTACTCGCCTATGTAGTCATAACAGAACATATATAACAATTGATTATCAATTGATTACCAATAGGCCTACTTGGAAGAATGTGTGGGTTTCAGTTGTTGCCAGCACCAGAAGACATCTCTGTTAGCCGCTAGAAGATTCCTCTATACGGACATGATTCATTTTACAATATCATCTTTAGATCACTGAAACGCTAGTGGGGTGAGTCAGTCTTTGTTGTAGTAATTGTTGCTTCTCTTAATGTTTTCAGATAAGTCTTCTCTTACTTGGTTCTTGTGAGAAACAGTGGGCTTTCCTGATCCAGAGTGCAGATGGCAGGAGGAGGGACAGCATCGTAGCTTGTGAAATCGGTGCTATTGTTGAAAACTTTTTGACTGAGATGTGACAGGCGCCCCAAAAACAGCCGGCCCTCGAAATAACGTGTCACTCGTTACGCTGCTAAAAGGACATTATCACTCAACCCTGTGTTGATTTCTGGGTTGGCTTGGTATTGATCCCAAAAGATTACCTGTATATATTTGTATTATTTAGACAATTTATAAGGTGACAAATAATACTACACAACTAAAGACAAAACGATGTCACATTCCATTTCACAGTGAATTGGATGGATTTTTTTGTCTTTACGCTAAGTACAGAGGAGAAATCAATCAATCATACTAAAAAATGCATGAATAGTGATCACTGATCAATAGAAGTAGCCAGACATTTTCATAGATATGCTTCTGCAGTCGTGCTGACCACCATTGCACCACTGACTATAGTCAAAAGTCAACAGGGGTTCAATGAAATAATGTCAGCAGCGTAAAATTCCAATTCATTAATCAGGAGAGAGGAGGGGTCGATGTACTGTCTGAGTGAGGTCAGCGTTGCCTGCTTATTCTGCCAAAATATTCCATAACTCTTTTAAACTTTCTTGTAAACATCAGCGTTGTGGATCATCTCAGTACTGTTCACCAGAGCCAACCGTCTTCCGCATGGATGCTTGTAAACTTTTATCCTATCCTTTTTATTGGGGGTCAAGAATGCCAGGAACCCATGTGCATTGTCAGCTCTGTGTAAATCTTTTTTTAAACAGAGAGAAATTAAAATATGATAGTCTTTGTAATTGCCAGATGTGCCAAAGATCATAATCAGTGATCTCATCTTGTCTTTATGTTTTCATTGATAAGATAAAATGTTTCTGTAGTTTATTGAAGTTTGAGTAGAGAGTGGTATCAATAATACATTTAATACTTCTATCTATTAGTAATAGGATATTTAACGTCTCACCATAGTCACTCATTCCTCACAAATAAACAAATAAATGATGATGCTATGCTATCTGCATTTTCCATAAATGTATTGCCTTTTTTTTTCACAAACGAATAGATTTTTCATTCATACAGTTACAGTATATACATATATCTTGCTATATCTTGTTATATCGTGTTCCTCGCAATAAAATACCTCTAATTGAGTTAGAAAGTGCAAAAATGACTGCAGCATGAGAGTGGAGCTTTAGGGAGAATATAGATAAGATGATGAAGAGGGGGAGTGTGAATGAGATGAGGTTCAAACAGATGTGGGAGTGATGGGGGGGGGGCAGAAACAAGACAGCTGGAAGAACACTAGTACCTCATTTACCACCACAACAGACATGAGGCACTCTATATTACCTCATTTACCACCATAACCTCAGCCATGAGACACTCTATAGTACCTCATTTACCACCATAACCTCAGCCATGAGACACTATCTATAGTACCTCATTTACCACCATAACCTCAGCCATGAGACACTCTATAGTACCTCATTTACCACCATAACCTCAGCCATGAGACACTATAGTACCTCATTTACCACCATAACCTCAGCCACGAGACACTCTATAGTACCTCATTTACCACCATAACCTCAGCCATGAGATACTATAGTACCTCATTTACTAACGCAACCTCAAGACTTATGAACCTCCCATTGTACAGAATGGACATAAGGAGCAAACAATTGTGGTTGTGGAAAAGAAAATGTAGAGATACACTATATTCATTTTATACTACATAGTTGTTGAAACATCCTTGCTGTTACATACAATTTTTTTTGCCTGATTAGCAGATAGATACATAAGAATCTTCATAAAAAAAATTAAAAAAAAGGCTCTTTCCATTCCAGTTGAGTGCTCCGACAATTCATTATTTTGAACAACCTCCTTTCCAGAGGGGCTTGACGGGTAAACAAGCTTGTAATGTATTTTTGAAAAGGGAGAGAGACGGTGAAGTGTTTATGAGAGACTTCATATAGGCTACTGTATAAGCAAAAGTGTATGACACAGGACCATTAAAGCCAATCTCACAAAGGCCCTGTGCCCTTCCCCCGGCTGAAAAGAGATGTCAAAGGTCTGTGACCTCTTCTGTTTATGTGCATTGATCCCTCTGGTGGAGGCGGGGCTTCCCTCTCAAAGCCCTCTCTCCCATCAGCTGTTATATCTTAGTTTCACCTGCAGGGAGAGGAATGGGGATTTCTTTTGCACATGCTTTTGTGTTTACAACAATGTATTTTGAGGATGAGGTACGTTTGGTAGCATTGGACGCGTAGGCTTCTTCACTGAGCACAGGGGAGCTACTGTGACCACGAGCAGATGTTTACTAAATGTATAATATTAATGGTACTCACTGATTGAATATACTGTATTAATGAGTAATAAAGCTAAAAAAAAAAAAAAAAAAAAAAGCAGGGCTGGGCAGTGTACCGATATTTATCCTTTATCGTCTATGTGTTTCACAATGTTGTTTGTTTGTCAAAATGGGTGGAAAATATGCCAGATTTCTCAGTTCTCAGTTTCTCAAGTTATCGATATATATATATATATATATATATATATATATATATATATATATATATATATATATATATATATATATATATATATATATATATATATATATATATATATATATATATATATATATATATATATATATATATAAATGATCACAATAAAAATCCTGATGTCCTGATGTTTTTTCATTTGAGTGCTAATTTTCATAACCCAGGTTAATTTCCCCACAAAGAATTCATTCATCCTCACGTCTTTTCCCATTGTATCAGTTTGGGCTGTCTGACTAAATATTCATTCTAGACTAATCAATTGTTTGGTTTAATTGACAAATGTCCTACATGCAATGCAGAAGGACCTCTTCTAACTTTATGCTTAACCAGCAAATGGGCACATAATCTTTCAGGAAATAATACATTTAGCATGAAAGGAAGCTCAGAAGAAAATTACCAGTACAAGTAAGCTGCAGTTTGGTAGCTGACATTGTCTCTATGTTGGACTTGGACAAGGCCGGGCCACCTCTTAGCTAATTAGTTGACTAATTAGTCGTAAGTGTCTTAGGCGATTATTCTTTTGTTAATATTTCTTAAAAATAAAAACAAATGCTGAATGAGTAGGATGATTAGACATCACTGGTGGACAATGATAAGCACATCTCATATCTCTCACATGATATTATTAACCAGTGTGCTTTGTTCTTCAGTAAGCACAGAATTTCACGAGGTCCATCTACATTCTTCATTTGCAGAGGGACAATAAGTTGGGAAACACAACTTAGCAGATTTGTCAATGAAATGATCAAATCCTCTAGTTACAGGCCTATATGACTAGTAGTAGTGGTTGATTTAATTTAGTCTGCCTAGTCGAGGACAACCCTAACTTTGAACAGACCTCTCCCACGAGGCAGCCTTTGTTTAGAGACAGTAACGATACAGTATCAGAAAGAGCTTGGTCGCATTTTATGAACTATTTCCTCTCTGTGACGAGTGTTTCCCCCCAAATGTCTGACCATGAAGTTGTGCTGCTGGGTGTGAGTCTACTTCACACCCTGGTGTTTACGACCTGCCTTAAACCCCTCCCAGCTACAGCCTCTGTCTGTCTCTCTCTCTCACTCACTCTCTCTTATTACTCTCTCTTCCCCCTCTCTCTTACACACACACACACACACACACACACACACACACACACACACACACACACACACGCACACAAACACACACACACACACACACACACACACACAAACACACACACACACACACACACACACACACACACACACACACACACACACACATGGTGGAACTTGGCCTGTAATGGTGGATGGGTGAGCAGACATGCAGTACAGTTTGAGCACAACTAATACTAATAATTATTTTTTATAATAATACATTTAGCTTATAATGGAGCCTCTGGATGTGGTGTCACCAGTGAGTGTGTGAGTGTGGGGACAGGGGGGTATTAAGAGGTAGACTAGTAGAGAGTTTAGTGTGTGTGTGTGTTGTGTGTGTGTATACCAGTATGTGTGATATGTGTGTGTATTTTAAGGGCAGCTCTTGGCTTTGAGTTTAGTGTGTGTGTGTGTGTGTGTGTGTGTATACCAGCATGTGTGATATGTGTGTGTATTTTAAGGGTAGCTCTTGGCTTTGAGTGTAGTGTAGTGTGTGTGTGTGTGTGTGTGTGTGTGTGTGTGTGTGTGTGTGTGTGTGTGTGTGATGGATGCCACTTCCTCTTGCTCTGCTGTTTATCTCAGGCTCTGACGTTGAAGAGAGACCCTTATCGGTCATCACTGGAATCCCTGATTGACCAACTGACTGACCGAACGCACCCCAACCCCCTCTCCTGCTTTCACCCCCCTCCCTTCCCCCCTCACACACACACACACCCACCCCTCTCCCACCCCCAACCGCCCCTCACCGGCCAAAGTGGTCTCCCTCTCCCCCAATCAGATCAAAGCTGGAAATACTCTTGTGGCAGAAATGTATGGACAGCTTATCTGAACGGTGGCCCCGAGTCGTTCGTCAGGAAGCGAGCCCGGAACAAAGGCGAGAGGTCGCTATTTAGTGTGTGTGTGTGTGTGTGTGTGTGTGTGTGTGTGCGTGTGTGTGTGTGTGCGTGTGTGTGTGGGGGGTACCTGAGGATGAACTACGAATTCCAATCTGGTCCTCTGTGTTTCAGCTTCTCAATCAGCTGTAATGATCGAGCGGGAGGTTCCTCACTCTTCCACAGCATCACAATGTCATCACGGTATATTGAGCCGTGGTGACCTCATCATGTTCAACCACAACCACTTCTTAGATTATTCTCTGGGATTATGCTCCACCACACTGATGCAGGCTCACGAACAGGAAAGAAGTGGAGAACATTTATTAATAATGTATCCTTGTTGTGAGTATTGGACCCTGGAGTAGGCTGAACCCCCCCCCCCCCCACACACACACTGTGATGTTGTGGAACAGTGTGTTCTCACATTCTCCCCCCGGCTCTCCAATGCCCCGCCGCGCTGGAACAGAACCTCTGGCAGATTCACATGGCAGATAATTTTTTGCGCTTGTCTTGTTTCTTGTTCTCCTTTTTGTCTTCTCTCGCCCAATGGTCAGGTGGACCCACAACGTTGTTGGGATTTTAAAACAATGAAGCCACGACAATTTATGTAAAAATACTACACAAGATCTAGTTCACTATCAATTGAAAATGGGGGACCCTGATGTAAACAAGACAAACGTTTTTCTCTGGTCTGCATCCCCTTAACAATTGTGTGTATTGAGCCGTATTGTATTGTACCCATTCTGCAATCTGTTAAATAAAGTTTTCATTCATTCATTCATGTTTCCCATTTACCTCCTGCTAGATCACATTTATCAATGAAAGTGCTATTCGTTCGTGATAAAATGTGAAAATGTGTTAAAAAAAAAAAAAAATAAAGTCTATTACATTCAAGACATGAATGTTCTTAAAAATATAAATGGAACAAGGTCAAGGTAGAGGCAGACAGTGAAGGTACAGAGAGAACTTTTTTTTTTTTTTTTTTTTTTTTAAGAATTACAGTACTTGTTTTGACCTACAGTTTCACAGTGTGCACTCAGTGAAAATCTATGTTCTTCACTGAAAATTAACCAAGGCCAATGAGTCTCAGGTTGAAAAAAGAATGAGTAGGTAGCCTATCATCATTTCTCTTTGAGTAAACATTGAAAACTGGTCCCACAGACCCAAACACAGGGTTAAACGGGACAGTGTGTGCTATGCCGCTGATAGACTAGATTGGCTAGTTTTATTATTATTATTATTTAATATACAGTATATATTATCTAGTTTTTAATAAATTATTTTATTAAAATTATTATTTCTTTTTTTACGCCGTTTTACCATGACAACATACAGAATTTATATAAATGTTCATGGCTGTAGTTGTACATGTGAGGTCTTGTGATGGTCATTTCTTATTGCCATATGATCTGTGTTCAAAGCATTAATGTTTTCTACCAGATGATTCCCACCTCAATGCAGCAACAGGCAGGAATGTAATGAGGCGTGTGGGTGGGGAATTAAATGTATTTTAAATTTTTTATAAAGCTATGTACTGGGGGTGGGACGGTACACATCTGAACCGTGTACCGTACGGTACGACCCCCACGGTTCGGGGCGTCTGTGTATCGTACGGTTCAGATGACGCGGAAATAAAAAAAATCATTTGGCGGAGCCGGGAGAGGTGTGCACTGGTTGCAGGCAGCAGCAGCACTGCAGCCAGGTGCTAGTCAGTTTGTGTAAAAATGGCAAGCACAATATAAATCAATCTTCATTACGACTTTAAAAACATAGCCATTAACATTACATAGGCCAACACACATCTTGCCATAGCGTTAGCAGTTTGTACAACACAACGCACGTTTTAACTATAGTAGCCCGCTAGCTAATAGAGTCAATGAAATGTTACCGTAGCTACTAGCTAGCAGAGGAGGAAATGGGATTCTGAGAGGCGGAGTGTTTAAAGACAATGATAGGCGTTTATTCAACATCCAAGATGGCTAACATACAACTGTGTTTTACTAACTCCAACCGGGATTATTGTCGCTTTCCCACTGCATGCCATCAAGTTTCATGTTTCAAGTTTCTTTAATAGTTGTCATACAGAAGTACAGAATACTTTTATACAAAATGCTTCTTACTGTTACGCTCCAGAGACTGTGCTAGACAAGATAAGTATGAAATAAAATAGTATAGCATGTAAAATAGAAGTAAAAATAGAAGTCACAGTGTTCAGTATAGACATATGTACAATGTTCGATGCAGAATAGAAGTAACTGAGTTACCATACAATATACTATGCAATGTACTAATATACAATACTATATACTAGTGCAAAGCAGGAATGGGATGAGGGGTACAATTTAGGTACAATTTACAGTAAGGTGTACGAGTTGTAGTGCAAATCCTTTACCAATAAATATAAAGTGTGTTTAGGTGTTCTAAAGTGTGGAGAGTGGGTGCTGCAGTGTGTTGTTTGTTTAAAGTGAGTGTGTGCGTGTGGATGTGTGTGCTGTGTGCATTTGATGGTTGTTGCATAGTGTTTATTGTTCGTTGAGCAGCCTGATGGCCTGGGGATAGAAGCTTCTTCTGAGTCTTTCTGTGCTCGCCATGAGACTCCGGTATCGCTTGCCTGACCGTAGCAGTTCAAAGAGGCAGTTGTTTGGGTGGCTGGAGTCCTTGATGATTCTCTTAGCCTTACCCCTGCACCGCTTGTTGTAAATGTTCTGGAGGGTGGGAAACCCCCCTCCAATTGTGTGTTCGGCTGAACGTGTCACTCTCTGTAGTCTGCTTCGGTCTTGTGCAGTGCTATTCCCAAACCAGGAGGTGATATTGCCAGTCAGGATGCTCTCTATTGTACATGAGTAGAAGTTCTTAAGGATCTTCTGACTGACCTAACGTTGGCGAAGCGCGTTGATAACATTGCCTGAGCTGGCGGTCCGTGACACTAAAATGTCCGTGGGGACCCGGCGCCAATGGCCACTAGATTAATTTTTTGGTACACATCAGGTAACATAGAGTGAGCAGAAGTTGGGGAGGAAAGAGGGGGGAAGGAGAGAAAGAGGTAAGGGGAAGGGGTGGGGGTGACAAAAAGAGAGGAGAGATGAAGAAAACATAAAAGATCAAATAAAAGACAAAAAAAAATAAGATTCAATAATAAAAACAAGGACAAAATAAAATTTTAATTAAGATAAAAAAAAGATACATAATAATTTCAAGCGGAAAACGAATCTTTCCATTAAGAACTGACAATCAGGGAATTTAAACATGGTTGACATTGTTTTTTTGTGTTTATATTAAAGAAGGGAAAGTCTAGTGCTGGCTGAGCATATTGTTTGTTTGCACTAAGTTAATACTGTTAAAATGTAGCCTATATTTTTCAGTCAGTTCGGTCTTTGTGTGCCAAACATTATTTAAGGCTGTAAACACTGTAACACTGTAAACTTTTTTTTCTTTTAATAAATGAGAAGCATGTTTAGATTTAAAAAAAAAAAAACGAGGTACGTACCGAACCATGGGTTTTACGAACCGTCCCACCCCTACTATGTACACACTTCCAAAATAACACTATAACACTGGCAACAACGTTGTGTAATCAGCCCTCCCCCGCCCCTCCAACACACGCACATCAATTTCTCTCACAAGGTTGTGTGTTTGTACTGCTAGGGCCTGTGTGGGAGATGTCTGTCTCTTTGCCATAGGCTGTCACAGACTGTCCAAGGCCACTGTGACCAGGCCCCAGCCCTCAGCCGCTCCAGGACTCGGCGTTCCTGCTTAGCTAGAGAGGTCAACCTCCCCCCATTCACACTGCCCGCCCAAGCCGGGAATCTTACCCAATTATTCCTCCATGCTGTTCCCGTGTGAATGGTACGAACACTGAATGGGGGGTCAAATTTGATGCAGCATTATGCCATCTTCAGGTAATAGACAAATTGCCCGGGTGGGTTTGCCCCAGTGTCTGTGTGAAAGGGACTGCCCGGCATTGCGGGGACAGGGGTGTGATGTTTTGGTGATGTGGTTAATTCTGTGGGGGTTAACTTATAGGTAATATCATATATTATTACAATGGCGTTTTCACATTCGCCGAAATGCTTGATTGTGACTGGTCAATAGCGCTCGGTTGCCCATAGCAGCAGTCCTTTATTACTCGAAAGGGGCAACCGAGCAATAATGACCGCTGTTCGCAGCTGGAGCAATCAAGCCCACTGACACACACTGCATCAGTGCAACCGAGCAATAATGACCGCTGTTCGCAGCTGGAGCAATCAAGCCCACTGACACACACTGCATCAGTGCAATCAGACACACCTGCCGGCTGCCGGCGATAATAATAATAACTTTATTTGGGCTGACAGAGCCACAGAACAACTGCGTCTGCATTTGATCTCGTCTTGTCGATGGTGTAAAATGAATTAGGTATATTGTTAGTAAGTTAGCCATGTAATAAGCGGGATAATGTATAGCTATACTCGGTCATTGTCGCAAAATAATTGACCTTCACTACGTTTAGAACACCTCGGCGAGGCGCCTCTGTATTCTAAACTCCGTGTCGGTCAATTATTTTGCGACAATGACCTTGTAGCTATACATTATCCCTTACTTATTAATATATATATTAATATTTTCATACGTGGAGCATTATTATGATAATCATAATAATAATAGGCAATATTTTATGTGTGATTAAAATAATATGCAAAAAAAAAGGTCACAACACACCAACTGGATGCTCTGGATTTCTACACCAGTCTCAAGAAAAGACTAACACTGCGTCATCTACTTTGCGATAAAGCCATTTTTGTAAACGTAGGGTATTTTAAACAACAGTTAATGAGGGCAGGGGTAATGCCTGGCACGCACTGAGGGCAGGGGTAATGCCTGGCACGCACTACAACTCTACAAGATATTCCAACCCACACATCATATCACGTGACGTCATATTACAAAATGTTTTTGTCTTTCATTCATTAGAACGCATGGGACAATTTGGGACAAAACTGAGCACCTTGTACTTGAACATGTACTTGAACTCTCTTAGCCTATATTAAAGAGTTACTTAGAACAAAGACAACAGTTTGTGCAGTTGGGGGAGTACAGGTCCACTCAGTCAAACATAATCTGTGGTGTGCCGCAAGGGTCAATTCTGGGCCCGAAACTATTCATACTGTATATAAATGATATAGGTAATGCGTCTAAAATATTGAAAAATGTAATTTTTGCTGACGATACAAATGTCTTCTGTGAGGGAGAGAACCTCCAAATGCTTTTAAAGAATGTTGCAGCTGAGCTAACCAAGCTGAAAGTGTGGTTTGATGTAAATAAATTATCATTAAATATAAAAAAAAAAAAAAAATCATGATAT
This sequence comes from Notolepis coatsorum, assembly GCF_963971535.1. Taxonomy (NCBI): domain Eukaryota; kingdom Metazoa; phylum Chordata; class Actinopteri; order Aulopiformes; family Paralepididae; genus Notolepis; species Notolepis coatsorum. The sequence continues at coordinate 46,917,592 of NC_140177.1, read as the reverse complement.
TTGGTAAACGTGATATACAAGTAAATACACCGGTGGAACTAATGATTGATAGTATTAAACTGGAGAGGATATTTGAGAATACATTTCTGGGTGTGATAATAGACCACAAACTCAACTGGAAACCTCATATCAAATATGTCAGGACTAAATTGGCACGGAGTGTTGGTGTTCTATGCAAGATAAAACACATTCTAAACCAAAAAACACTGTATACACTGTACTGTACACTCTTCCTACCATATATGAGCTACTGTGCGGAGGTGTGGGGTAATACCTACAAAAGCACTCTACAGCCAATATGCACCATGCAAAAAAAAGCAATAAGAATAATCAACAATGTAGGATATTATGAACACACCAATAACTTATTTATAAAGCTACAAGCATTGAAATTTATGGACCTAGTGGATTACAAAACTGCCCTCATTGTATACAAAGCCAGATATAAACTAATCCCAGGCAACATTCAAAAATGGTTCAGAGACAGGGTAGGAGAATATAACTTAAAGGGGAACTATTTTACTATTTCTTTCACTATTTGGGCACTTTTACACAATTCCTGTGAGTCTATGGAACACTTCTGTAATATATATATTTTTTTTATTCATTGTTTTGTATTTCTAATCAAGTCCTCAAAAACAGCATTTTTCTACCTCAAGATCTCGAGCTGTTTTGAGCCTGGGCTCCTAAACCACTGCGCAGCGTCGTCTTCGCCTGAACATTAACATGCAGCGGTGTCTTTCTGACATCACATATCAGCACATTTTCAAATGACTCAGTTCAGTGAGGGTGAATATTGTGAGAGGAGAATTGGAAGAATGCGCCAATATGAGAATTTTGAGACATAGATCATATTAATATAAGTTCACATAGCTAGGAAACAATGCTAAACACTCAAAAAGGCCATTTATAAGATAGTTCCCCTTTAAGAGGGAGAGGGAATCTTAAACAACCAATGGTAAACACCACGCTGAAAAGCATGTGCATATCGGTGTGTGGAGTGAAGTTGTGGAATAATTTACCCGAATACATCAAACAGAGTAAACATGTGGCACAATTTAAAAAGCAGCTAAAAAAATACACATTGGAAAAATACAGAAATGAGTATTGAGGATAAACAAAGTTATGTTATATTGTGTATGTAGTGCTGTACTATATTCACTGCTGTCAAGTGAATCAAGTTTTTTTTTCTTGTAATCTTTTAATATAAGTAAAAGTATATTCTATATTGTAATACACTAAATTATGTTATATCTAGTCAAATTAATGGAAGAACAAATATAAATGTAAGGGGGTAGGGATCAATAAGCTTAGCTTCCCTCTACTCCTTTTTTGGACATGTCTGCTAACCAAACACATTGCTCTTGACCTTTTGTTTATAATTCCTTATTTATTTTTTATTTTTTTAAATGTTTTTCTCTTAATGTTTTTTTTTATTTGTTGCTATGATTGTTTGGTTCGACGGAACAAGATATCGTGAGTTGTTTCTGGAGAAATATGGAGAATAACTTGTCCAAAAATAAACTTTTTCATTCATTCATTCATTCATTCATTCATTCATTCATTCATATTCTTGCAAGAACTCAAAGCTTAAACCGTCACATGCCAAATGCCTCGGCTCACATTAACCCATACACCCATTCACTCACACATTCACGGCAGAGGCATCTATGCAAGGTTCCAATCTGCTCATCAGGACATTAAATGTCCAGATGACCGCTCCTGAGCCACTGTCCCTAACAGGTGAAAAACGCTCCTGTCTAGTATCTACACAGTAAATTTCGCAGAGTACATTTTACTCAAACTCAGTACATTTTACTCAAACTGAGTAAATTGTACTCAGTTTGAGTAAAATGTACTGTGTGAAATGTACTGTGTACCCCCCCTCCTATCTCTCTCTCTCTCTCTCTCTCTCTCTCTCTCTCTCTCGTTCCTTTCTCTTGCTCTCGCTTGCTTCTAATTAGATTCACAACTCTAGGCTGAGCTAATAGCTTGAAGAAAAAATATACAATTAACTATTCAAGGGAAGACATCTATTACATGTCTGATCGTTTAAATACACCCAATCAATACACCCACTACCTGACTAAGATCTATTTAAACACACCCACTACCTGACTAAGATATATTTAAACACCCACTACCTGACTAAGATCTATTTAAACACACCCACTACCTCACTAAGATCTATTTAAACACACCCACTACCTGACTAAAGGCCTCTACATGCTACAGCAAATTCAAAGCAACTTCGACACAACATCGACAAAGCAACGGTGTTGCAGACACTCTACCTTTATGCTTCTGCAAAATCAACGCGCAGCCTATGTAACATTGTACCCCGTATGTAGCTAGGTTCCCTAGATAGATGACGCTTCCCTTCTCAACCAACCCATTGATAAAAGCAGAAAAATAAGCATAATTTTTACTTCCGGGCGGGGGGTTTCAAAATAAAAGAGCGAGTCTAAAAGCACCGTAAATACGTTTATTTTTTACAATATCTAACGTTACACAAACCTAAACTAATCTAAAGTTAGTTTAGGTTCGTGTTAACTTTGGATAATGTACAAAATAAACGTATTTCCGGTGATTTTAGACGTCGCTCTTTTATTTTGAAAACCCCCGACCGGAAGTGGTATAGTGTCTGTTGCTAGCAGCTTGACTTTCTGTGCTTTTCGAGCTAACGTTACCGTAACATCATTCGTTTCCAATGGAGAGGACCTCGGCTCACATGCAGCTCAAACTACCTATTGGAATAAATTACTTGATTGATGTTTAACTTGTCCCTGTGTGTGTCCAGTCATTTCGACTAGCAAACGTTGTATTTAACGTTACCTCAGGACGGATACCATTGTATTTACTTGGTTAGCTAATGTAGCTAATGTGGATAGCATTTTGAATAGACCCAATGCTAGCTGGCTGGCTACATCTTTATTTACTAAATTATGGAGGCTTTTTAATCGTCAAGGTAAGAGGATTTGTCATGATCAACTGAAGGCGTATGCTATGGAACAATATGTGCTTGGGTTTTCAGAAAAAGGCGAGCTATGTGACGCTGATTATTTAGCGTCAACGCTGGCTTCAACAATGGAGGATATTATTCTCTGCGGGACTAATATTATTCTATGACAGCCCCGCCCCCATTCGCTAACCAACCAATCACTGCTACGCAATATCAACGCAACGGTTGTTCAGTTAGATTCTGGGGACATGTACGCAACGTCCAAGCAACACAGTCTACAAGACCCTCTAAAACAACCGCGCTGAAATCGCGCCGATGTTGTGTTGCAGTTGCTTTGAAGTTGCTGTAGCATGTAGAGGCCTTAAGATCTATTGTGTCATATTATGTCTTTGTTGTTAAGCTACTGGTAAGTGCAGTAAACTCGTTGCAGGCTGTCTACCAGTTATGTCTGGCTGTCTTTGTCTCAATGAGAGAGATCTGTAAGAGCATATTTAGAGAATATTTAGAGAGACATTTGTAAGAGCTAGGGCTGCCCCCTAAGATTTAGAGAGACATTTGTAAGAGCTAGGACTGCCCCCTAAGATTTAGAGAGACATTTGTAAGAGCTAGGGCTGCTGACCCTAGTATTTAGAGACATGTAAGAGTTAGGGCTGCCCCCTAATATTTAGAGACATATGTAAGAGCTAGGGCTGCCCCCTAATATTTAGAGACATTTGTAAGAGCTAGGGCTGCCCCCTAATATTTAGAGACATATGTAAGAGCTAGGGCTGCCTCCTAAGATTTAGAGATATATGTAAGAGCTAGGGCTGCCTCCTAAGATTTAGAGAGACATTTGTAAGAGCTAGGGCTGCCTCCTAAGATTGAGAGATATATGTAAGAGCTAGGGCTGCCCCCTAATATTTAGAGACATATGTAAGAGCTAGGGCTGCCCCCTAACATTTAGAGACATGTGAGTGCCAGGGCTGCCCCCTAACATTGAGAGACATGTGAGTGCCAGGGCTGTCCCTTAAGATTTAGAGAGACATCTGTAAGAGCTAGGGCTGCTGACCCTAAGATTTAGAGAGACATCTGTAATAGCTAGAGCTGCTGCCCCCTCTTTAACACTTTCCGTGCCGGCCGTGTTTTCCTTTTTACCCCCTTGAATGCCACCACCCACTTCAATGATATAGCACTCGCATTTGTGAATGCATAATCTATGTCTTAAATTATGGCTATGTGTCTAATCTGGCCGTCGCTTATCAATGACTTGTTTGCAGTCAACATTGTCGAAACGGATTGTTTTTTAATCGGTGCATTTCCGTTTTATACCATTTTGAAAATCGCAATTTTTTTTTAAGTTTCAGGAAAATATAAAGATTCTATGATAATCGCCCTTTACTGGAATATTCTGGAATACACAAAAAATTGTAATTTTTCGGCCTATTTATGAATCGTTTTCAAATAAACGCTAGATTATCGATAGTATATGTGTACTTATGCACGCTAGAGAAGCGAGCTGAAAAATCAAATCTCATTTCCTGATCAGCACACACACACACACATAGGGCACACGCTGATATCTCTGTGAAAACAGCTCTGATTATCCTAAGACTGGTAAAATAGATTCCTTACCTCAAATCAGATGTTCTCCAAAAAGATTATTCCAATTCCTGCTCGCCATTCCAAATATCGATCGCGTTTATTGATCCAACGCTGCATACTGGAAGTAAAATGTGGATTCCGGATTTTTCTTTTCTCATCCATTTTCATTGAGTCCATTCCGATGTGTGCATTACCATCCGGGAGACGATAGGGGGCGGTATTTTCCCAATGGAGCTCAGAGAGAGTTTGCAGCACTAACGTGATACTAGATTGATGAAATATGAATTCAAATTGCTAATAAAAAAATAAACACCTAGTCGATTAGTCGACAAAGTCCTACGACTATTAGTCAACTTAAAGGAACACGCCAACATTTTGGGAAATTTGTTTATTTGCCATCTACTCTGGAGTTAGACAAGCAGATACCCCTTTCTTCTCTGTGCATGCATTAGGCTTAGGGAACAGCCGCACCGTTAGCCTAGCTTAGCGTCATTCACTGGAAGTTTTTCAAAAAACAACAGGGCTTTTGAGGTGATGAAATCACTGCGCCCAGGCAGCAGTGGTTCGGCAAAAAATAGTTCTGAATATATATCTGCTTAGAAAACGAAAATGTCTAATTATAAAAAAAAAAAATTCTCCACGTTTCAAGTTCAAGTTTCAAGTTTCTTTAATAGTTGTCATACAGAAGTACAGAATATTTTTATACAAAATGCTTCTTTCTGTTACGCTCCAGAGACTGTGCTAGACAAAAGATAAGTATGAAATAAAATAGTATAGCATGTAAAAATAGAAGTAAAAATATAAGTCACGTACGTAGACACAGTGTTCAGTATATACATATGTACAATATTCGATGCAGAATAGAAGTAACTGAGTTACCATACAATATACAATACTATGCAATATACATATACAATATACTATAGTGCAAAGCAGAAATGGGATGAGGTACAATTTAGGTACAATTTACAGTAAGGTGTACTGAGGTATGGGTTGTAGTGCAAATCCTTTACCAATCAATATAAAGTGTGTTTAGGTGTTCTAAAGTGTGGAGAGTGGGTGCTGCAGTGTGTTGTTTGTTTAAAGTGAGTGTGTGCGTGTGGATGTGTGTGTTGTGAGTGCATTTGATGGTTGTTGCATAGTGTTATTGTTCGTTGAGCGTGGTAAATACACAGGTCACAACATGTATACAGGAAAGTTTTGGAGTTGTATTTGGAGTGTATTTCGTGACTGTTGGGAACTAGGCTACACTGGCACACATACTTCCAGTGAATGACACGAGGCTAGGCTAAGCAAAGGGTATGTATCTGCTTGTCTAACTCTAGGGTAGATGGCAAATAAGCAAATTAACCGAAAAGTTGATGTGTTCCTTTAAGAATTCCTTTAGTTGATTATAGCCTTCAGTCAGAGCCCTCAAACTCCTTACACCCAAGCTAAACAGCCTCTATTTTGTATCCAGCTGTTTACCCAAGACCACATGTATCATCTGTTTTGTCTGAAGGTTTTCCTGGGGCTCCCAGGCTCCCAGCTCTCTGCCTTGATAAGAGTTCGAGTCCATTATGAGGGGCAGAGGCTGGTCTTCTCTCAGTCCCTCTCATACTGCAGGTGGTAAAGGGTTCATGTTAGGCTTGGGCGGTATGACGGTATTAAGGTATACCGGGGTGTTTCGAAATACCGACGGTATTGAAAATCAATACCGTCTAAACAGAGTTTTGTTGTAGTGCACACACGCGCCAGCAGAGGGCGAGACTAGTCCTCACTAGTGGGGCGAGCCATGCAGAGCTGGTTGTCTTCTACACACAGGAGGAGGGGGAACCCCGCTTCAGTGAGTGAAATTAAATGAGACACGCTTACCGTTGCTGGTGCTGCGGGCTAACTGGCTATTCTGAGAGCTAACTGTAGTGTTGTGTATGATCACAACGGTGTTCACGCTTTACGGTAATGTTGCGACAGTGCTGTGAAAATACCGTAAAGCGCTGTGGTAACGAGTGTGTGTTGTTGTGTGTAGGATGCTGCGGGCGAGCTGCTACCATTCTGAGAGCTTAAACGTTAGCACTAGCATGCTGCGGGCGAGCTGCTACCATTCTGAGAGCTTAACGTTAGCACTAGCATGCTGCGGGCGAGCTGCTACCATTCTGAGAGCTTAACGTTAGCACTAGCATGCTGCGGGCGAGCTGCTACCATTCTGAGAGCTTAACGTTACTAGCACTAGATGCTGCGGGCTAACTGCTACCATTCTGAGAGCTTAACGTTACTAGCACTAGAGCTGCGGGCTAACTGCTACCATTCTGAGAGCGTAACGTTAGCACTAGAGCTGCGGGCTAACTGCTACCATTCTGAGAGCTTAACGTTACTAGCACTAGAGCTGCGGGCTAACTGCTACCATTCTGAGAGCTTAACGTTAGCACTAGATGCTGCGGGAGGACTGCTACCATTCTGAGAGCTTAACGTTACTAGCACTAGATGCTGTGGGAGGACTGCTACCATTCTGAGAGCTTAACGTTACTAGCACTAGATGCTGCGGGAGGACTGCTACCATTCTGAGAGCTTAACGTTACTAGCACTAGATGCTGCGGGAGGACTGCTACCATTCTGAGAGCTTAACGTTAGCACTAGATGCTGCGGGAGGACTGGCCATCTCCGTGATTTGTTTACTTGGTAACAGGGGTTGCCCCCCCCCCCCCCCCCCCCACACTGATGGTAATGAAAGTCATACCGTCATACACCGTATACCGGGGTATTAGGTAATCAAGGTATAACGGTATGAAAAAAGTCATACCGCCCAAGCTATGTTGAGGAATGGTCTTATCTGGCCTCAGTTCCTCCTTCCACAGAGATGCTCTGTGTTCTGTCTCCCTCTCTGGCCTTCATATCCCAGGATGTTCAGCTGGTTTGGCTAAGGCTTAGTGGTTTTGTATTTTTGTATTTTATTTTATTTTATAATTTTTTTGCATTTTTACAGCTTTATTGGTCACGCAGGACCGACAGAGGAGAGGGCGAACGGGAGGAGAGGTGGGGAGGACATGCGACAAATAACGACGGGAGCTGGGATCGAACCCGGGTCGGCCGCGTAGGTGCGCGAGGCACTATGGTATGCGCCACGGGGGCGCCCCTGGAGATTGTATTTTGACAAAAACTTGTATGTGTTGGAAAATGTTTAAGTTCTGTTGTCGTATTTAATATGGATTGTGAAATGTGGATCGTTGCCCAGGTAACATGCTGCGTAACACACTGTGTCACACGTAGTAAGATTTGGGGAATGATTTGAACTTTGTTTTGATTTGTTAAATTTAAGAATGCATATTTATGTCCAATAAATAGTAGTAAACATGAACAACTCTCTCCCAAATCCGAGTGCTAAAACTCACACTTGTAATGTCATTATTTATAGCTGCTCCGTAGACAATGGATTGAGAAAGATGGTAAAGATGACACCGGGTGCACCCAGGGGAATATACTGTATACACTAAGTATACAAGTATAGAGTATAGACTACTAGAAAATCAAGCTAATTCATAAACGTCAAAGTCTCCCATTCATTGTCAACGGAGCATTTATACCTGATGACATCATAAATGTGATTTTTTTCCTTCTCTGGTTTCTGATTTTGGGAGAGAGTAGCTCATTGTGCACATAATATCGATTTAAACTTTCCAAGGCAAAAAGGCAATAATTTGCATTACCCTTTTTTAACCGCCATCTTTATGTCCATGTGCTCCTCCTCGGCCCAGGGAGCCTGTTCCATGTGCTCCTCCTCGGCCCAGGGAGCCTGTTCCATGCTGCACATCTGCCGGTCGGGGAGAATCCCCACGTCTCTCTTAGGGGATCAATGCAGGATGAAGTGGCACCAAGCCTGAATAGGTTTACTGTCACTTTTTCTCATCAGCGAGGTTTGTGTTGGTGTCAAGCCCCTGACAAAAGGATGCCCCCTGCTCCCATTGTCCCCGTAAGACAAAAAAACAAGTAAAAGAAGAGTCCTGCTGCTACGCCGGCTCTCGCTGTGGGGGTCAGGTGAACTGACGGGATTTAAGCATGGGCCCTGTCACCGGGGGCAACCTGGCTGGAATCGGGAAGGGGTGTGTGTGTGGGGGGGGTTACCGGGGGAGGGTAAAGGAGATGGGGGGGGGTAAAGGGAGGTAACATGGTGGGAGGAGGGGGGCGGGGGGGGGAGTGCTGATGCAGCAGTGGCGCCTGGGGTCAGGAAGAGAGGCATGATGGATACAGTTGATCGCCCAGTAAGGAAGTGGAGAGGGGAGGAGGGGGGGGGGGGTTCCTTCCCGGCCGGGACAAGAACCTTCTTTGTCAGGGTGTCACTCAAATGGATTCAAGGTGGCTCTTGGACCTTTTTCAGGGAGGGAAAGAAAGGAGAGGTCCTATTGTGAAATGTGCTCTCTCTCTCTCTCTCTCTCTCTCTCTCTCTCTCTCTCTCTTTCTCTCTCTCTCTCTCTCTCTCTCTCTCTGCCGACCATTTTAAACGCAAGAGAGCATTTTTCTTCTCTCTCTACATGTGGTTCACCCTCCAGTGTGGCTAATTGAAGTTAGTGTCTCTCTGTCTGTGTGTTTAGTTCTCAAGCAGGATGGTTGTGTGGATGGATACCTTTTATGTCATAGTTTTTTGTCTGCTTTTCCTTGAGAACATAGTGGAGTTGGATGATTGTGTTGTTGAACGTCATACTTTGATCTAATTAGTAATAAAAGATGCACCGATACCACTCTTTCACTGTCGACTCGATACCGATGGACCTATCTCAAACCCTGCGCGCGCTTCTTGATCCTCCAATCACAACCGGTGCTGGCCTCGGACAAACTTTGTTGAGATACGCTTGAAATTCCGAGTACTAAACATTCAGTACCGGCCGATACCGACTACCGAAACGATGAATCACTTTTACTTAATAGCATAGACCTAGAGACCACCAGAGAGATGTCAATGGACAAAAATTACAGAGATATATAATAAATGTTTCTCCATTAGTGAGAGATCTAACATGCATTTATGAGTTTAACACTTTGATTGCCATGGGTTAAATTCATGATATACCATAGATTGCCAGCTCTATTTGTCTATGGAGAAGTACCCCTTCTTTGCATGGCTATAACTTTTTAAATTCTATTGCTACATTGCCATTATTAGGGCCCATTCAAAGTCCTATATGTATTGTTCATTGTGTAGCAACGTTAAACTTTTTCATTCACATATTCATAGTAAAGTATGGTCTAATGCATAGGTGTCAAACTCACGGCCCGCGGGCCAAATCCGGCCCGCCACGTCATTTGATGTGGCCCCCCAAGAGCTCAGGTAAAAAAAAAAAAAAAAAAAAAAAAAAATGTCATTAATAATATTGGGTTAAAAAATAGCAGTGTTAAAATAATTGTGGGTTAATGCGTTAATAAAGCTTTAACTTTGACAGCCTTAGTTATTACATATTCTTACACATACATGTATGTTGAACATCTGAGGTAACAAAGGAAAAAAGCCAAAAGCACTTACTCCTCAGACATTCTTTGACAATTTTACAGCCCAAAATACAAAAAGGATCCAGGCGGAATAGGTAACAAAGGGTTGAAGAAATATTGTCTGAACTGTCAGATGCAAACTGGCTGTGTGACATAACCGAGCATCTCGCTCAATTGAATAAGAAGCTGTAGGGATGCAAACAAGTCCCACCCAAAACTTGACCAATATAGTTGTGAACTGAGACAACCCTTATTTTGTTATTTTTTAGTACAGTTACAGTTGTGTGTTCATGCAGACACATAATAGCAATTTCATTACGAATTGAAAATGGGGGACCCTGATGTAAACAAGTCGAAAGTCTTTCTCTGGTCTGCATCCCCTTAACAATTGTGTGTATTGAGCTGTACTGTACTGTACCCATTCTGCAATCTGTTAATTAAAGTTAATTAAACTATCTTCCATTAGTTGGATGTATGGCCTCTGCAAGGTTGTGTGCAGCCATTTGTTTTTGTAACATCTGCTGTTCTTTGCAGCTCACAGTTGTTAGTTCTGCCCCTCTTGACTGTGACAAAAAGGTTTTGAACAAACTTAATGTCATAGCTTGTATTTGATGATATTCTTCTTTGTTATTTACTTGAATGGTTTGATCATTGATTGGTGGAGTAATATGGGGTTCTGATAAACTAAAATTATTTGTTAAAATAACATAAGCTAACATATATTTTTACATTTATGCAAATGAATATGCAATATGTATAACTTGAATAAGTAATAAATACAGAAACACCATGTTTAACAATATGTAAATGTATGGCTACATTTATTTTACATTACATTAACATTTATACGGTCTTTGGCCCTTTGAGGGCAACCATAATGCTGATGTGGCCCTCTGTGAAAATGAGTTTGACACCCCTGGTCTAATGTATAAGTATGTTTTCATCTCTTTCTGCAGATTTCTCCAGAACGTGATCTATAGCCCCAAATGCATTATATTGATGATGAAATACAGTTTGATGGCAATCGGGGCGATATAAAAAAATTCAATTGGACGTACTTCTAGAATGATCTACGTATGATCTGATGATGACCGGATGGGCGGGGGATCGTTTATAATTCCGTGGGCAGCGTTATATCATTCATCTAGTGTGGGTCTAACAGTTTATATGGAAAACGTTCAAAAATAACGCTGAATCGTACCGTATCATCCTCGCGCCGTTGGACGATCAGCGTGGTGTAGACTGTTTTCGATTATGGGATGTTTATCCTGATGAACCATTTCCAGCTTGTATAATACTATATACGTCCAAATAACGTTGTTTATTGAGTTAGGGCGAGCGATTGATCATCCAGTGTGTTGAGATGGAGTCCGGCTACCGGACGCGAGTGCCCGGAGCTCATATGGATGAGCACTTCCTGTTTGGGGCGCCTCTGCCGATCGGCCACCAGATGGCGCTCTCGAACCGTTAGACAGTTGGTGGGAGCCCACCAGCACATCTCAGGGCTCCGGAAAGAAAATATGATTTCGATCACAGATTTTTGAAATATTGATATCAAAGACGAGTTACGGCGTCCTCGGCACCTTTAGCATGGCTCTGAATGACGTGAAAAAGCGTTTTCCGGCAATCAAAGTGTTAAAAACGTCACTATGCTTTGATTTAATTTGATTTTTATTTGTAAAAAATTACAAACACATCATAAAATTATCATGACCGATTTGTTTTCCTGAGGATATCACATAAAAGCATTAATTAAAACACTTATTTCCAAGGTGGTCCTCGGTGGAAGACATAACAACATAAAAACATAAAAAAAATATGTAAACATAAAAACACAGCACATATGTCTACTCTAGCCCTGGAATCTGATTTTCTGCCCTATGGCTGCTGAGCCATTTGCGCTTCCCATAATTTTGCCGTTACCTTTGTTTTAAAAATGCTTTTGGTTTGACTTTGTTTGGTAGGCAGATGTAGTTCATTCCAAAGTACAACACCTGTGTAAAAAAAAAAAGGGAGCTTCTTGCTATCCTAACTTTAGGAGCACTGCAAGACATAATTCTAGCGCTGGTGTTATGATTGTGTAGCTCTCTTACCATGACCACATGACCTTTCAAATATTCACAGTCCCTGTCATTCAGGGGCCCTTTGATTTCTAGCACGTCACACATTTCTTGTTATTGGAATGGATTGGGGAAATTCTCTGATACTGATTTTAGCCTATTTATTACCTATTTTATCCTGGTGTGTCGAACCAATATCCAATACTAGTATTGGAGTACAGTACCCTTTGTTGCTTAAGTGATCTATTAACTTGCAGACCAGTGAAAGGGGTAACTGAACTGGAGATGGTGTCGTAAACTACTCAGTCATACCATGTCACCACAAGCCCTGTTTTGTCGTTTGATGTGGACAGAGGTAATGTAGAGTGCCCCCCCCCCCCCCCGGAAACGGAACCTGACCCCTTACCACTCCTGTCATCTGATAAGAGGCAATGTTTTGATAGTTTTGCCCCCTCTCAACGTGATCCATGGCTACCCTTTTACACCCCATAACAAATAGGGCTGTCTAAACAGCAATTTGAGGCCAGGGCCATCAAAGATCTTGTCACAGGACAGGCCCATTAGGCATTGAGCAGATTTTGAATGGCGCTGTAATGATGATGCTATTGTAGAACATTTTAATATTGTAAAGCTAGCATGAAAATGTATTAATGATTATGTTAACAATGCAATCTGGAATACATTTGAGTATCAACATTAGGTTATATTGACATGTTTTTGACTTGTAGAGCGATAGTAAGCTTAATCATAATTCATATTGTTATTATAATAAAAAAAAAACATTATAAAATACAATACAAGTCCATTTGATTCCAACGTTACTAAACCGTTCCCAGCCTCAAAGTGCATGCAGAACTCATGGATTAGCTGTCATATATTGCCATTCCTTGTAGTCTCAAACAATACATTTTAGAGTGTAAACCTATCTTAATTTCATTAGATTACAATGTTAGCACTGGGGGCAAACATATTTCCAAAGGGTAACATTCTGTCATCTGGGATTGTGCCTTTTGAATACCCCTTATCAAAATAGACAATAATCTTTACTTGAATTGTAGTAGTATAAAGACACAAATATTCAATTCCTTTTAGATGTTATTCCTCTGGTCTAAAACAGTCAAATAATATTAAGAAAATGAGCAAATCCAAAAACTAGAGTGCTAAAACTCAAACTTGTGATGTCATCAAGTAGAAAGTCTGAAGCTGCTCCATAGACAATGAATTGGGAAAGATTTGTATAGATGACACTGAGATCACCCAGGGGGATGTTCTGAGTTCATAGGCACATTTTCTGTTCCAGAACTGAGACCACTATTTTAAAATAAAGCTCATTTGGATATAAAAAAAACTTAAAAAAAATAGAGCAGCTCCAGACTTTATACTTGATGATGACATCACAAGTTTGATTCTTTACTTCTCTGGTTTCTGCCTCTGGGAGTAGTAGTTCACTAATACTGATTGAAGGCCATGGAAATAATACATCAGAATGTTTCATTTGAGTGGCATTGCCCCTTTAACATGAGGAATGTTAACCCTTTCAGTCGCTTTTCTCCTTGGCCCCTTTCTGGCTTTACCATTGACCGTTACTTGACCATTTCAGATGACAGCTTTACAGTATGAAATAGGAAGGCATTGTTGTCGTATTCAATATGGCGGCGCTGAATAAGTCCATAAATGCATTAGGGTCCTGTGGTCCCGCTCCGTTGTTGAGATGGAGGTGAACTGGCGTTCAACCCGGCAGCATTGTAAAATGCAGATTGGGTTCACTCCCAGGCCTCCCGTTTTATTACACAGCCATGAACGGTGTTGTAAACTGTCACTCATCCCTCACTTTCATTGAGTTATCGCTACTTTCAGTGGTGGTGGGGGGGGGGGGGGGGGGGGACGGACGGACTCTCCTCGTATCTCCCAAAACGGTCAACTTTTCAGGAATTAAGAAAAAGCCTGCCTCGTTTTTAGATCGATGAATTTATGACATTTTAAGTGGGGTTTATAATGGGTTTCACGTGGCCCTAGTGTTATGAAACTTGTTCAGAACACAGAGAGCTGCGTAAATCTTCGATTCAAGTAGAAGAACTCACAGATACAAGGTTTTCACTTGACAGCTGCATTGATCAGTTCTAAAAGGCATGACAACACAACTTTTGCATTTGATAAGATGTGTGCAAATTGATAGTTTTGTGTGTCGAGTATGTACAAGGTAACTGTAGCAGGATCTATGAAATCTTGTTCTCAGGCCGGCTTTGAAATAGAACCAGCCTGATGAACTAGCATGAATATATTTCTATGACTACACACCATAATTATAATATATACAAATTATTTCGTTTTTTTTTTAATTTGTATCCTCTCTTTCTCAGATTTTTTCTCTTTTTCTCCCCATCCCAATTTAGTCGTTATGCCAATCCCCCCCTCCTCTACCTGGTTGTTGTGCGGATGTTCCCCCTATTGGTCGGTACAAGGGAACCCTGAAGTCAACCGCATGCTTCCTCCGACACATGCGGAGACAGCCAGTGGCTCTCTTTTCACCTGGCAGCGAAGACTCTCATTGGTGAAGTGTAACGCGTCGGAGGTCACGCTGCCTTCATCACTTCCTGCCTTCCGCTGAGCAGGCGCCCAGACCTGACCTGTAGGTGTCGCTGTCCACAACGCCAGATTACCACCCACGACTTCCCTCCCCCTAATCAGCCAAACGAGTTAGTATGACGGCCGGTCCAAGCCAGAGGCAATGCTGACTCCGGGAGTCGAGACCGCAGCCTCTTGCATTGGTGACGAGCGCAATCTCCGCTACGCCACCCGACCGCCTAAATTATTTTGTTTCTAAATTAATGTTTCAAAAATTATTTGGCATTTCTGCTATTTCAGAACATTTCATAAATGTATATTTATACACAATCTCATATGTTCCATGTAAGTCACATGCAAGATATCAGCCTATATAAAATTAAATTCTGTTCGTAATAACATACTGTTTCAACCAAAACCCACAATCTTCACCGGGGGAGGGTTTGTTTTCTTAGGCTTAGTCTTCGGTTTGAGTTGCATCTAAGATGGTCCGTTTAGGAAGCCTGTGTTAATAAATGCTGCTGGCCTTTGTCTGCGCCTCGGATTTAGTTTAAGGTTAAATGCCTTGCCCTTAAACTCATCCGCTGGCCCAGAGTGTGTGGCAAGGTCACCACTCCCATCAACCCAGTGTGAACACAAAGGCTGGCTGTCGCATAATGAATTGGCTCCACAGTCCCCTGAGCGAGCCACTACACCGCCCTCAAGCTCCCTGCGAGCCTTCTCAAGCCTGTTGCCCTTTCACACACACCCCCCTCCCCCAGCCCCCTAATTTTGAAATGAGTTTTATAACTGGACAGTAAACTTCCAGTGGCTTAATGATGATGACTTCTTCATCTGCCCAAATGCTCCTTTTGTCCTCCCTCCTCACCCTCCCCAGCCCCCCAGATTAGATTAGAGTTAAATGTATTGGCATTATACAGCACAAGTACAGTACAACCAAAATAATCTCAGTCCCTCAGGGCGCTTTCTCTCATTCACCATTCGGGTCCGTTCCGGTCCGTTCCGTCCTCGTTCCGTCCTTGGGTGCGAACTTCCCCCCTCCCTCTCCCCCCTCTAGTTTGCGTACACACTCAGTCTTGGTGCGCTCTGGGTTTTGTTTACGGTTTGCGTTTTGAGCCTGTAAGCTTGCCGTAGGTGATGATGTCACGCTCGAACGTCAACACAGGAAGAGTTTAACATACGGCGGTGGAGACTGGATGCTGATATAAAGAAACAAATAACCAATAAATATGAAGTTATATTTGAACCTCTGTTGTCAAGCCTTGTCAATATAACCCACCCCCCTTTTCTCACGAATGGAACTGGTGTCGTGGAGTCCGCTTTGAGCGTTTTCCAGGGTTAACGCTAAGCTAATACGCTAGTTAGCTTAGCCTATTTATTACTAGTTAGCAGCTAACATTAGCCCATCGCTTGCGGCAATTATATTGCATGTCATTGATCTACCGGTCGACCACGGCCGACTGTTTGGGCACCACTGGTCTAATAGAAATAAATGCATTCGAACAAGAAACCAATGTATAGACATAGCAATGGCAAACAAAATTGCCAGGCCTAATGTGAGCCAGGGAAGTGTTGTGCTTTGTAACGTGGCTTCATGTTTTCATCCACTGAGCTGTGAGGCTCCACATGCTTGTTTGGTTGAGGTCTGAACTCGCAAATTGCCCATAAATATCGTTTTTGTGGGTATTGTCCAGTTGTTGCTGTATGTTTTTATCTGCCCAAAATTCAAGCAAGCATGAAAGCATTACAGTAAGCTTGCAGACCACGCCCTCCGCTCCGTTGTCGGGGACACTGGTTCGCACCCGAGACCACCTATTCCAGCGGTCCAGGTTTGGAGCGAATCAGCATCCCCGGTGACGGGGGGGAGCGTTCTCATCAGGGACGATCACACCCTATTTTGGTGCGATCGCGCTATGATTCGACCCCGAATGGCTAGTGTGAAAGCCCCCTCAGCCTCTCAGCCCCTCAGTCTCTAGCCCCAACCTCCATTCCCTCTGGTCACACCAGGTCTTAAAAAACCCTGCTTCACCCCCCTTTATAGGTCCAACGCTAATCCCATACAACACATGAATATACACACACACACACGCACCCTCAGGCCGTTATCTCCGATGGGCCTATCTTTGCGTCTGCTGCTGCCAACTTCAGCAATGGCATTCAGCTGGAATGCTGCCTTTTGTTTGTGTGTCCTGCTGGAAAGGCCTGAATGGCATCTGCTCATCTGCTACCCTCACTAGTGTGGATTTGCACTTCAGGGCCCAGCAGGTAGTCCAGAGGAGGGGCTGGTGTGGGCTGGGGGGGCTTTTATAGGGAAATTAGAGCAGGGGACTGCCACTCTGAAAGTAAATGACAGTGTGAGTCCTCACACCTTCACAGTGTCAGGTAACCAACATGAAGCGTGGTGGAATGGGGAATATTTGGCAGCGGGAATTTTCACGTGGCAGGCTGTTGTTTCGTAGCGCCAGTTTGTTTTCCTATTATAAGCACAATGTGTCATTTAGCGCCTGGGATTCTTGTTCTTCCTGCTCACCTGACGCTAATCCCTCATCTCTCACGATGTGTTAGTCGACCCTGTTTCGCTCATTTGTAGAGGATCTCAAAGCCCCTACTTCACCACGTTGTCTAATGATCACTGTCGAAGTCAGATAATGTACGTCGCTGCCAACTCAGTAAATGTTTAGATGATGTTAGTGAGTCCAATTTGAACAGCAGCAGTGCCTCTATGGTAGATAGCCCCTCGGCCACCGTGTCTAAGTGCTCCGACTAAGCCGATACATTCAGCCAACCAATCGACCAACCGAGCGTGTGTGTTGGTCAGCTGCTGAGTCAGAGCAGAGCCAAGACAAAGCAGATCTCTCCTCTGGGAATCTTAAGACCAAGGGGGGGGGCACTCCTCCCCCATACACCCCCCACCCCTCCCCCTTTAGACCTCCCAGAACCCCCCCGGTGTGTGTCATGTGACCCGTCTTTCCTCAGGTGGCAGTGGAAGGAACACTTCCCCCTTTTGTCAGGGTTTTTTAGCAGGAGCTCAATGCGGTGTTGAAGGATGGGCTCGGGGGGGGGGGGGGCATTCAGGCCGGGGCTCTTTTGTTTTCCGCTCACAGGCTCTTTTGAGACCAAAGAAATCTCCGGGTTTACTCATTATCTCCATTTCAAATGGGCTATTATAAAATGGGCCGTGTCAAAGTCAGGGGCTTGGACATAAATCACACTGACAGCTCTCTTCCACCCAGTTGAACTTGCGCCTGCGCTGGGATCAGCGTGTGCGGGAGGGGAGTCAATGTGTTATCATTTCACTTGTTTGATTCTCCTGATTTAGTGATCACTGTACTCGGTTTTGTAACGTCAATGGCCTCTGTGTTGCACAAGTCAGTTAAATTATATCCAACACTACAACTGTAATTGCCCCCAATCAATGCAACATTCATTGGACAGATTTCACAGTCAAACTCAAGCCCAATGGTTGGACAAAGGTGGCTGATTAGAAGAGAAGTGAGGGTATGAAGGCGCCTGGAGGGACTAATGGAGGCCCTGATTGGCCAGAGTGGTGGTTTATAGCTGTCTCCTCCACCGGCTGAGCTCTACTATAACCATTGGAGAGGAGGTGAGAAGAGCCATATACAAGTTGATTAAAACAACTGTTGACTGTATTTGCAGTAATGAACTGGAACAGCCGCATCTCATGGCTCAGTGGAGCAAGAAACAGTCAAGCTAAGAACACGAGGGCTACAAGAAATACGATTCTCTGGGATTGGTCTGTTCATGGATGAATTAAGATGTGAAAAGAAAATGACCTCTTTCTTATCACGTTGCTGTTTTGTATCTGTTATGCGTTGGGGATTCTCCTTTTCCCCAAATTGACGGTTGAAATTGATTGATTGATGATGATCATTCTTCGTCCATGTCATTCTTTTTGTTTTACTATATTTTCAGTGAAAAAACGATTATTTGGGTGTAATAACAGTACTGAAGAGGGACGTATTTGCGGGGCTCATTGCCATTGTGAGTGTAAAGTGCATCTGTGCCGTCTGCCCCCAAGTATCTGCTTATTTACTCAGACCTTCTTTTATTTACTTGACAAATTCTCGCTGACTTTACTTAACAGTGAAATGAATTAGTCGTCAGGAAAACAGAAACAGCAGGGGTTGGCATATGTTCCGGAAGCAGGCCCTGTTCTGCACATAGAAACCTTTTAATTCCACGGACAAGGCTACAGTAAATTATTAACAAGAGCCGCTAGCATTAGCAATGTCTCCGCCAAGACCCTGCATTAGATGCAGTTTGACTCGTTGGGTCTGCCGGCCGGCCGTGATTAACTATTCAGAGTGATACTGTTTACCTGATTACCTCCCGGACGGAGAAAGAGACAGACATTGTTTTCATAAGTTGGTAT